>NC_056666.1:69340171-69656005 GCF_018350195.1 Panthera tigris | reverse complement strand
GTGGTGGCCAGGACAAATATGGAGCAGGGACAGCAAGTGAGGGGGAATTTTAAAAAGATAGAGGGAGAAGGTGCTTCCCTATTATGCTCTGGAAGCCAGGCCAGCTCTTGCTTTTGGGATCATCTCCCCACCTCCCCAGGGCAGGGGAGGGGGGGTTGATGGTGACAGCCTCTACCCTCTGCCCTGGACTCCGCCTATAAAGACACAATCAGTGCAGTGTCCACACAGCCTTCTGTCTCCCACTGGGAAGGTCAGGCTGCCCTGAGAATGTCACCACATACTCTGCTTCCTCAAACCAGTTCTCTTGTTTTTCTGTTAATTAAAAAAATATATATAGGGGCACCTGGGTGGCTCAGTCAGTTGAGCCTCGACTTCTGTTCAGGTCATGATCTCCCAGTCCATGGGTTCCAGCCCTGTATCTGTCTCTGTGCTGACAGCTCAGAGCCTGGAGCCTGCTTCAGATTCCATCTCCTGCTCTCTGCCCTTCCCCTGCTCATATTCTGTCTCTCTCTGCCTCTCAAAAATGAATAAACGTTAAAACATATATATATATATATATATATATATATATATATATATATATATATATAATGGCTTCCCTAATCCACTTTATCCTTATAATTTTAATTTAATTTCAATTTTTTCTTTTTTATTTTTTTAGTTCTGATTTCCTGTTCCAAAGCCTTAATCCCAAGGAATGGTCTGTTTTTAGATTTTTCATCTCACAGGCGTTAGACTTTTAGCCTAAACCATTATAGCTTTTAGTCATGTTTTAACCTTTTATCTCATTGGCTTATAGTATTTTATCTCTTATTTTTAAATATCATGAGTTTTGTATTTTTAAACTCATAACCTTTTACCTTTGTGGGGATTTTAAATCTCCTATTTTAGCTTCCGCTTGATTTCCTTTTAGCTCCATTTTTCTTACCTTGCTCTCTCTTTTTAAACTTTAACCTCCATTCAACCAACTGCCCCTTTTAATCTTTTTTAACTTCCTTTTATTTTTTTTTCTTCTTTTATATTGTCTCCCGATTTGAACATATTTTTATAATGAGCATCAAGGGATGGTAGCACGGAAAGGGCCCTAACCGTCATAACTTGGAAGTTTGGGTATTTCTTCCCCACCCTCACCTTCACCCTCTAACCTCTTATACCTCTAGCTGTCTGAAGTCTGCCTTTCTGGCACCCTCAGTGAATTCTCTAGCCTCTGTAAGACTGGACTAAAAAATTTTAAATAAATAAATAATATAATTAATGAAAAGAAAAACTGTGTTTTCAAATCCATTACCTCTGATATATATTGCCTGTGTATTTTTAGCAAAGAAGGTCAGTGGCATTCTACCAGCCAAGGAGATATGATAACCGGGAAAGCAACAAAACTTTGTCCTTCATGCAACATTCCAGGGCGAGGCCTTGGTAAGAAGGCAAATGATGTTGAAAGTCCTCACAGGAGAAAGTAAAGTAAATGATCCTTAGCCAGACTGCCTGTACCACTTACAAACTTATCTGCTTCTAAAATCCTTATTTCCAGGTTGGTTTCCCCCCTTCTTAGCAGATTCAGGTACATTTCTTCCCTTTTTTCTTCCCTAACTGGCCAAAGTGGAAGTTATCACAAATAGGACTTTTAAACATGAATCTGATGTGCTCCTGCTAGAAGCCACCTTTTTGTCATGACTTAGGTGGAAAACCTAAGGACACAACGAAGGCCATTTCACCCAACATAATGAGCATAAGTTTCCCTCACAAAGTTTTATGGACATAGCTGAGGTTGATTTCCCTAATCTTTTTCCTATCTTCTTAAGGAAGAACAGGAAAGGATTAAGTCTCCAAAGAACACCTCAATCAGGGCCACACCCCTGCCACATGTACTCTTGTCCCACAGCACCCTACTGGGTCCTCACTCAAGATTCTGCTAAGAGGCCCTCTCTTTGAGAATCAATCCTGTCCCCATTGTTTCACAACTTGATAGTATACAGATTTTTCCCTGCCTCAGGAAGTAGCATGGTCCTCCAATATTTTGTGCTTATGGAAAAGGACAGGAGTCACCCTCTTCACAATTTCACTTGAGAATAATCCTTATTTTGCTGAACACCAAATCTCAACCTACTGTATTGACCTGATACATAACGCTAACCAACTCAACTATTGCAGTAACTGGCCAGTCATGCTCTACCTCAAACAAGATACTTTCCTATAAGTATAATCTTAAAACTCCTAGAGCTTATCAATGACATTTTGTCCATTCATTTATTTACAACTAAATACTGATACCATTGTGTGTCATACACTGTCCCAGGCACTTGTAAGAAAGCTCAGCTTGTGAGCACAAAAAAAAGAAGACAAAGGAGACATAAAGGGATGAGAGTAGGTGCCACTTTAGATATGGCCACAAAGAAGGCATGCCAAAAAAGGGTGACAAATGAAAAGAGGCACCAGAAAGTGAGGGTGAGGGGCATGCAGAAATCTGAAGGAAGAGTCTTTTTGAAACCATTATTGGATTTACAGTCAAATTGTTATTGAAAACATTCACTACATTCCCAGGTAAATGTCTCTTGAGTCTCAGTTCTAGGAAATGTTTCTTCCTCTTGAAAAACCAATTTGTTTTTATCTTAAGGACACTGAATCATGCAATCAATTGTGAAAGCTTTTTATGCAGCTCCTGAGAAACTTAGATGCAAATCTGTGGCCCAACTCTAACAAATGTTCCCAACTAGATGTGACACTTTGTGTATTATCTCACCCCTGGCATGATCTTCATGATCCTTCCTACACTCTTCCCTTTGCCCATTTTCCTCAACCATTTTTTTACATCATTTTGTATTATTACAGATATTTGTTCCTTTCTGAAGCAAGAGAGGACAGAGAGAAAGAGAATAAAGAGCAAACGAGAAGAGAGATGGAGAGACCTTCAGCAGAGAAGAGGCAGTGGGGGGAATGCGTTGAGTGGGGAAGACAGGTCAAAGAGACTAAGAACTGAGCAAAGGCCATCAGATACTAAATCACTAGTATTGGGGGGGGGGCATTGCTAATCTCAAAGAAAATAATTTTAGTTAAACGGTCTTAGTAAAAGCTAGACTTCTGAAGGTACAGTTAAAGACAGTGTAAGTGGCTACTATGAACCACTTATCTGAGTACACATCTATAGCGACCCTCTCGTCCATGCATGCGTAAGTCCGCACTGGGCCCTCTCCACAGCACTCGGTAGTACATCCTCTGCTGGCTCATTAGTCTTTCCAAGACTAACTTCATTCCTCAGTTGCCGAGTGAGATTGGGCTCTGGGGTTCGACTGCCTGTGTTCAAATTCTGTCTCTGTTTCCCTAGCTTTGTGACTTGGACCAACACTCTTAACCTCTCTGTGCCTCTTATTTTTCTCAATTGCAAAATAATGTAACAAATTAGACTCATTTTATAAAATGATTGGGACATTTAAGTGAGATATAAGAGGAAGAGAGAAGAGCACACGGCTCAGTTACTTGTATAATTAGTGCAGGTAGATGCTTACTACATTTTAGCTAGTATTACTATCCCTACTATTAAATCTAGTTAGGGGAATGTATTGGTAGAAAGGAAGAAAACTAAAGTACCATAGTCCCCAGCATCTTCAGACTTCATCCCTAGGCTTTGGAGGTAACTTTAATCCTCTATCCTTCTAGATCCTCTATCCTTCTAGATCCTGAAGAGGAATACAGTCCAAAATTCAGACTGTCAAGAAGCTTTACAACTATCTCAAGAATACTCTTTAAGCTCATGACAGTTCCCTGGTTTCTTTAATGATATGCAGGTTCTACCAACAGGCAACATCCCAAATCATTATCTTATTATCCTCATCTTATTATCATTATCTTATTTGGAGGAACTAGTTTTCTTTCTATAAAGCCTAATGGGAGGAAATGTAACACTAGAAAACAAGTTTCTGGAAGGAATAGGAAAAGACTTACCACTTCCATCTATTTTCCAATTGTAAAAGAAATTCTGAGTGTGTCACACTCAGACAGAATTTGTAATCTTCCTGCTTGGGCCCTTAATCTATTAGTTTAATGTACGCATCTATCTGATGTTTATCTGGGCAAATTCAAAGTAAGCAATTCCAGATTTTGTATTTCTAATATAAGATATCATTTTTGCTATATAAACACATAGGATACATGAAGCTAGATTTAGAGGGTAGGTCTTTCATAGGCACATGTTCTAGAATGTTCTAGAAAGCTAGAGGCTTGCAGCTGTACTTCCTAGACAGTTGGCCAGCTATTTAAACAACCATGTATTTAAAGTGGCCTCTTGTATCATTAATGTGTAAAAAGAATGAACTCAACCATATGACATTATTTCATTTTCCTGCCTGAGTTTTCGCTGTTAGTCTCTATTTTGTCTTTATCCTACTTCTCATTGAGGGAAGAGAGGAAAGTCCAGGAGTTCCACGACAGAACATTAGGAGTTTCAGAAAGAATGAGAAGAGGAAATAAAAGAGGAAATTATGCAAGATAATTTCCCAGAATAGAATTCATGAGTCTCTAGATTGCAAAGGTTCATTGAATACCCAAAATGAAGAATGAAAAAGAATTATACCAAGACACATTATGATGAAATTTTAAAGCACTAGGAACAGAGAGGAGATTTTATAAGCTTAGGAGAAGGAAAACAAAAACAGTTTCATAGAAAGTATGAAAAATCCAAACTGTGTGTGTGTGGGGGGGGGGGAGGGGGTGCGCCTGAGTGGCTTAGTTGATTAAACCTTCAACTCTTCATTTCAGCTCACGTAATGATCTCACAGTCATGAGATCCACGCTGAGCATGGAGTCTGCATGGGATTCTCTCTTTCTCCCTCTCTCTCCACACCTCCCCTGCTTGCACCTCACATGCTCCCTCTCAAAATAAATAAATGAATTTTTTTTTAATTGAAGAAATGCCAAAACGTGGTCACATAAATCAGTAAATGGCAATTTAAGCCTGTTATTTAGATACAATAAAGAAAACACCAAAAAAAAAAAACCCACAACTAAAATTGCTTAAAATAGTTGTCCTTACTAAGAATCTAATATGTAATATAGAGAGGAGGAAAAGTCTGCTCAGTTTTGTTTAAAATGAGGTAGTATTGGTAAAGCATTTAGTAGAGCATCTGGTGCATAAGAGCAATCTTAGTGTTTGACAAACAAATGAATAAATGAGTGAATGAATAAGATTTTGTAGCACAGGGGCGCCTGGGTGGCTCAGTCGGTTGAGCGGCCGACTTCGGCTCAGGTCACGATCTCGCGGTCCGTGAGTTCGAGTCCCCCGTCGGGCTCTGGGCTGATGGCTCGGAGCCTGGAGCCTGCTTCCAATTCTGTGTCTCCCTCTCTCTCTCTGCCCTTCCCCCGTTTGTGTTCTGTCTCTCTCTGTCTCAAAAATAAATTTAAAAAAAAGTTAAAAAAAAAAAAAGATTTTGTAGCACATCTGATAGAACTATTTGTCTAATTTAAGAGTTTGTGTATATAGGGGTGCCTGGGTAGCTTAGTTGGTTAAGCGTCGGACTTCAGCTCAGGTCATGATCTTGTGGTCCATGAGTATGAGCCCCGCGTCGGACTCTGTGCTGACAGCTCAGAGCCTGGAGCCTGCTTCAGATTCTGTGTCTCCCCCTCTCGCTGCCCATTCCCCACTCACACTCTGTCTCTCAAAAAGGAATGTTTTTTAAAAATTAAAAAAATAGAGTTTGTGTATATAAAGAGAGTATAGTCAATAATATGTAATAGCCTTGTATGGTGATACTTGGTAACTATGTTTACTGTGGTGAGCATTCATAATGCATGTAATTGTTGAATCACTGTTGTATACCTAAAACTAATATACTATTATATGTCGACTATACTTTAATTAAAAATAAAAGCTATAAAAAAGGAAGGAAGGAAGGAAGGAAGGAAGGAAGGAAGGAAAGACAAACGTGGCATAGGGTCTTGCAAAACCAAACAAAACAAAGAATATGTGTATATATTTATGTGTACAATTTTGATTGAATCACAAAGTTCATCTTAAAAAGTGTCTTAGAAACGAGTAAAATATGGCGATAATGCCTTGAAGTTATTATGCCATGTTTTTCAAGATTTGAAAACAGCCCACTTTTGGAGTTTTGTCTTCGCTGTCTCCCTCTCCAAAATCTTGGTCCACTACCCTGACAAAATATCCACTCTTGCCTGAATAGCATGTGTGCCTTTACATTGCCATGTCCATACCAGTCCAGGTGACTGGAATGTTCTCTTCAAACCCCATCCCACTCCCCACACTGTACCTCTATCGTCAACAGGAGCCTGGAAAATCCCTTTTAAGGAGTTTATACAAGTCAAACATCACCTCAGCCCTGAAGCCTTCTCTCTCTCCCCCAAGCAGAATTATTCACTTCACTCCTCCTGTGGAAGTGTAATTATTACTGTAAGTGTCTATACCCTGAGTCCAGGGACTCCTCACAAGCAGCATCTCCATCACAGGCACCTTGATACACCCAGGGGTTAATGACTCTTAACTATGTTCTCAATAAATACAAATGAATGACAAGGAGTACTGAATAAGTCGTGGTATATGTGACAAGAAATACACACAGGAAACAACAAGTCACCAAGCTGCCTGATGACAATCATCCTCAAACAGAAACAGTGATATTTTCCAAAAGATTTACCACTGTCACAGTGTCTTCCAGCAAGTGTCAAAACATCAACAAATTCTGGGATTACAAACATTTTCCTACATTTTTAGAAACTGACTTTCCTCTCCACATTTACTGTGGGGACAAATATTTTTTCAAGTAGTTTATTTTTTTTTTAGAGCTTAAAAAAAATTGTCCATACAACAGACTAATCACTGCTGGTAACTCAACATGTGTGTGTGTCCTTTTGTTAACTAGTCTCCCTGGCATTTTCAGAGAAGTTTCACAAATTGCACCTAGACTTAAAAGAAGGCAAAGGAGGTCAGTGTAGATAATGATAGCTGATTTTCGACACCCTGTAAATGAGATCATCCATATACAGCTTAGAAATCACATGTAAATTTTGCCCTCAGCAGTTACCTAGGGCAAGAAAGTTAGTACTATTTCTCCACCTACATAAAGTTTTCTCAGACTTTCTATTATTCAAGGTCAAAACACTTTCTACTGAATCTCCTTTGTCTTAAATTCATAATTTGTTCCTGCCATAAGAAGATATATGCATTCTCTTCCAGTTTTACTTCCTCTTTCCTATTATTTTAATTGGCAGATGCCAAGACAATACATGCCCTTCACAGATATTATAAGGCCAGGCTGCACACCCCAGACCCTTTCACTCCTCATTAGACTGGACTGGCTCTTTCGCCTTTCATAAGCAAACAGAAAAACATCTGAATACAGTAGGTATTTTTAGTGCTCTACGTATCTGGGTTGAAACAAATGTCAAGATTGTATAGGTTACAAAGAGCTTTGAGCAGATCTCCAAAGTATTTGCAAATTGCCCAATGTATTTATGTGGCTATGTATTGACAATTATTTGTTTAGTCAACAAGTATTTCTTGACCAACTTCTGTGTTCAGACACTGTATTAGAAACTAGGATTATCATGATGAGTAAGACCCACCCTTGTACCAATGGAGTTCACAACCCAGCAAGAGAGACCAACGTGAATTAGATCACCACAGTGCTTGTGGTAACAATCTTAATGATGTATTCATGGGACACTTAGGAGGAGGAGTAACCCAGTTTGGGAGAATAAATAAATTCTTCCAAAAGAGATAGTGTTTAAGTTAAGGACTAAAAGATGAACAAGACATTGAAGGTGGGAATGAGGAGGTAGGCACAAAGTTCTAGAAAAAGAGAACATTGTGTTCAAAAACCTGAAAACAAAAAATATGTCACTTTGGGGAGAAAGCAGTCCTTCAGTATGGCTATAGCACTGGGAGGTGCAGCAGTGAGCAGAGCTCAGCTAGGAAGTAGGTACCACACCGTGAAGTGCCTTGGGAGCCAGACTGATGAGTTTGGATTCTGCAGAGGGTGATGGGAATCCACAGACGCTTTATGTGGGACTAACGCATGATCAGGTTTGCTTCAGGAAAAATCACTCAGCTCACTGTAGAGAACCCATGATGGGAGGAGACAAAACAAACCAGCGCCTTTTTGGGTTATCTGTGGAGAAAAAAATGGAGACCCCTGATGGGGGTGGCTATATAACTGGAGCAGAGAGAACAGATTTGCAGTATCATTAAGGAGGGAGAATTAGTGTGATCTGGTGATTGTTGATGTGGGAGAGTGAGGGAGAGCAAGTGTTTCAGAATAATTCCTGAGCAGTTGCCCATCCACTCTTCTTTGTGGTGTTGAGGGAAGGATTTGGGGGTTCTGGGAAGGACACGGAGAGGCATATTTAGTAAGTACTCTGAGGTCATGGTATGGGCGCTCTCTCCGAAGAGCTTTTTGGGCAGCAGTTAGACTGGAATCATCTGTATGTAAATGGCAATTTAAATCTCTGATCTCCTGAGCATCAGAGTGGAGAAACTGTGCCAATTCCAAGGCATTTCGTTATATTTATAAAGTAGATAATTTGTCAAGTTCCTTTCGGTAGTTCCCAGTGGTGTTCAAATATCTCCCCTGAAGACACACCACAGATACTCAATAAAATATTTCCCCCAAATGCCAACAACACTTCCTGAAGATTTCAGAAGGCATTCAGGAACAACACATTCAAAAAATCCTCATTAAGCACCCTTTAATTGCCAAGCACTGGGCTGGGTCTGAGGCTGCAGAGATAAATCTAACTCAGGCTCTGTCTTCCAAATGTTCACAGTGCAGCAGCGTTGACAGGCAATTAGCCAATAATTAGAGCAATGTAATTAGGATAAACAAGATGCTAAAAGAGCAAGCAGGAGAAACCCTGAAAATCATTAAAGCCTTCACGGAAGTGGAAGCTTTTGAGCTGGGTCTTGGGAGGAGTTCATTAGGCAGATGAGAAGCTTGGAGCAGAGAAGACAGAAGCATCAGGGACACAAAATAGCCTTGCACATCTTATGCTTAGGAAACAGCAGGCATTTCAGTATGCAGGGGAGAAATCCAGGTTTAAGAGGTCACATCATAAGCTGTTGTTTGCAGAGCCATAGTAAGGAGCAGGAGGAAAGCCTACTGGGAAGTTTCAAAGTTCCATGTGAAAAATTGTAGCAGTCTGAACTAAGACACAGAGACAATGGATGCAGGTTTGAGAGGGATGAGAGAGGAGAGATGGAAAAATTAGAGATAAGAATTTTAGATGTACACTAAAATTATAACGGCATGGCAGCCACAAGAAATGGTTTACATTTACACTCGTTACAAGTTTACTCTTACAAGAAGTTAGAAATGCTTGGGATGAAGCCTGAACTTTTGAAACTGATGCCAGGGAAGTCAACGACGATCCCACTACAAAACCTCTCTTGGACCTGGTTATCAACAATGGAGCAAATTGGAACTAATGCACAAATATCTTATAATACAGCGTGGTGGAATAAAAACACATGATCCTTAGGGGCTAGGAGGACTTGACCTTGAAAACTGTCTGTACTACTCTTTAACCTTGAACTCCAAGTCCAGAATCACTTCAAACATGATGCTGATGATGATCTTTACTCCCTGTGTACCACTTGAGAAAAAGAAAGGATGCATGTGTACATTTAAGCTAGATAAAGACACACAGAAGACAGGTTATTTTTAAAGGGAACTATAAATACAGGAAACCAACTTCAAAAGTCATTACTGGAAAATGGTTCACAACTCCTCTCCTACCACGCCCAGGGGTTTATCAAAACCAGCATCCTTAAGTATTCCACATTTGGTTTCAACTACTGGGTGTCTTAATCACCCTAAAATTGGGAAGATACATTTGGTCATTATAATGAAGATACAAACTAGAGTTCCATTTCCTGAAAGCAGACAGAGAACAGGTAGTCAGTATTCCGGTGAAGCACACAGCTGGATGGATGCTTCAGCTCAGCCGGTTTAGAAATTAGAATAAGGGTTCTAAAAGGTGACGCATACTTGAAAATAAATTTTGGTGCCCACAGAGATAGGCCAAGGAATGTTCCCCAGTCAGAACCAAGATTTTTCTCTGAAAGAGATTACATGTCCATACGAACATAAAGACACATAATCACGGCCCCAGATGTTTATCTTATAATTTGAATAGCCATTAAAATTTTAGCCTAGAAAAAAAATTAAAGCAGGATTCCCAATAGCACCTTGGGAAGACTCCCATAAAGTAACAGACACTTTTAGTATAGCCGAACCGTAGAATAGACACGTAAATAAGGAAACTTGCTGGATAGGGAAGTTTTTCCAAAAGGGACTTCAATATCAAGAGACATTTATAAAAATGAGAGCTTTATTTGATAGCACTTACTCTGTAGCCATTCTTTGTGAAACTATTACGTAACAGAATTGGTTGTCATTTCAAGTTATTCCTGGTTGCTGACAATAAAACCATACATTTGGCATCTAAAAAATTGGGGAGGGGGATATTAAATAGTTCCTTAACAAAAACAGAAATCAAAATTAAGTGTATTGGATGATAAACGCCATGAGGGGAATTCAAAGAGCTTTTGTGAGCCCATGATTAAAGCTTTGTTCTCAAAGGATGCAGTTGGAAAATCTCACTCCCCAGTCACCCATAGACAACATAGATATACTCAGGTTTTGCAGGTCTTTCTACAAATAGTGTCAGGTGCCTTTACCAGCACTTACACATGTAATGTCACTTAATGGTCTTTTACCTTCCCCATGAATTTAATGTATATTGTCATTAAGATTCTAAAAAGTCACTGATGCTGGAAATACATACATACATCACATGTACACACACACATGCCTACATACCTTCCTACCAGTTCAGAAACAGGTGTGCCTTTTTTGCTGTTACCAGCAGCTTCTTCTCCTTCCAGGCTTTTTGCTTTCTTGGCCTTTCATCAGTGGAGCTGGTGTTTACCCTCGAGCTGACATTTCAACGTCAACCCACCAGGTGTCCACAGTCCTCTCTCCGATGACACTCCTGTAGCAGATGGTGCAAATGGCCTGGCACATACATTCTGATTCATTGCAAAAACCAAACTGCCAGACTGCTGACTAGTTTGGCAAGAAAGGGAGAAAGTTGTTGCTGAAAAAAAAAAATATATGAATTATCCTTCATGTGGTGACTTTGGACTTGTCCCTGCTTAAAGATGATTAGTAATTTATTTAACCAGATTAAACAAAAGCTTTTAGAGGAGTTCCCTGTTTGCAAAGATGGCCATAGGCAACAGGAACTTATCTACATAGAATAAGAGGCAAATAATAGAAAGTCAAAACAAAATTACATCAAATGCAAAATGTGAAAATAATTGTTTTAATTGACTAAACGGGGACAGTAGAAGGCGTTTTGGGGGTTGGGCGTTTTTTGTGGGGTTTGTCTTTTTTACTTCCCGATGCTATTCCAAAATCTCTAATACAAATTTGTTTTTTAAATAATACCAGTAATCTGTGATATTAAAGGCTTTTTCCAAAAATATTTTATTATTTTGTACAAAGTGCTTCTTTTTGCCCATTTGGAAACAGGAACTTTGAAAATGTAATGGGATTCTACTAGGTAGATCTCCACAAATGCACACACATGCACGTAGGACTAAGTGTTTTCTTTGAGAGGTAAAGCCTTGGAATTAGATCTTCAATGCCCCTTTACCACTTCTATTAATCTGCTCTAGTCTTACTTACTCTGGGTTAATTTGAGGGCTGCCATCTGCAAGTCCTTCCAGTAGGATCTCTGGTGCCTCCCTATGAAGGTTCAGCCACACTCACTTCCTACCCCATGCTTCAGTCATCAGTCACAGATTTCTGGAATGAGTCATGAAACCAGCAACGTGGGGAGGTCGAGATAAGTGTCCCCATACTCTTGCTCATAGCACATGCCCTGTACTGCTGGACTCCTGACTTGAGGTTCCTGCCTCCTGATGGGATCCTGGCCAGCCTCTATCTAGGGCCATCTAAATTTTATAGCCCACATCCCAATATATAAACCTGTTTCCATTTTCCTTTACCCAAAGTGTCCAGTACACTAAGGTCCCAGCATGCCTCACAGCTGAACACCAGGGATAAAGAGAAAATCTTAAAAGCAACTGTAAAAAAAAAAAAGAAAAGAAAAGGAAAGGGGAAAAAAAAGATAAATTACATAAAAAGGAACATAGGTGGGGCGCCTGGGTGGCTCAGTCAGTTGGTTAAGCATCAGACTCTTGGTTTCAGCTCAGGTTATGATCTCATGGTTTCATGAGTTTGAGCCCCTCATTGGGCTTAACATTGAGAGTGCAGAGCCTGCTTGGGATTCTCTCTCTCTCCCTCTCTTTCTGCCCCTCCCTGACTCACACTGTGTCTGTCTCTCTCAAAATAAACAAATAAACTTTTAAAAAATTTTAATAAATAATAAAAAAGGAACACACATAAGGATGACAGCAGATTTCTCATCAGAATTTGTGGGGAAAAAAAGTGTAGAGATGTTATCTCTAAAGTACTGAGAGAAAAAAACTGCCAATTTGGAATTCTGTGAAAGCAAATGTCTTTCAAAAACAAAGGTGAAACAAGCACTTTTGCAGACATATAAAAGTTGAAAAACTGTATCATCTGCCAGCTTATAGTACAAGAAATGTTACAGGAAGTCTTTCTGGCATAGAGAAAATGATAACAGGTGAGAATATGAATCTATATAAAGTAATGAAGAACACTGGAAATGGTAACTGCATGGTAAATATATAAGATGTTTTTATTATTACTTAAATTTTTTAAAAAAGTGATTGGTAGTTAACCAAAAATAACAACAAGTATAAAAGTAAAATGTATGCCAACAATAGCACAAAGGGATGAATGTGTATAGTTGACTTTTGAGCAACATGAGTTTGAACTACACAGGTCCACTTACATGTGGATTTTTTACAGTACAGTACTGTAAATGTATTCTCTCTTCCTAATGGTTTTCTTGATAACATTTCCTTTTCCCCAGTTTACTTTATTATAAGAATACAGAATATAATACATATAACATACAAAATATGTGCTAATTGACTGTTATTGTTAAGGCTTTCAGTCAACAGTAGGCTATTGATAGTCAAGTTTAAGAGGAGTTCAAAGTTATACTCTGATTTTTGACTGTGCAGAGGGTCAATACCCCAACCCCTGTATTGTTACAGGGTCAACTGTATGCTATTAAAAAGTTCTTCTATAATTCATAAAGTAGTTTAATATCACTTGAATATAGCCCATGATAAGTTAAAGATGTATACTGTAAATCAAAAAACAACCACTGAAATAATAAAACAAACCGTTACAGCTAATAAGTCAGCAAATGAGATAAAATGAAACCTTAGAAAAATATTGGATTAGTTCAAAAGGCAGAAAAGAAGGACAAGGAAACAAAGAACAGATAAGACAAATAGCAAAAAGATAGATTTAAACCTAATTATATCAATAGTCACATTACATGCAAATGGTCAAAATACCCCAATTAAAGGGCAGCAACTGTCAGATTAGATAAAAAACATAATTTGATGCCCCTACAAGAAATGCACTTTAAATATAAAGACACGCACAGGTTAAAAATAAAGGATTGAAAAGTGCTAACACAAATCAGAAGAAAGGAGATTTCAGAGCAAAAAAAATATTACTAGAGATAAAGAAGTTTCTTCACAATAATAAAGGGGTCATTTCATTGAGAGGTATATAGACATTTACGCCCCTAACAACAGAGCTTCAGCATGAAACAAAAACTGCAGAGAGAAAAAGATGATTCATAATTAGAGAGATTTCAGTACACATCTCAATAGTTGATAAAAACAAGCAGACCAAAAAATCAGTAAGGTTATTAAAGACTTCATAACATTATCAACAAACCTGACCTTGTTGACATTTATAGAGCACTCCATCCAACAATAACAAATATACGTTATTTTCAAGGACATAGGAAAATTGTCCAAAGTAGATTATATTCTGGGCCATAAAACAAGTCTCAACAAATAAAGAGGTTTGAATTCATACAAAATATAGTCTCTAACCAGAATGGAATTAAATTATAAATCAGTAACACAAATTATATGGAAAATCCCCAACTATTAGAAAATGAAATAATACATTTCTAAATAACCTGTGGGTCAGAGGAGAAACCAAAAAGGAAATTAGAAAGTATTGTCAACTGAATGAAAATGAGGACATATCAATATTTGTGGGGCCCCACTGAAGCAGGATTTATAGGAAAATTTATAGCACTAAATGTACACATTAGATACATCAAAAACATATCTATAGAAGAAAATAATGCCAAATTCAACTTCATCAAAATTTAAAATGTCTGTGCTTTTAAAGACCCTGTTTAGAGAATGAAAAGACAAGCCACAGACTCAAGAGAAAATATCTACAAAACATGTATCTGACAAAGGACATGTAGCAAGAAAACATAAATAACTCTCTACACTCAATAATAAGAAAACAAACTAAGTTTTAAAAATAGACGTTATTTGAACAGACACTTCACCAGAAAAGTTATAGAGATGACAAATAAACTCATGAAAAGACACTCTACATCATCACTCGTTAGAACAATGCAATCTACAACCACAATAAGATAGAACTACACATCTGGCAGAATGACTAAAATTAACAAGTCTGACCATAGCAAGTGCTAGAAAGATATAGAGGAACAGGAACCTTCGTTATTGCCAGTAAACATGTAAAATAGTACAATTGTTTTGGAAAACACTTCGGCAGTTTCATAGAAAGTTAAACATACATGGGCCATATTTAATTTTTTAATATTTTAAAACTAGATGGGATGCCTGGGTGGCTCAGTCAGTTGAGCATCCGACTTTGGCTCAGGTCACGATCTTGCAGTTCATGGGTTCGAGCCCCATGTCGGGGTCTGTGCTGACAGCTCAGAGGCTGGAGCCTGCTTCGGATTCTGTGTCTCCCTCTCTTTGCCCTTTCCCCGCTCATGCTCTGTCTCTCTCTGTCTCTCAAAAATGAATAAACGTTAAAACAATTTTTTTAAATAAAAAATAAAAACTAGAAATATCCAAAATGTGCACCAACAGATGAATAGATATACTGGTATATATGTGCAATGGAATACCACTTGGCAATGAAAAGAAAGAAACTACAGATAGACACTCTCTCTGTAGATAAATCTCAAAATAATCAAGCTGAGTGAAAGAAGCCAGACCTAAAATGAGCAACTATTTATATAAAACTCTATAAAATGCAAACTAATCTCTAATGGTAATAACAGGTCAGGGAGGGTCATGAGGAAAGTTTTGAGGGTGATGGATGTGTTCGTTATCTTGATTATAGTGATGCTTTCATGGATGTAGATGTAGATCAAATCTCATCAAATTTTATGCTCTAAATATGTGCAGTTTATTATTTGTTAATAATACCTAAAGTTAAAGTAAGGACAGATGTTGTGTAAGGGTACAAACTGAAAAGTTGTGAATAAATCCTAATGAGCGATCTAATATATACAGTAGAGTGAATATAGACAACAATACTATATGGTGATCATCAAACTTGCTAAGAGACTAGGACTTAACTATTCCAACCACCAAGAAGAAGTGATAATTCTTATGTAAAGTGATAGAGATCCTATCACTAAAATAGCAATCATATTACAATATATAAATATATCAAGTTAATACGTTGTACACCTTCAATTTATACGGTGGTATACAACAGATAGATTTCAATCTTTTTAAATTTTAAATAATGGATAACACTATCAGAAAACAAAATACCACCCTACCCTTGATTAAGGTCTTACCAGTAATATTAAAACCGCTGACTATTAGAGATCATCCAGTTCAATGGTTTTCAAGCTGTACTCTAAAGAGGTCTCTCAGGGCATGGAGAAGGACAGCTGTGGTCTACATACCTTCCTTCTTTTTCAACCAAGCATTCTGTCCTTCATCTGACTTTTATATTGGGCTTCCTTTCAAGCTATCATCAGAAAAAAAAGGAGTCTGTTGCTTCAAACAGTTTGGGAATTACTGACCTAATACAAACCACTCATTAGGCAGAAAAAGAACTGCAGGCCAGGTGGAGTGATTGCTTAAAGGCACACAGAGCTAGAGCCAGACAGAACTTGAGGCTTCCAGATCTCCCACATCATGCTCTCTCAAATGCATTCCACTGCCTCCCCTCAGAACCCCCACAACAGTGTTGGCAAGTGGAGATGGTTCCAGGTAAAGAATCTCAGAATGAGGCTCTTGTCCTTTTTACATAAGTAGGAACATTATCTTGGAGCAGTCTAAATGATGAAATATTTCCAGGTATCTCAGAGACCCTTATACTGCCAATGAAGTATCGAAAAAAAAGTGCTAGGGCTGTGTTGAATTGCATGTCTTTGCTCATGTTTTAATTTTTTCAATGAGAAAACATTTTAATGTTTATTTATTTTTGAAAGAGAGAGAGCACAAGCAGGGGAGGGTCAGAGAGAGAGGGAGACACAGAATCCAAAGCACGCCCCAGGCTCTGAGCCTTCAGCATATAGCCCGACATGGGGCTCGAACCCACGAACCGTGAGATCATGACCTGAGCCGAAGTCAAATGCTTAACTGACTGAGCCACCCAGGTGCCCCCTCTTTGTTCCTTTTTTTAACTTCATGGGATGTTAGACGAATGTTATTGAATACATCAAAAATTTGCCTTTGACTTACTGAAATAAATCAGGAGAAAAAGAAGTGTCAATAGAAGTCAGCGATTCAGAATATAGGCATTGGAATCCATCAGGTTCAAATCCCAGCTCTGCAAATTCCAGCTATGTTTGTCAACAGACAATTCACTTAGCTCATCTCAGCCTATTTTTTCATCTTTAGAATGGAGCTACAAAGCCCTCACTGCAGTGAGTTGCCATGGGAGTTAAATAAAACAAGACAGGTGACGCATTTATTGTGATGACTGAGCAGGATGAGAGAGGCAGACAAAGATAAGATCAAGTGGGAATATTAGACAAGGAGGCATGACTCTGCTTGATTCAAAGTAGGTGCTGTCAGTATTGTCCACTGCAAGAAGAGGAAAAGAGCAAGACTAGAAACAGACGTTTGTCTTATCCACAAACACTTAAACACTTAAAACCTGAAATGAAAATTTTAAGCTTCATTTGGAATGACACATATTTTAGAAACAAGGACCCTGGCAAGCTTGACTCCTGACAAGTAGCATCGACTACCTAAGTTTTGGTATAAAGTAGACCCTGATCTCCAGGGATACGTTCCAAGACCCCCAGAGGGTATCTGGAACCACGGATAGTACCAAACCCTATATATAGTATGTTTTTTCCCATACCCACATACCTGTGATAAAGTTTAATTTATCAATTAGGCACAGAGTCACAATAACTAATAATAAAATAGAACAATTAAAATATACTATAGTAAAAGTAATGTGAATGCACTCTCTCTCCCCCTGTCTATCGAGATATTACACTGCATTCACCCTCCCCCTTGTGATGATATGAGATGATAAAATACCTACATGACAACATGAGGTGAGGTGAATGATGTAGGCATTATGACACAGCGTTAGGCTACTATTGACCTTCAGACGATATGTCACAAGAAGAATCATCTGCTTATGGACCGTGCTGAACCCTGAGAAACTGAAACCATGGAAACCAACGGCAGATAAGGGGGTACAACTGTATCTTTTTGTTTTTCAAAGAACCAAACACCTAGACCTGATCCCAATGAGGTAGGCCAACCTGACTCTCCAGCTGAGATGCTCGCATCCCGCTGTCTACTGGACTCCTCCGCCTGCTGTCCCAGAGACACGCCAAATGCAGATTGCCCAGCCCCAAATTCTTTATTCTTAATGCTGCTATAATTACCACCCTACCACACAACTCACAAATTCTGTTTCTCTCCATGTATTCTCTATCTCACTTGTGGCTTCAGTGTGGCAGTGACTATTTCTGCATGACAGAGAGCTGGGAATCATCCAGATTCCTCCCTCATGCCCCACATTCACCAGATCTTCAAATTCCTTCCATTCTCCATCTAATGCTGTCCTCTCTCATCTGTTTCATGTCTTCAATGTTCTTACTTACAGAAGCTACCATTTCTCCCCTGAAATTTACTGACAGCTTCCTAACTGGCCTCCCTCTGTCAATCTTGTCCTCTCCTAAATCAGCTGCGATACCCACAATTGTCCCTCTAAAACATAGGGGAACCAAATCACTCTGCTGATTGAGCCCTTCAGTGTGCCCCTATAACTACGAGACAAACACAAGTTCCTTAATGACATAAAAGCTGCTTCCTGGTGAGACTTTTACCTGGATCGCCAGCCACTGAGCTGTCCTGCCCTCACCTTCCCATCTTTATGCTCCAGCAATAACGCATTTCTAATTACTATAAGATACCATACTTCTGTGCCTTGAACATGTGATTCTTTCTGCCTAGAATGCCCCCTCCCACCTCCTGTTGTCCACCACCTAGTGAACTAGGAGCCTTCCATGACACATATCCCCATGGGTCCCCCCACAAAGTTAAATACTCTGGTGTTTATGTTTCTACTGTTGCCCACATCAGGCTGAACTATAAGCATTTGTTTAAATGACTTTAAACAACCACTTATTCTCAACGTCTCTCATTTAACTGTTGTGCCTTCTTCATCTATATATCCTCAGTACCTTACTCAGTGCCTGTCATATGGTAAGAACTTGATCCAACGTGACTGTTTACTGACTCTTGCTTCTCTTTCTGTTCAGACAGATAATATCTTTTCAGCATCTATTCTGGGAATTTCTACATGCCCTGGTTATAAAGTCTAATAGAGATCAACTTTGGAATAAAACATCCTCTGCAGTTCAAAACAGAAGAATTGAGGGGCTAAGAGTTTGGAAAGGGGGCATTGGGTCTCACATGAGGGTAAAAGCATTCCTACACTGAAGATCATTAGCTGGGACAAGTGACGTCCATTCTGGCATTGTGGAGGTGGCAGGCATTGTGAGGGGACCCGAACTTCATCAGTGTTGATGCTTTAGGGAATATAAATCGGTCTTTGGCACTCCCTCTGGCAGGTGGTGCCCTTCAACATGAAAAGATGTTCTGTCACAATGAGTCAAATGTTTACTGCCTTGAGTCAGCAGCCCCAGCTCTTCCAGGTCAGCACCCAACTGAATGCGAACAACATCTCATTAACAAACAGCAAAACCCACGTGTCTCCTTGTGACATTCAGCATCAAACTGGAAAATGCTCAAAGCCAGCTCTCCTAAATCCAACAGGATTGGAAAGGTGGTAATCATCTCCTTACTCTGCTTTATTATACATCATGGTTATATAATTAATGGATTCGTTTAATGGCCCCAAAACTTAATACCCTCATGCTAACTTTAAATATCTCTTTCGTGTCTGTTTTGCCTTTTCTGAGAAACTTCTTTTCTTCTTGCATCGTCAAATCTAAAGGAGAAAGGATTTCCTTTAGGTTTACCAAGGAAAGCAGGAAAACCTAAAATTTATCAGGATGGAACTGTCCTTTATGGGAAAACAATACCAGCACTCTAGAGTATGATGGCACATTAATGACATGCAAATTCCTCATGTGATAAGACCTGATTCTGGACATTTTCTTTCAGTAGAAAGCTCTCTCTCCACTGAAAAAGCTAACGGAGAATCCAGTGTACCGTGATCGAGCAGGAATTTGTGTCTCCACTAACAAATATGGTCCAAACATTTAAAGAACTCAGTAGAATGGAATGCCACCGTGACCGTGCAGAAACTCCCAGAAGCGAGAGCATCCTCTGTCATAGAATACTCAATGCTGTTCTACCAGGAAAAGTGGCATGGCCTCATCCATTTGCCTTTCACTGGTCCAGATAGTTTTCTGCCCACTGTAGCACAAACCACATTTGTGTTTCTTCCATTTCAGCAGAATCCTTAACTTGAAATTAAATACCTGCATCCAGAGAGCAGAATACTATTCAGCACTAAAAAGAAATAAGCTGTCAAGTTATGAAAACACATGGGGAAAAACCCTAAATGTGTATTATTAAGTGAAAGAATACAACCTAAAAAAACTGTGTTTTGTGGGATTCCAACTATATGATGTTATGGAAAGGGCAAAATTATGAAGACAGTAAAAAGAGCAGTGGTTGCCAGGGAAGAGAGAGGGATGAAAAAGCAGAACAGAGACGTTTCAGGGCAGTGAAAGCATTCTGTTTGATACTACAACAGTGGATAATACATCATGATACATTTGTCCTAACCCATAGAACGTACACTGTCAAGAATGAACGCGTAACGTAAACTATGGACTTTGGATGATAATGATGTATCCATGTGGATTCAACCACTGTACCAAAATGTACCCCTCTGGTGGGGGATGTTGACAGTGGGGAGGAGGGCTGCAGGGGGCAGGGGCAGGGAGTACATAGGACCTCTCTGTACTCTCTGCTCAGTTTTGCTATGAACCTAAAACTGCTCTGAGGAAATAAAGTTTACTAATTTTAAAAAATTACATACCTGATTAAAAAGGCCTGTCCAGCCTGCTTATACAGGATATGTTTTCTGTTTTATTGGGCCATTTTCAAGTCTTTCCTATGCAGCAGAAGAGTCTTAGAAAATATCTCTTTAGATCTCTCTTTTCTAATGGCAATAATCTATCCCCTACCTTGTCCCAGGCAGTCTACATATAAGAGCTAAGGAGGAACTAAGAATGGTTGAGACATATACCTTGCTTGATTTGCTCTCCTTTACCAGAAGATGCTAGGTTTCCAAAGAGAATAAACCTAATGGGATTCCATTTTAATCAGTGTAATTGTTGCTGCCTTGGTACTGATCTATTACATTTTATTCACAGATATCAATTTCACGGCAAATAAATTGCAGTGGGTAAAAAATGCTTCAGAACAACATAACAAAAACAGCCCCAGGCCATCACGCACTGTGCTGTTAGTTGCCACAGTCAACCCTACTCAGAGCATATGTGGCCCTCTCAGACCCAGATACCCTTCAAATCAAGATGAAATTCATAAAGGCTAAAATTTCATGTCCTTGCTGCATCTAGGTTCCTGTAGCAGAGTCAGCCAGCTCCCTCCTTCCTCCAGCTCCTAGCTCTGGCCCACACTCAGTTCCACCATAAAACTTTAGACTTCTAATAAACAATAAAATTAACCAGAGCTCTAAGATAAATTGCTCTTGAAAGCATGCAGTGATAAGAAAGAAAGAAAGAAAGAAAGAAAGAAAGAAAGAAAGAAAGAAAGAAAGAAAGAAAGTTCTTCCAAGGAGATCTGGGTGGAAGCAAATGCAAGCCAAATTTTCAAGATTTTACAAGAGTATGAAAAATGTCTTTTCCAGCACTGTGGACATGATGTTGCTTGTCTCAGAACCGCAAGTGTGGGGGGCCAGCCCATGAAAGATAGCAGGGAGCATTCATGCTGTTTCTACATTTTCGACAAAGACTTCCTAATGGTTTCTCCACTTGTCCTTTGCTTTTGCAGCTTTCTTTTGAGGGGGTAGGGTGGGGCCCGTTTCCCCTTTGGCAGTTGGTTATACGGTTCTCAGGCAATAAAACCTTGGACCTCCCTGACAGAGGAGCTCCCTCCACGTTTGATAGCTCTCTCACTTTTCCACTCTTAATCAGCCCCCCACCCCATTCCCCACCCCAAGCACACACACATACAGTTTATATTACATGCTCTTTCTTGTCAAAACAGATGCTAAGTGCTGTCCTACAATGGATTAAACCAACCCCATCTTCCTACCTCCTTCCACAGGGATTTTCAGAGCCTGGTAATCCATAAACAGAAAAACATAAATGTTCAGAAACAGGCCCCGGTATATTAGCTGCAGGCTGAACGCTTTGGTTTGAGCAGTGGTTTTATAATTAATTTTTTTCCTCTGGCACTAACCCAAGTGCTTGGGAAAAGTAAATCATATTAACATTTTATCTTCATGTTGCTACCCTATCTGCTGCGTTATTTGGCACCTTGGAGGAAACTCATGCTGCTTTCCTACTGACAGGAAGCTCTCTGAGCTGTTCCCATAGGTGGTCTCACACCTGCTTCTTGAGCCAGAGCACCAGCAGCTGTTATTCTAAGCCCTGATGTGAGTAGGCTGAATTTTGTCGACACATTTCCATGGTGCCATTTATGAGGTAACGTTTGTGGCTTGAGACCACGTGAATTGCTACGTACCTGACTGAAGAAATCAAAATCTCATAGCATGATCAAACCACTTTTTTTCTCGTGTGGTATACACACACACCCACAAGATCCTCCCACATTTAAAGTTAGTCACAAAACGAAAGCCAGAAAAAATCAGCACGTTAAAAAGTGAAGAACAGCAACGTCCTTGCCTCTGCATCACGTATTTTCAGCTTAAATATCTGCAGCAGTCAACAGCCTGTGCTATGCCAGCCCCCTCTGCCAAGTATTTCACATGCTCCAGGTCTTCTGCCTTCCAAGAGGGGATATGTGTCAGATATGTATGCAGTGAGGAAAAGATAAATAGCCCCCCAAAGCATAAATAATCCAACAAAAATCAACAAATCAAAACTATAACCATTCTGACTGATGTCTGAAGTATAAGCCTATTATCAATTCAATGTATAATCATACAGGTTGGATAATGGGTTCCCAAACAAACAGAAGAGTCTTTCAATGCCAGATATTTGTAATCCAAGCTATATAGTATGAACTTCTTGTAAATTGTTTTCTACGTTCACAAGCCACTGGTGGCTAACCAAGTGTGCATATACCTAAAACGATCTATATCCTTATGCACATGACATGAAAAATACGTTAGTCAAAATGTGTGTCTGTCTATATTCAGTGATCTTGATTATATTCCTGAAAAGCTCTCACGACAAATGCCTTGGGACAGATCACAGGACATTTGTGACGGTTCAAAGACCATCTGACGTAACATCAAATAAGTCATGACAAGGTGTTATTAAGATCCATGAATTTATCCCATATCTCCAGGCTAAAGCACCAGTTGACGACTACCATGAAAGCTTTTCAGCCCATAACACCAAATCCCTCATGCAGACCTTGGTTATTTTGTTTCCTTGTACTGGTATGCATTTCTGTGAAGAACCAGCCCTTCCTTGGCTCTACCTTTTTTCTCCTTCATCCTCCTCACTAGCATTACAGCACATGTGCCCACGGCTTATATCTTGTATTATACATAAAATAAAGCAAGGTATTGCATGAACATGGAAACATTTGGCCAGACTAAGGAAGATCAGTACACAGATGCAGTTACCTAAGGGTAGATCGCACCATCTTGTTTTCCTGAAGGATTCTATCTACTGACTTGAACTTTTGTTAAATCTTTAACTTCCAGCAAAGAAGAATCATGGAGAACTTGGTCCATTGCCTATTGTGGAATTTTCTATATAATGGCCCACATTGAAAAACACAGAACTAAGTACTTGGAAAAGTTTTTCTTTCAGGAACAGATCTGTTTTCCTTAGCAACAGCCCAGTATAATGGTTAAAGGCACAGACCCTGGAGTCAGATGGTCTGAGTCTGAAATCCAGCTCCACCAATTGCTAGCTATATGCTCATGAGCAGACCACTTGACCTCTTTGTGCTTTCTTTCCTCATCTGTAAATGAGTGCTATTGTGAAGGATCCATATGAAACAGGTATATAAAGCACTTAGAACAGTATTCATGTCAGAAAGAAATGTCTTTTTTTAACAATAAGAACTATGTGACTGCCCAAAATTTCAACCCAGTTACAACAATTGATAATACGTTGCATTCTAAGTATCTAGATTCTATGTTTTTTCCTCAGTCTTCGACTTTTTCCAAATCTGTATGTTTGCTATTCTTGACTTTTTATTATTAAATTGTATATCTTTTGATAACATAATTAAATTCATTGTGTAAGGAGGAAAAGTATGCAAAAGTAATACTAGGAATTATCAATAAATCTGTAGCTACAAATGTACAGATGTGGAAGTACCTAAATGAAGTCTGAGTAACTAGGATAACTGTGTGATTTTAAAGAGGAAATTTAGACACTGCATTTTGACCCATCATAAAAAAGCATTCATCAGTGACATTATCTGACTTCTCTGAGCCTAAGGTTTCTGAGAAGTAAATGCTGGGATTAATTATCTCTACCTCTCAAACTGGATTTCAGGAATAAAGGAAATAACTTATGTAAAGCACCAAACACAATGTCTAACACATAGTAGAAGGTTCTGGTGGTTATTTGCTGTCTTTTCCTTCATATCCATTCTCAGCCCTTCTCTTACCTGCTGAATGCTCTGGAGAATAATCTGGAACTGCAAACCTGGGTTCCTTAACTCTCTAGTTAAATCAGCAGATTGGAGATTAGGAGGGGGGTAAAGATGGGATATTTATTCTCCAAATCTGTATGCTGATCTCTCTACCTCCCACATCCAACTCCCTCTCTGCTGGGCCTTGGTTTAGCAGCAGCTACATTCCACTTCTGTTCTGCCACTTCTGTCCCTGGGCTACAGCTTTTGTTGGGTTCCAGTAACAACTCCCTCCTCTAATTACAGTAACTACCTTGTCCAACTTTTCCCAGAATTTTCTCAGTGTTAGCACTCAATTCCTATGTCCCAGGAACCCTTTAAAGCCAGGCAAACAGGGAGTGGTTGGCTACCCTACCCCCCTTGCACCTTCAGCCCCCAGGTAGAATGCTAATCTCTCTAAGTCTTTCTCAGGTTATTTTCTAAAGCTCTGGGATTATGAATGATTTTTACCTTTCTTGGCAATTTTCAGTATTTTTCAAAATAAATAAATGTGAGCAGAGCTCTGGAATGTAGAAGTCTTGTATTCTAGGTTGAACTCAAATTACATGGCCTTGGACAAATTACTTAACCTTTCTTGTCTTCTGCCAGATCATTTGTAAACTAGATGATCTTACTTGCTGCACTGCTGATGTTTCCTTCTTCCTGAGGGAACACCAGGCCATATCAGTATTTATAGGTCTCTCAAGTTATGACCTGAACAAATATCTTGAAAGAGAAATAATTTCCTATCTGTTGCAAGAGAAATAAATTCCTATCTGTTGCTTGACCCTTTAGTTTGGTTTCCAGACCAATATTCTGCTGAAAGTGCTCTGATTCAAGTTACCAATAACCTTCTTATTGTCAAATCCAGTTGTATATCCAGTCCTCATTTCTTTGACATTTGTTGTGATTTACTGTTGTACGTTGAATTGTGAACCACAAAAAGATATGTCCTAGTCCTAACCTCTGGTACCTAAGAAGGTAACTTTATTTGGAAATAGGGTCTTTACAGATGTCATTAAGTGAAGAATCTCAACATAAGAGCATCCTGGCTTTGGTTTGGGCTCTAAATCCAATGACTGGTGTCCTTACAAGAAAAGAAGAGGGAGATATGAGACATGGAGGCAAAATGAAGAAGACCACATGCAGACTAAAGCAGAGACTGGAGTTGCATCCAAACTAAAGAACACCAGGAGACCCCAGAAGCTAAAAGGGGGCAAGGAAGGATTTTCTTCCAGAGCCTTTGGAGGGAGTGGTCCTATTGGCCTCTTGACTTCAGATTTTCAGCCTCTAAAACTGTGAGTGAATAAATTTTGGTTGTGTTAAGACAAGTTTGTGGCAATATGCTATGGCAGTCCTAGTAAACTAACACACTTACTCTTCTCTAGTCTTCAAGAGAGCCTTCCCTTTGTTCCACTCTTACCCTTATATACATGACCAGTCTTTCTCAGACCCCTTCGCTGGCTCCTCCCTTCTTGTTTCCTATAATAAAATGTTCCTGCAAAGCCTTGTGCTTGGCATTCTTCTATGCACCTTACATAGTTTTCCTCAACTGAGCAATTCCTCACCATGGTATCAGACTCCATAGTGGGTATCGTCTACAAGAACCCAGGTGCCTCTTTATGGATGTTCTATGGTCAATTCAAACCAAATGCATCCAAACTCAAACTTGTCATCTTCTCCCACAAACGTATTCCTCCTTCCCTATTCCCTAACTCAGTCAACGGCACCATCATCATCTAACTATTCTTCCAATGCTTCAAAGATATGGTCCTTACCACACAGAGTAGTCATTTCTACCTCAGAGAGATTTCTTGAAACCCTTCTCCCTCCATTTTTCTATCCCCAAACCACTGTCCAAAATCTCTGCTTCCACTGATTCTGTTTACAACTACCACCAATTCCCTGAGACAAACATCTTCCCATTTCTGTGTATTTTCATCAACACCAAAGTTATTCTCAATAGTCAAAATCATCTTCTTCTCACTGCTCAACTTCCAAATCTCTGTTGGATCCCTGTTGCCTAAAGCAGGGCTGTCAACATCTTTTCTGCCATACATAGAACAGATGTTCATGTGCACCAATGGGTCACAGTCCTACACAGTTCTCTGGATGTTTGTCATAGCCCCACCCTTTTCTCTCCCAATGAAGAAACACATTAAAAAACAAATCGAGATGACATATTTACCTGAATAACTTCCAATCTTCTTTAGTTGAGAGTAAAGCTAATTATTTTAGAAAACATCAGCATTTTACTATTCATAATAAGTAAGTTATAATATATCTCCCAGGCAATCTGCATGGTAGCATGGAATTAAGGACAAACAGCCTATGGAAAAATCTAATTCTCCTTAGCATGTCATGCAAAGCCTTCACAAACTCACTCCATTTTTTCTTATTGTCTCTCATTTCCCACAGCACAGCTTATACTCCAGTAATACTGAATTATACATCATTTCTTGAAGTTATGTTTATTAACATTGAATTTGCCATTATGTCTCTCTGCCTGAAATGCCTTTCGCCCCCTTGTGCACATGGCCCACTGCTCTCTTTTCAAAAGTCTGCTTCAATGGTATCTTCTCTGAGACACTCTCTCTGACTAGACACGGTTGCCCCTTGCTCCTTCCTGCACAACATTTTATACATACCTATAATAGTTTCCTAAGGCTGTCATAACGAATTACCACAGGTGGCTTAAAACAACAGAAGCTTAGACTCTCACATTCTGGAAGCCCAAAGTCCAGAATCAAGGTTTCAGCAGAGTTGGTTCCCTCTGGAGCCTTTGAGGGAGAATCCCTCTTTGCCTCTTTCTGGCTTTTCATGGCTGCTGGAAACTGAGCATTTCTTGGCTTGCGACTGCATAAGTCCAATCTCTGCCTCTGTCATCACATGGCCTTCTCTCTGTGCATCTCTGTGTCTCAAATTTCCCTCTGCTTTCTCTTATAAGTACACCAGTTAATAATTTGGGGCCCACCCTAGTTCCAGGATGATCTTGTCTCAAGATCTTTAACTTAACTGCATCTGCAAATACTCTACTTCCAAATAAGCTTACATTCACAGGTACTAAGGGTTAGGGCTTAGATGTATCTTTTTGTGGGACATAATTCAACTCACTACAATACTTCCATCAGAACTGTATCATAATAATTTGTTCTCATGTATGTCTCCTCCATCAGACTGTGACCTTCCTGAGGGCAAGAATCATCTCCTACACTTTTTCTTAAATAATCCCCACAGCTTATCATAAGTCCTGTTACCTACTAAGTACTTAATAAGTATGTTTGT
This sequence comes from Panthera tigris, assembly GCF_018350195.1. Lineage (NCBI taxonomy): Eukaryota > Metazoa > Chordata > Mammalia > Carnivora > Felidae > Panthera > Panthera tigris. The sequence continues at coordinate 69,628,500 of NC_056666.1, read as the reverse complement.
GAAGAAGGAAGGGAAAAGCGAGTGGGTTGTGAGTGAAACTGTCTCTCTATTTTCCTTTCATGCAGCTTCTTTCAGCCCTTAGGCTTCCAAGAATCCTCTATGCCTAAGATTCCTCACTATAAAGGACCAGCCCAAAAGGGTCAGGTGATACAGAAGGTTTTCCTGTCTCCTTACAGAATAGCAGATGTGAAAGTATTCAGAAGTCATTTAGTCTCTGCCTTAAGGCACATCTGCACAGTTAGATTGCCCTAGCATCTGATAAACTAGACTGGGGAGAATCATTCCTGCTTTTAAAGGCCAAAAGAGAATATACTTTTGAAAACCTCTCTTCATGATGCCATTCCCATTAGGACTCAGTTTAGAAAAAAACAAAACAAAACAAACAAAAACAACTAATGTCTTCTACATCATGCAGCATTTCCCAGGTTCTCCTCCCTCTGCTGACCATATAGTGGCCCACATTCTGAGACTCTTGGAAAGCCTTTCCATTTGCTTCCCTACCTTTGGAAACAGAACATAGCTCAAGAATCAGAAAATCTAGAGCTCTTGGCCTAAGGCAGACCACTGAAACTTCCAAAGGCTCATCTGTGAGGCTATAAAGTACAAAGATAAACATCACACCACATTTTAGGAATGGAGTAGTGGATCACCCAATTAATTACTACAAAAGTTACCATCTACAATTGTACATCCAGTACTCATCCATTTCTTTTCCCCTAACCCTAGGCGTTCAAGCTGCCTATAAAAACAAAAATATTACATCTTGCTATTGCAAGATTAAGTTTCATATTTGCCCCAGAAAGAAGCCAAAGCAAAAAGGAGGGAAGGAGAGGGAAACACCTCTAAGCCATGCATAGTTAAGGATCTGGTTTCAGATCAATGTTAAAAAGCAGAGATAATTAGAAACATCATATGATTTGTGTTCAACACAAGAGCTGCTTTGCTAACTAAAACCATAACTGACCTAATTTGACTGAATGTTCCAATGAAAATGACAGACATGCAAAGAAAGAAATACAATACAAGCAGTGGATGATCCATATTTCCCCGTTGGGTTTCAAACACATTCCTCAGACAGTAGACAATAGTGACGTGCGAACGACAGTACAGACCCTCACATGGTCAGCAAAAGGATGGCTGCACATCAGAAAACCCACAAGATTACAGATGCTTGACCCCAATAAGACTAAGTGTTTGACTTGGTTTGGTTTTTCATTAAACCTCAGTGAACAGAACAGAAAGCAAATTAAAAATCCATCCATCAGAAAATCTTTCCCTTTTACCAAACCCACTAGCAAAACGTACAGGTACTTTAATGGGAATTCATTTCTCTCTTTCAACATGGGACAAAATTAACAAAATCTCTATCCTCCCCTAAATGATTCCTGTGTCTCCAACTGTATACTGAGGGGTATCCAGACGACACAGCAAGTGACATCCCAAAGTAATCTCTCTCACACAGACACTTTCTCACTCCTTATTGTAGCCATTCCTGCACACAAACACACTTGTGAAAAGGGCATGTTTTGTAAGTTATCTCAGATCATCTGGCAGGACTTAAGCTCTAAGCTGGCATTTTATTTGCCTTGCTCTAGTTGGAAATCCCTGACATCAGCCCTGCTTTCACATAAGGAGTCAGGCTGTACTGCTTTCTCTTGTTCTTTGATGAATCCTGTTAGGCAAATGCTTACAGAGTCCACCCAATGAAGTGTCAAAGGGAGTACAATGTCAGCAACAGCAAGATTGAGGGGATGCAGGGAAAATTCTTGTCTGCAATAAACAAGAGTGAGAGCACCAGCAAATTGGAACATCCAACCTCTGGAACATCTTATCTCTATTGAGCCTGTGCTGCATTATCTAACACCGCTTATCTGCCGCCCTCTTTTTAAATAAGCACCAGCCCTGCATTCCCAATTCCCATAGCTTTAGCAGCAAAAGATAGGATACCCTTGCTGCAGAGGTGACTGAGTTCACTATTGTTTAAAGCAAGTTCGTTTATTAGAGAGGTGTCTCTCACAGAAACAGCGGATAACAATATTAGCCCCCTGTGAACCCACTGGGGTATTGTCTCTTCAAGATTCAGATAAAGATAGGGCAGGCCTGTGGCTAAACACCAGATTGTTAGCATTGGTGACATTCTCTAATGGAATAGGTAGTGATTGCAGAATCCAGATTCCAAAGGACTACTAAGACTTGTTACTTTCTCACTGGAGAACAACTCTGCTTTTCCATGAATAGGGCCTTGTATTTGATTTCTAGAAATTGTTCTGCAGACTGCTCACTCATTCAGGGAGTGTTGACTGTGCATGAGATGTGGCGCTCAATGTTGGGGAGCCTCATGAGGAACAGCAACTCTCCCTTGTACCTGTGGTGCAGGGAGAAAGGTACATAGGAGATCATCATAGTTTAGAACAACAAGATGAATGAATAGAGTCAGGCAGAAATGGGGTCAGATTCCAGTTGTACAACATACCACTGCGTGATCTTCAACAATCTTTGATGATTCTAAGTACCAACTACCTGATCAATATAAGACTTCTTCATAGATTTGTTTTGAGAGATTAGTGAGAAAATGTATATAAAACACCACATGCTATGCCTAACACATAGGAGATATTCAACAAACCATAACTGCTGCTACTGCTTTGGACCCAAGCACATGGGAGAAGAGGAGAAAAAGACTACCTCTGCTCCCAGGGTAGCCAGACCTATTAAGTGACAGTTAGCTTCCTCCAGAACTAGCATTCCAAGAGATAGGAAGTAGAAGTTGCCAGTCCGCAAGGCCTGGGCTCATCATATTCTATTGATCAAGCAGTCACAGAGCCTAACCAGATTCAGAGTGAGGGGATACAAACCCATCTCTCAATAAGAGGAGTAACAAAGCTTTGCAGCCATCTTTAATCTATCACAGATGTGGGAGAAATCATCAGGCAAGAAAGTGGAGGGAAGCATGTCCAGACCTAGAGAGCAGATTGTGTGGACAGAGGTTGAAGATGGACCCAGCTTTATCTTCTCCCAATTTGGAGGGTGAGGCACATAGTTGGAGTCAGGGGCAAGATAAGGATAATGCCTGTTGTTCAGCTTTTTAAATCCTTACTTCCTATTGCACCTGTGAAGAGCTATGGGGCATCATCATTTCATTGGAAGTAAGGAAACTGATCCTTTAATTCAGCATTTCTCATCCTGGTGATCCCACATGTCAGGGTGATAGGAAAGTCTAATGTTCAGAAATATTTTTATGTCCTCTGGGTTATGTATCAGAGTATTTATGGCAGTATGTTGATATCAGAGACATTTTTTACTCATGATTCTTCACTGAATTATAAGCATAAGTTTGGGCCTGTACCTTCCTATCACTCACCCTAGCACCATGCCTGATCCATTCTGAGTCAAAGACAGTTTGGGTTTCGGGAAAACATAATAAGATATAGTTTGTGTCCTTAAGGGACTTCTCTTGTTGAGAGGCAGCGAAATGAAGACAAAACACTGCAACACACTGTGGCAAACACAGAGCTAGAGGAAACATAGGGCCAAGGAGGAGATGTGTGTGAGCCAGCAGGTAGCCTTCTTTGGGACCATCACAGGTCCTCAGGTGACTTTATAAAAAGAAACACCCACAAGTGCGCATGCGCATACCACACACACACACACACACACACACACACACACACACACAGTGAAAGAATGGCTAAGATACAAATTTAGAAGAGAAAAACATTCTCTGAGCAGCATTGCAGCATTTTAGGGCGAAACATATGTTTTAGGGGCGTGACATATGTTTATCATATAAATGATATAACTAAACCTTTTTTGTATTCTGGTTAACTTTTGCCTCAAATGACCTTACAAGGGAACTTTGGATTAGCAGGTATTTTTGCCTGCGTTAACTACTGCTCCCCTGACCTAATGTCCCATCATCTTAACTATCACTTAAGTAACTAATGAATTTCAGACTAAGCTTGGCATTCTCAACCAATAAAATTCACCCCCTTTCTTTTCAACCCACACCCAGACTTTCCTTTTGGTGTGAGATCATTCAGAGTGTACATGGAGAAAGTTATCGGAAACAGAGGGAGGAATAGGAGCCAGGCTGCCAGCCATGATGAGCCACCCTCCGGTCTTCCCACACATTCTCCACTCTGGTTTTTCTTCCTCCACTGTTCTGCTTCTTTCCCCTCCATCATCTGTTTCAAAGAACCCTCATAAAAAAGCATTGAAAGTCAGCTTAACCAGCTTTTTACAATTTCTATATAATTTAAGGGGAACTCAAAGAACATCCCATTCAACTTCTCACTTTGCAGAGGAAGGACTGAGGCCCAAATGCATTGACTCTTTCCCAGAATCACAGAGCCAGAGTTCCTGACTCCACTAAAGCAAGTGGCCTTTCTAGCCATATCCCAGAAGTAAAGAGGAGGAAATCTGCAGTCTTTACTAAAAGAATTGTGAACAAAGATTAGAGGAATGCAATTTTTAAAAAATATTATCTGTCCTGCTGATCTGATTATAGATGGCCTAAGAACATCTTAAATTTACCCAAATTCAAGACAATAGACTTTAGTAAGCAGACAAAGACTTCTAATGCAAGTCAAGGAATGAAGCCAGAAATGCGTAATTCCTAAAGAAAGAATGTACTAGATATGCCGGAGTCTTTTCTAACTGGAAAGAACATTCATTTATCAATTATTTTGCCTGAACATAAATTCTTAAAAGAAATTCAGCCTAAGAACAAGGCAAGTCTGTGTTTTTCTTTAGAAATAAAATTCTTACCTTCCATAGAGAGGTAATTATGATGTTGATTAAAATTTTGTCGGTATAAAACGATGGATGAATCCTGAATGATACAAATAGTGTTTTATTAACATACAAGTGACATTGTTGAAATGCTGTAAGAAAAGACAGCCCCTTATTTAACCAGCAGAAAGGAAATTGGTTTATATAATAGCAATTATACAATTAGGAGGAACCTACAATAATGTTTGACTATTCTGCCTTAATAACTGTGTTATGATAGAAACAAAACACTATTTATGTTATCCTCTCATTGTAGCCAATAAAAATTATAAGGCAGCTGATTTTATTTATGGATGTCTATTTATTACAGATTTCTTTTAGATTTAGCTACCACAAAAATGACTTTTTGACTATAAATATGGATGACTGGATAATTTAATACTATACTATCTTAGCCAAATCAAATCAAACCATATTGGACTTCTTTCTTCCACCAAGTAATTTTTCTTTAACTGTTTTTCTCCAAGCATACTTGATGTGTTCTGACTCACTGGCTGTCTAACTTTTGGTTAGTGACCGCAGTCATCAAGAATGACACTGTGCAGAACATTTAGGAGTCAGCCTTACAGATAAGTCCCACGAGAGGAAGGTGGGACCTGAGGATAATGAGCAGCTGGCTAGGAGCATCAGATGACAAAGTTCAGGGCTGGAGGTTAGAGGGTGGAAAGTAAAAAAACAACAACAACAACAACAACAACAAAAACAAAGTTTCTTATTTACCAGGGTCCATAGCTGGAAGAAGCTGGCAGAAGTAAACCCCCAGTCCTGAGAACGTAGGGACCAGTATGATTGACGAGCAGGCTCCTTTCTGTTCGTGCACAAGCAGGCACATGTGTTAGCGTGACCCCACGTATAGAGTTCCAGCACTTCAGTTATGGTCCAGATTGAATGAGACCGTTGGTAGGACAGTTTGCTGCTCTATGACACGCAGCGAGAAAAGCAAAATCCCTCATTATATCCCAGCTAGAAGTACATTTTGGAGGTAGACAAATCATGGATGCAAATAAGTGAAATATGAAAAATAAGTGAGTGGTCCAGAGAACAAAGGGTAATCATAATATTGCTAAACAGAAGGAATGCAAATTCATGGACCATTAGGTTGGAATTTTAACATTCCTGTTCCTGTCGACATTTTTTTTCCTTAAAAGTCCACTAAAATATCTAGCTCGGGGGTGCCTGGGTGGTTCAGTCAGTTGAGCGTCCGACTGGCTCAGGTCATGATCTCATGGTTCATGAGTTTGAGCCCCACATCAGGCTCTGTGCTGACAGCTCAGAGTCTGGAGCCTGCTTCGGATTCTGTGTCTCCCTCTCTCTCTGCCCCTCCCCTGCTCGCAGTCTGTCTCTCTCTTTCTTTCTCTCTCTCTTTCTCAAAAAAGTAATAATTAATTAACATTAAAAAATTTCTAAATATCTAGCTCAAACTTAGAAGGTCATTTTTCCTTTTTGTTTTAAAACACATTTTACCAGGCTTTCCTTTCTTCTTACGTCTTCACAATGTGAAGATGAACATCTAGCTCTTTTTCTATCTGGTACAGCTTCAAATAGGAATATAAGCTGCCTGAAGATATGGAACGAATATACTACTTTTATATTACCCAAGATGATTAACATGGTGCCGAGTGTTTAACTGGTTATTTCCCACATCTAAATGTCTCATTCCCAAGAGGTAATCAGGTGCCTTATCTTAAAAAAAAAAAAAAAACACATGTTATCACTCTAAAATAGTATTTAACACATTTAGTACTCTTATTTGAAGGACCGAGTAATATGGAAAATACTTAGTACAATGACTGGTTGAGGATGGAAGGTAAACATGGAGATATTTGGGGGGCACACAGCATTTAGGTAAATCTTGAGTCCCAGAAGGGAGGTTTTTGCTGCCTCCATGGTACCTATTGACTGTTTCTGGTATTATTATCTTTCTGACAGAAAAACAGTATATTTGATTTAAGCGATGTGGTTGCCAGCAGATAGATTGCTTTTCTGTTGCATAGTATCCCTTCATCCCAAAAGATATAATAGTCTGAAAGGCATAATCCTAAATAATGTTTAGGCAATATTAGTCAGGATACATTATGAATACAAGCAGTTTCTAAATGATAAAGAGCTCTCACAAAATAAACTATGTTTTCTAGTTAAAAGCATTTCCAAGTTAATCTGAGTTTTTATATTATCCCATACCAATGCAACAACATTGGACTTAAGATATATCAAAGTTTTTCCTCTTCTGAGGTAACAGTAATGTAAGGAGGGAAAATAACTACTTTTGTTAATAGGGCACTGTTTAAACTAGCCCATATTTAAGTTTACATTCTTATTACCTTCTAAATATTTAGGTGGTATGGGGGGTGGGCTTTTTTTTTATTATTATTTAGGTGGTTTTGAACATAAAAAGATACTGAAATGTTAAATAGTTTGCAAGTATTTACATCTTCCTCACTAATATTAGCTTCTTTACTTTTTTTTGATGTATTATATTTGCTTGAATTACTTTGAAATGCTATATGACTCTGATCAGAAAAATATATGGAGCTAGGTACTTTGCAGTCATGTTTAAGTATCAGTGACAAAAATTAAAAAGCAAAGAACTTTAAAAGCCACCGAGGTTCTTTCCATAATTTGGCTACTGTTGAGAGTGCTGCTATAAACATTGGGGTACAAGTGCCCCTATGCATCAGTACTCCTGTATCCCTTGGATAAATTCCTAGCAGTGCTATTCCTGGGTCATAGGGTAGGTCTATTTTTAATTTTCTGAGGAACCTCCACACTGCTTTCCAGAGCGGCTACACCAATTTGCATTCCCACCAACAGTGCAAGAGGGTTCCCGTTTCTCCACATCCTCTCCAGCATCTATAGTCTACTGATTTCTTCATTTTGGCCACTCTGACTGGCGTGAGGTGATATCTGAGTGTGGTTTTGATTTGTATTTCCCTGATAAGGAGCGACGTTGAACATCTTTTCATGTGCCTGTTGGCCATCCGGATGTCTTCTTTAGCAGAGGTTAGAGTGGGAGAGAGCCAAAGCATAAGAGACTGTTAAAAACTGAGAACAAACTGAGGGTTGATGGGAGTGGGAGGGAGGGGGGTGGGTGGGTGATGGGTATTGAGGAGGGCACCTTTTGGGATGAGCACTGGGTGTTGTATGGAAACCAATTTGACAGTAAATTTCATATATTAAAAAAATAAAAAAATAAAAGCCACCGAGGTACTCAAGATTTTATTCCTACACCATCAAGTATTTATCAGCACTAGGAAGCATCCAAAAAAATGAATGCTTTTACTATAACTTCCTTTCTCTGTTGCTGCCTAGTGCTTCATGGAAGTGCAGAGAAGCCTGGAAATGACAAAAATAAAAGAGTAGACAAAATCAGAAGGAGAATGGTTAATATAGATGATCACAATCGGCCCCTACCTCAAATCAGGAAAGCATGTCAAAGAGCTGAGCTTATTGGGACCCTAATGTTCTTTCTAGTCCCATTTTTTTAACCATTGTTTAACATAGAAGAAGTTTTCACTAACTGCTTGATTAATTGACAAATTAACTAATGACTTCATAGTCTGTTAATCTATAATTTATCTCTTATTGAAATAGTCTCTTCCCTAGCACTGCATTGTTTCCAGTTCTCATACTTATTTGCCTGGATTTTTTTCCAGCTTGCCTCCAATTTATTAGCCTATTAATTATTTTTTCCGTTACAAATTAATCATTATTTGGCCATTAGACCCTATTCTCTTTTCACTCTTTGATTTCTCTAGGAGCTTTGGACAATACTCATACTTACCTGTATACAGGTGACTCACAAATGCATGTCTTTAGCCCAGCCCTCTTCCTGAGTGCAAACCATATATCCAATAGTTTACCCTTGGTACTCCATTCAGATGTCTAAAGAATCCATAGCCATGATTGCTCTACCTCACCCCAACCAAACGTGGTCTTCTGCCAGTGTCTCTATCTCAGTAAATGATACTACCACCCATCCATCATCCTTAACAACTTCCACTTCTCCACATTCAATATCTTGAAACCATTATTTTTTTGGTCACTATCTTCTTTGGTACCCCCTAGCTCAAGCTGCTATCATCTTTCACCTTCACTACTACTCTGTCTTTACTATATCCCCTAGCTATACTAAAAGAACTCAAGATAATGTGGGGCTGTTCCCTACAAGTTCAAGGCCATGGCAATCACTCAATATCTCAGAATATTAGGGGTATCAGGAAACACCCTCAATCTGCATGGATCTCAGCCATTTACACTGATCCCTTAGGCCAAAATATACATGCACATTAAGATTCACAAAACATGGGCGCCTGGGTGACTCAGTCGGTTGCGCATCTGGCTTCGGCTCAGGTCATGCTCTCACGGTTTGTGAGTTCAAGCCCCACATCGAGCTCTGTGCTGACAGCTCAGAGCCTGGAGCCTGCTTCAGATTCTGTGTGCCCCTCTCTCTCCACCCACCCCTGCTTGTGCTGTCTCTCTCTGTCTTTCAAACATGAATAAACATAAAAAAAATTTTAAGATTCACAAAACAACACATTTGCCATCTATGGAAGGTTCAGTGTTCTTTACTGTGTATTGATCTTTCTACTCTTCCCACCCACTAGCCTTGTCAACTTTCTAGTACCAATTTGAATCACAAGGCCCAGATCAACAGCTCCCTTATCTGCATGGAGTACTTGCTCAAGGTGAATGTCAATGAGTGCCAAAGCCACAATCTGAACTGATTCATTCAGAGAGATAAGATAGTTAAGTATTATAGGTTTCACATCTTTATTTTCACCTCTCCAAAAAAGGCCTAGAATAATGACTTCCATCAGGTTAATTTATATGTTGTAATATTATGGAAGGCAAGCTGGTACAGTGGACTTCAGGCTATGAAAAACCAGGGTCTCAGCCCAGTTCCACCACTTACTAAATGGCTAATCTCAGGCAAGCTACTTAACTTTGGAGGATTGTTGTAAGTTTACATGAAACAATAGAATAGTAACAATCGTGGTGCTGTGCCTTTAGACCTTTGGGTATAGGCATCAAGGACACTTGCAGAAACTCAGGAAAGTTTCCTAACCTTTTCTGGACTCCAATTTCATCATCTGTAAAACTGGAGATATTTTACCTACTTCACAGGATTTTTTTTAAAGCCAAACAGTTCATAGACAAGTGCTTGGGACAGTGACTGGCACTAGTTGTGATCGAGAGGCACCTGCAATGGGGAAAAGAAACTAGAAGAAAGTGAGACACGTGCTAAGCAGGATCAAGACCAGAAAAAAGGTGAGAGGGATGTGGAGCAGGTTGCTGGGAGCCAAGTCAAAACACAGGAAGAAAAGAGAATAGGAAAATCAGGATGTAGTTACCCAGAGCCAGAAATCTATCACCAGTTAGTAAAAAATAAGAAGAAATAATGAAGAAAACACCCAAAGTAAAGGAAATGAGAGACCATACAGTCCCAAAGAGAGAAAATTAGAGATAGTGGCTTCCTGATGATTTTCAATTCGTTTAGAACAACCCATAATTCATTTCTGTGAGATATCTCTGCATTATTTTAACAACAACAACAAAACATTTTTAAAATAACTGAAATGTGGAGAAACCTGACAAAATTAGGTCATCCAGGCGTTCAAGGTCACCATCAACAGTAAGTTATATTGATAGCATGTAACTCTGAGAGGATGTGATGACAATGGTACTTTATGTTTGTGGTCTTCCTCCCAAAACACGTAACCCTAAAGGACAAAAAAAGTACCAGACAAACCTCAGTTGTGGGACATTCTACAAAATATCTGACCAGTACTCCTCAAAGCTGCCATAGTCATGAAAAACAAGGAAAGTCTGTGAAACTATCACAACTAAGATGAGCCTAAAGGGACATGATGAGTAAATGTAATGTGGTGTCCTGGATAGGACCCTAACAGAAAAGGGACATTGGGTAAAAACTAAGGAAATCCGAATAAACTATGGAGCTTAGTTAATAATAATATGTCAATATTGATTCATTAATTGTAACAAATTAACTATACTAACTTAGTATGTTAGCAATAAGGGAAACTGAGTGTTGAGTATAAGAGAACTCTATACTGTCTTCACAATTTTTCTGTCCAAGTATTCTAAAATAAAAATTTTACTTAAAAATTTTATTGAAAACAAACCTCTGTTCTTTGATCTAGACTGAGACGGGGTCTACCTTTGCAAACATACCATCCCTGGCTAGACCAGGTCAAATCCTGGCGCTGGCATGATCTGACCTTGAACAGGTTGCTTAAAATCACGGAGGTACTTCACTCATCTATAAAATGGACAGAATGCATTATAAGATTTGCTTAAGGATTAAGTGGCTCAGTGTATGGACACAGTAAGCACTGATTAAAAATAACTTACTATGTTTACTCTCATTAGTATTATTATTATTATTTAAAGGCACATTATCTACTACACTGGAGGTACTTAACAAATATTTCTTTATCTATTTCCCCTGTGTATTGGTTTATACACTCATTACTACCTAGAGTATCAGTAGATTTCAAATATTGTCTATACAAACTTTCTTTAAACAAGCAAAGTATACACGCTTTACACAAAATGTCACGCTAGACTAGAGTAATGCATCTATTTAAGGAATCTGCTGTGGAGAGGTATGTGCACTACATCCCGGGCCCATGGGCTGACAGTATGTCATGGCTGGCCTTTGTTCCTTTTATCTTTTCCTCACCCCAGGTTGAGCTGGTCTCAGCCTCACCCACTCATAAAATATGCCAGTGTTTCTACATGGTCTGGCCCCCTATTCTACCACTAAACAAGGAGAGTGAAATAAGTCAGTCAGAGAAGGACAGATATCATATGTTTTCACTCATATGTGGATCTTGCGAAACTTAACAGAAGACCATGGGGAAGGGAAGGGGGAAAAAATAGTTGCAAACAGAGAGGGAGGCAGGCAAACCACAAGAGACTCTTAAATACAGAGAACAAACTTAGGGTGGATGGGGGCATGAGGGAGATGGGAAAATGGGTGATGGACATTGAGGAGGGCACTTGTTGGGATGAGCGCTGGGTGTTACACATAAGCGATGAACCACAGGAATCTACCCCCAAAAACAAAGAGCGCACTTTACACAATGTAGGTTAGCCAATCAGACAGTAAATTATACTTAAAAAAAGACTGCACATGGCATTTGAAATTTTAAAAACTCTTCCTGTAATGATTTTTTTAAAAAGCCAAATTCCTAACACAGGTCATTAACGTGCCCTTTGTATTATTCAGGATGATATAAGCATAGCAAAAGAGGAAAGTAATATTTCATTGCCTTTTTATTATTTCCATAAGGAAATATATTTTCTTATAAGCACAAAATATAATATAGTTAACTCATTTTTGATATCATACACAATACACAATGAACAAAAAGGAAAAATATTTCCAAGTTTGAAAAGTACATTATTTCCCTATCTTAACTCTGATGTTTAAAATTCTCAAGATTTCTTTGGTTTATTTTATGTCAATAGACAATGTTTTTCAGGCTTGGTCTCAGCCTTGCCCCTATCAATTCTAATGTAATTCAGTTTCATTTAATTGCACAAACATTTGGAAAATGTAGAATATGTACTTGGCACAGTGCTAGACCTTGAGAGAACACAAAAGAGAAAAGACATGATCCCTGTCTTCAGGTGGCTTATTATACAGCAGAGGAAATGAAACATGAAGATAATTATTATATGTGCCTGGCTAGAAGATGCTGAAAGCTATAAAGTATGCTTATTCAAATTGTCATTACACTGCCAAGGACAGAGAAGTTATTTACAACCAGAGGAATTAAGAAACTCATGAATAAGAGTTTGTCCTGAAAAATGAGCAGTATTTTGACTCCTAGAGAAGGAGTAGGAGAGTCCCAAAGGAATCCAAGCAGCATAAGGATCTTCATGGAGCCAGCAAAGTGGAATTTATAATTGTTTAGTTTTAACTGTTAAGTAGTTAAATTTCACATCAACAGCACTTTGTTGCTCTTAAAGGCAATATCTCAATTTTATTAAGTTCATTAGATAAGATTCTTCTTTAACTATCATTGCAACTGAATGATGTTCAATATCCAACTTTGCCTGAATTCCTGGAGAAACTTCCTTTCTGGGTCTCTCCAACCTTTTATAGAAGAGATATGTGATGTCACTGTGTTTGCTCCTGTTATTCCATTTGTCAGGTTCAAGTTTTGTTCATGTGAATAACTCAGCATGACTCAGAAATCTGACTTTTAAAGAATCAGTACTATTGTGAAACAGGCATTACATGCTCACCAGAGTTACCTTATTTAACATGACACTTATAAATTGAAAAATCTAAAAAGAGATGTGTTCATAGAACTCAGGAAAACTTGCCCCATCATTCTTGCCATTAACTGTCTGAACAGGTTCCAGTTCCTATAGTGTCAACCTTGTAGACTTGTAGAATGTTTCAGTCAATCAAGCATGTGACCCTAGGCAGATGCTTGAATCTCCCTGCACTCCGGTTTTTCATGGGTAAAATAGAAATCTGAGATGTCAACATGGGATCAGAAAATTCATAGATCAGAGCTCAAGAATCTGCTGAGAAGTGGTCTTAGAAGTATAGTTGAACCATAAGAGATGTGTCCCAACACCTACAATAATTCTCAAATTTCCCAAAAGCACCTAGTGAAACATGGGTGGCAAAAATGGCTTGCCTAGGACCTAAGAGATTTTCTGTAAGGCAGTGCTATGGTCTTTAGGATGGCCTTGGAAAGGGAACTGTCATGACTAAGAATGTCTGTGGTGTGCCTGGGGTGGATCCTATGAATTCCTGGTTCATGCCTGTTGGGTCTGATTAGCTCTTCTGGATAGAAATGGTCTTCCCTGGACTGTGACCAGATTCCTCTCCCCATTCTAATGTGAGATCACTAAGAAAAATATAGTTGTATTTGTATAATTGTATTTTGAGAGATTGGGTCCCAAGGGCTATGATATACCCAAATATTAGACATATAATTCAATCAGCCATCTTTATAATTGTATCCAAAGTATACAGCATAGGAGAGGGAACAAAGAGGTCAGACTAAGTCTTGTAGGAACTAAGTCTATTCTGCCCAAGTAGAGAAAGGCTTTTTGGAGAAGGCTGGATTCACTATAATAACCATGGGACTCCATCCACAGCTGGCATGTCTGGTTAAATTGAATCTGGCCAGGATTTGAAATCAGAGAAACTCAAGTGGGTTAAACTATAGGAACTCCAAGAAGTGAGGGATTGACATATTACACCTCATCTAGAATTAGCTGCACATGTCTTGCTTCTCTCCTGAAGTGCAAGCTGCCTAAAGGCAAGAACCTCGATAATATTGAGGGCCCAGTACATGAGAGTTGGTAGGTGTCCATTAATTGGAGCAATTCATATCATAATCCCAGAGCTAGAATGGTTTGGAATCAGAGAGCTGTTATTCACTACTCCTGCTAGGATAGATGGACTCTCTTCCCAGCCCTATGAAAGGAGAAAGATAATCCTTAAAGATGGGGAGAGGAAAGACTAGAACTGAAGCTTTTTCTCATCCCTCCCAGGTGCAAATGTGCCTGAACAGAAAGCATAAAGGGGAGCATACAAGCTGGGCTCCTCAAACATTGCACACGGGGTACACTCTTTCCCCTACCCCATCCCATCTCATCCCACTTCTCCCCATCTTCATGTCAGGAAAGTATGGGTTATATCAACTTAAATAATAATGCTAAGTTTAGTTCCATTCACATTTACTGGGCACTGTGGTAGATTTTGTACTATTGTCCCAAACATTTGCTTTCTTCCCTGTAAGAGAATTATACCTTCCTTCCCACTGGAACAGACTTGGCTGTATGATTCGCTTTGGCAATGAAATGCAAGTGGAAGTAACCCTCTCCTCTGACAAGAAGCTTTAAGAGCCGGTCTGTGATCCCACGTTGTCTCTGTTCTCTCTGCCATGAGACCTGCAACATTCCAGATAAGAACTGCTCATCAGTCTGGGTTCCAGATTAAATAGGATGTGGAACAGAGCACAAGCTGACCAACTCTGGACATATGGTGTAAAGAAAATAATTCGTTTTCTCACAAGCCACCAAGGTTTAAGGGTAGTTTATTACTATAGCATAATAGCCTGTTGCTGTTGATGCAACTACACTTTGTAGGGGTCGGGAAATGTGTCAGATGCTAGAACACGCAGGTAAATGGCATGGACCGCCATTTCTAAGAGATTCAGGTCAAGTTATGGAGACAGAAATATTCTCAGCAAAATATTATATGAATCATATTTGTGAGGAAAACCTCATAGAATCTCCCCTGAAAAACTACCTTGAGAGAAAACAGTATAGGAGCACACTACAGCTGATTGGGTAATACGGTCACTGTGACCGAAGAGTGGCATTTGGAGATTATAGTATCCAGGAGATTCCAAAGGGTGCTTATGTTTCACAAAAACCGGGTTGTCAGTATGTCCCAGTTTGCACAGAACAGTCCAGGTTTATATCATTTGTCCCAGTGGCATTGTGACCAGCATCTCCTTTGATGCACCAAAATATCCTAGTTTAGATAACAAATTATATAATTACCCTCACATTACTGTGACTAGAGCTTATTGGTTGTTAACAGTCTAAGGATGGCATATTGAAGAGGCCATGTGAACCAGACAGGATAAAATGTTCTAGACTGCCTGTTTATACTCACGGATCCCTACTGAGAAAGCAGCCCAAGAGGTTTGTTCAGAAAAAAACTCGTATATTTTGACATTGGCCTAATTGGCCCTGATACCCTAGCCACAACTGACTAAACCTGAGAATATGCTGCCAAAGTTGACCATAGACTGTATGGACATCCATGAGATCAACCACTTTGAGGTGACCATTCTGAAACTTACTTGTTCACTTGTCAAAGAAGTATTTATTGAGCATCTACTCTGGGGCAGGCCCTCCATTCTGATTGGTGGCACATTAGCCTAGCCATATGCTCTCTTGGGAAGTGTGACAGTGACATGCACAGGAGGAAGGAAGCAGCACAGGAACAAAGGGCTCCCTTTTGGAGGAGGTAACAAGAGGGCACTTGAGCTATGGTTAAATAAGAACCTAACGGGCCATTGTTCCAGCACTCCTTAGTTCCCACTGAACACCCCAGCCACAGAAGTGCTGGGAGCCTCTGTAATCAGCTTTGGGGCTACTGAGGTGGTTTAACATATCTCCTGATTCCTACATATATATCCTTAAAACCAACCCTCATCTAGGGTTGCCAAATGTAGCAATAGCAAATAAATATACAGTAGTCACCCCCTTATCTGCGGTTTTGCTTCCCTCACAATCAACTGTGGTCTGGAAGCAGATGGTCCTCCTTATGACATATCCTCAGAAGGTCAATAGTATCCTAATGCTAGGTCACGACGCCCACATCAGTCACCCACCTCACATCATCTCATCACGTAGGCAGTTTATCATCTCATGTCATCACAAGAAGAGTGAGTACAGGACAATAAGATATTTTGAGAAAGAAAGAGACCACATTCTCATAACTTTCACTATATGTTATAATTGTTCTATTTTATTAACAGCTACTGTCGTTAATCTTTTATCGTGCCTAATTTATAAACGAAACTGTATCATAGGTATGTATGTATAGAAAAAGAACCATAGTATAGATAGGGTTCAATACTACCTGTGGTTTCAGGCATCCAGTGGGGGTCTTGGAATGTATGCCCCGTGGATAAGGCGGAGGGCCACTGTACAGGATGCCAGTTATATTTGAATTTCAAATAAATAATGAATATTTTTAAAAGCAATACCTGGGACATATTTATACTAAAAAATAATATATTTATCTAAAATTCAAACTTAACCTGGTGTCCTCAATTTTGTCTGGTACCCTTACCCCTATGGAACAAGCAGGAATGGGCAGGACAGGAGGGTAGAGCACAGGGAATGTGGTTAGTATAATACCAGTAGTTCAAGGATTTTATCGCAAGTCAGCCCTGGGGCTTGGTTGTGCTTCCACATTCAGAGAACTTCTAGTTTGAAAACTTCCCCACTTTGAATCCCATTTCCTGAATCTGGGCCCCTACGTTCCTAAGTTCTGATTCAGTCCCTTAAGTAGTGTGGTTTCATGTAAAGAACATTCAAAACTTGTCTTTGCAATTACCTGTGTAGGTGACCTTGGGCAAGTCTCCTAATCTCTCTGACTCTTTGCTTTGTCAACCCAAACATAGGGTTTGTTGAAAGATGGAATGTCACTCACTCAGTCAATTAACAAACATTTACCAAATGCTTTCTAGATGCTAAGGTTCCCTGTTAAGTGATCAAGACATAGGGCCATCCCTCAAGAAACTCACAACTCAGTGGGAGATCCAGAAGTGAATAAGCATATGAAATGTGCCATGATATGAACTGTGATTGGTGTACAGAACATTGCTGGCCCAGTGCCTGGCTCAGTTACTCAGTAAATGCTAACTGATATTTTTAGTCTCCAGGGTCTCTCCGTCCTTCTACTCCAACCTAGCATTGTTCCAAGAGCTTAAGAGCTGCTCTGGTTTTCAGCCCTAGAGTGAGCCCCACCTCCCCCACCCCACAGCAAGTGTCTCTGACACCTCAGACTGCCTTTCCAGACCTCCACCTTTGATGTTCTGTCCCACCCATCCACCAAGACCTCCTGTTACCTCCCTCCAGCCCTCCCTGATGCTGACCTCCCACTCTGATAGTTGGCCTTGACCCAGTGGTTCCATCATTCTAACTTCCAGGGATCAGGCATCTACAGCAGACCTTGTCCAAGTGAGGACAATTCCCACTGTGCCCTTTCACTTAGGCAAAAAATATGCCTGTGTCATAAAGCAATTCCTGTTTTAGCGAGACCTTGTAAATGTGGGCAATCACTATGTGACAGGCATAGTGTTGATGTTAAAGATTTATAAGAGTGTCAGAGATGGAAATAAAATATGATCCAGGTTTTCCAACCAGGAACTGTGCCTATTCATGGAACAACCTCTTTAATTCTACTTCAACTTTCTAGTTTCTGGGTTGGCTCAAGCAATGTCAAAACCTGTGTCTGCAGCACCGGCAGCTTGAGTGTGGGAGTGTCAGTGCAGATCTATTTCTGTGGCAAGTTCAGTACAGGCTGAATTTAAAATATGAAAAACCAAAGTGAGGCTCATGGCTATTCCACCGAAAGAGGGGAAAAGAAACACAGGACTTCTACAGAAGCACCATCACCCTTTCTCCCAACTGCAATCTATTACAAATGTTTCTCTATTCCAGCTCCTAACATGATGTGCCAAACTGAAAAAGAGGCAAACCATTGTGGGGTTTTACTGTGCCTGCTTTTAGTAGCCAGCTCTGGTCGTGCCAACCCTCCTATCCTCTCGCCAAATATAGAGTTGCAACACAGAGGAAATTGTCTTCTGCTGAGTAGAGGAATGGCAAAGTCCCCACAAATGAATAGTTGATGAACTAGTCTTACTGTTGCTTGGAGTCCAAATGGAAAAGGGAGGGGCATGGCTGTTACATTACAGGGTCACACAGATTCTCCACAACACAGCAGGCATGGGAGTTGAAGGAGGAGGTCTCCTGGGAGGGAGGAGTGTGTGTGTGTGTGTGTGTGTGTGTGTGTGTGTGTGTGTGTTAACCTAAGTGCTCAGTAGTATCTCCACCAATAGCTGGAGTCTAACATCAGTGAATAAAATTAAAATGACCCAATTACAAAATTAGCGTTTCTAATGTTAGGCAGTCTTGTTTTGTGGCAGTTTGAGTTCTTCGTGTTTCTTGATGGAATGCTATGCATTAGCATATCTCACATGCCCCTGATAGAGATAAAACTAGTGAAAATTCTGTTGCATGGGAGTTGACCCGGCATGTTCTCTCTAAGCATCCTCACCCATTGATTTTGGCTGGACCTCCACAGTGACTTGAGAGCACTAAGATCATTTCATTTCTTCCACTATTGGTTTCAAAGTGCATGAAGAAAATGGAGCATTCTTATTTATAATAAGCAAGGAGCTTATGATAATGAAATGGGGAGGAAGGAGACACAGGAACTAGTTCCCTTTGGTTCCCTAAGGTCTACTCTTGGCTTTGCAGCCTCTTTTGTCTGGAACAACCTTCTGATCTCATGAGCCTTCATTGTTCAAGTGGTGATTTGTGGTACATGGTTGCTGACTAATTTTCCTTTCTCTTTAAATTCCTGGGTCTGCCTTTCTGCATTTTCATCCTTCCACTCTTCCATGGGAGGAACTTCAAACAGAACACAGAAGAGAGAACATTCTTCCCTTTATAAATATAGAAGTAAAAAATAAAATATAACAAAATATTTTAATACAGAGGTGAACTCAAAAGACAAAAAGGAAAATCTATCAGAAACAAATCCAGATCCAAAGGCAGAACATTAAGCTCATGACCCGAAATGATAATATAGCCTGGTGGTATATTGGATCTATTTGGCCATGCAGCAAATATCCAAGCAGTGATAGGAAATATAGCTTTGAGGCCAGGCAAGGTAAAAATCTGGAAACAGAAACTTTAACTGGGACTCAGGAAAAGAAAGACTGTCACTAGCTTTGGGGAAGTGTCAAGAAAGATTATATCTGCTCAACTTTTATGGAGATAAAGACTCCCATGAGAAATTGAACTCTCAGGCCTTTAACACACACAGGTGTGAATACAGTATTATGTTACCTAAAGCCTGAATGAATCTGCAAAATGATAAAAATTTTAATATAAAGAGTGTTTCTGGATCAATGAAACCCTTGGAGCACCTAACAGAAGCAAAGGCAAAACTATTTTGCAGCAACCTTCTACCATTCAAAGCATGAACATGATATCCTTATAAATAAATATGTGATAAAAATGAGTTGAAACACAAGAGGAAGTGGTTTGCTGAGAGAATCAGAAAATGTAACAGTGAGATTAACACTATCAAGAATATAAGATAAACTAAGCTGGAAGTGAGTATAAAACTCACTCCTTAAACATACTTACGTAACTTACTTAACATACTTCCTTAAAACTATTAAAAGAGTAAGAAAAGGGGGAAAAAACAGTGAAGGGCAATATGAAAAAAATGGCAACTTAAAAAGGAGCAATAACATCATACAAGTATTCATTAAAATTAAGAACTCAACTGGGGAGCAGCATATTAAACATAGCTGAAGAAATAATTAGTGAATTCGAATATGACCCTGAGAAAATTATGCATAAACTAGCGCAGAGATCTCTCTTCATAGAGATGGCAAATAGAACAGAAAGGTTAATGTAAGATCTATCTGGAGAATACAAGATTCAGAGTATATCTAATAGGAATTACAAGAGGAGAGAATACGCAAAAAGAGAGGTAGTATTTGAAGAAATAACTAAAACTTTTCGAACTGACAAAAGCCATCAATCCTCAAATTTAAAAAGCATACCAAGTGGCATAAATAAAAAAATCTCCCTCATGCATGATAAAAGAGACCACAGAACACCAATGATGTGATAAAAGTCTTAATAGCAACCAAAGACAAAGACAGAAACCCAAAAAAGAACAATAGTTAGTCTGATAACATACCTCTCACCAATCATAATAAAAGCCAGAAAGTAATGGGAAAGCTTTTTTTTTTTTATGTTAAAGGGAAAACAACTGTTATAACTAGGAAGAAAAGATTCATTCAACTCAATAATTGAGGAGAATTCAATAGAGGGACTAGATACAAAGTATGAGTAAGAGTAGGGTTTAGAAAAAAGCATCAAGGGAAGCTGTAGTAGCACAGGCTTACTAGCAGCTAGAAATGATACTCTTAAACCTAAAGAAATAAGAGGGACGAGCAATTACTAGAACTTGTAGAAAGTTGGTGGGGAAGGCCACCTAATGGTAGCGTT
This sequence comes from Panthera tigris, assembly GCF_018350195.1. Taxonomy (NCBI): domain Eukaryota; kingdom Metazoa; phylum Chordata; class Mammalia; order Carnivora; family Felidae; genus Panthera; species Panthera tigris. The sequence continues at coordinate 69,607,875 of NC_056666.1, read as the reverse complement.
GGCCTTTGGTCAAGGGAAGCAGTCAGCTTATAGTAGCCCATCAGAGAGGACTTCTAGAAGGAAATAATACCCATCTTTTTCTCCTCCTTCCAATCTCTCTTCTGCCAGTCTCCCATTGTTTTATCCAATATGAAGCCAAGGAGACATCAATTTAGTCTATATAGATCTCAGTCTCTTGGGCATCGAGAAGGATGTAGAAGAGTGGAGAATGAGTCTAGGTGAGGCAAAAGTCCAAGTGTCATCATCAAATCCTGCATAAACCAAACTATCCTTCAAATCCAAGGTCACAATAAAGATTTTCTCAAAGACTGAGAGGTTTTACTACTCCAGATAGCTGAAAAATCTGATACTTCAAAATGAAGAAAGTAAGCCAAAGAAAATAGTAGGTTAAAGATAAGTTAGCAAGCAGTAAAATTGTAAATTTTTAGTAAACCCACAAAAATATAGTTATAAATACAACAATAGTGATAATAGCGGGGGAGGACAATGCCAAACAACAATTTTGATACAGAAGGGAATGGTGAAGGACATTACAGCATTAAAGTATCTGTATTTGGCAGAAGAAAGAAATACTGACTGATTTTTTACTTAGCCTTCATGTTAAAAATGTAACAATAACTACAAGAACAGAAATAGAATGTTTAACTTCCAAATAAGTAAAAGAAAGACAAAGAATGGTGAAAATGTTATGAATCCAGGAAAAAAGCAGAAATTTGTTTTTAAAAAAGAGATATATGGTAGGGGCGCCTGGGTGGCTCAGTCGGTTGAGCGTCCGACTTCGGCTCAGGTCATGATCTCACGGTCTGTGAGTTCGAGCCCCGCATCAGGCTCTGTGCTGATGGCTCAGAGCCTGGAGTCTGCTTCAGATTCTGTGTCTCCCTCTCTCTCTGACCCTCCCCTGCTCATGCTCTGTCTCTCTCTCTCTCTCTGTCAAAAATAAATAAAACATTAAAAAAGAGATATACGGTAAATAGAAAACACAAAGTAAGATAGCAGAGATAAATTCTAACACACAAATAAGGAAGATAATTGTACAATGTACAAGAAGATAGTTTAAATGTAAATGAAGCAAACTTTCTAGTTAAAAGACAAAACAAGTATCCTATTATGATGGCTTCTTAATATCTCACTTAACACTTTTGCAGTGATATATACAAGGCTCTGCCTGGCTCTGAATTTTACAGAATTATTTTGTCTTTAAGTGACAGAAAACAAACTTAAACTTGCTTAAGCAAAAAAAAAAAAAAAAAAAGGAAAGTATACTATTTGTTTGCTCACATAATCTAGAACAAGAAACTGAAACATAACTGGAGTAGAGATTTCAAACTACACTGAGACAGTCTCTCAGTTTTCTTCTAGAATGCCATGACTGATTCCTTGTAGCATTCAGTACTTCTTTCTCAGGGTGCTGAGAAATGCTTCCATATAATTACATAATAACAGTGACTCCATTGCTATAATTGTTTATGTATAAGTCTGTGCCCCCAACCCAGTTAACAAATCTTTTGGGAACAAATACTGTGTTCTCCCCATCTTCATATTTTTATCCCCTACTGTAAGTCCTGACACGGTAGTCAGCATATACATGCTTAATGACAATAAATAAATAAATAAATAAATAAATAACGATATCTCTGAATAGTTCTTATTTCCTTACATATTCTCTCTCGCCATCAGAATGTCAGCTTCTTGAGAGGGGCTCCTTCCATAGACCTAGTTCTACATCAGTTCTTGTGGTTTACACACTGGAAGGCACCCAGTATATATTCAGTGATTAGGTGAATGAATAAAAAGGATTTTATTCCTTCGTTTTGAATACAACTGACCTGTACAAATTGAATGCTATAATGTGAATGTTCAGCTTTAAATTTTCAAATGTGATCCCGAAGTTATTACAAATGTGCTTTGTACCAAACACTGTGGTCAGTGAGTGCTGACTCAGCTGAAGCAGAAGTGAATAGAGCCCTGTGCTCCTTCTACATCCCAGATCCAAGTCTGTCCATGCAAATATGAGCTCAGCCTCCACTGGAGGCTGTTTCCACCACATTTCAGTGGTTCCTCAGTATTCTTTACAAAGACACTTTCAAGCTGCATCAGTAATTTTTAATATTACCACATGTCAATCAACAAAAGATGATTACCCATTTACTCTAATACTACTAAAAAGAGGATACTGATTGAACTTGACAACATTTAAGTAGAACCTTAATTTGTAGAATTAGCAAAAGAAGAGAATAAAAAGCCATCAATTAGCAGAAATGTAGGTAATCGTGTAAAAGATTAACAAAGGCACAGGTTGGGTAAGGCATGAAATGAGTGAGAACAATGCAAAACTTGTCTGGTAAGCAAATTCTCACCCTCCTTGTTCCTCCACCTTCCTAATAGACACTAAAAGCACTTAATTAAAACCAGTAAAGAAATTATAGCAAGGAAAAAAATGGAGTGCACCAGTTATAATTAGCATTGTAAGTGCCGTGGAAAGCCTGCCTAGAATAGTTTTTTTTTTTTTCCAAGCTTGTCAAGTTTCAGAGCTCACAAATCTCACTCAGCTCAGCTTAGTTCTCTCCCATCCCCCTGCTCCGTTCCTCTCAGCCTCCTGAGAATGCATGTATTTCCATATGCTTATTGTGTGTCTCATAAAATGCATTGCCTCTATATGAAAAATGTATGAGACACATCATACTGTGCAAAACAATGTCTCCAAATTGGCCAATTATATTTTGTGCAAGTTCAGAATTGTTCATGATGTTTCTGATACACTGTGCTCCTGGCTGTGGGAACTGTGTTCCGCATAGTTAAAACAGAGCACTTGATAGCTTAATTGTGCTTAATGAAAGAAAAGGTGCTTAAAAATAACATGGAGAGTGATGCCAGTGTTTTTAAAGGTCTGCTCTAGCATTTACAAATTACATAACCCTTTTGAAAAAGAGGGAAGTATATAATTTTTAAACTGCTTAAAATGGAGTGTTCTTTCTCCCCTATCTTTCCAAAATAGGAAGTAAACCCCCCATCCAATATTTCCACTTCTTCTTATCTGCTGCTATATTTATCCCCAGGTGGCTGTTCCTCTCTTCTGACCCATCCTTGCTGTCTGGTTTCCATATGTTAAACTCAGCCATCCACTTATCCCATGGACCTGCTTCCTGTGTGTATCTTTTTTTTTTTTTTTCTTTTTTGGTCTTCACTTATTTAAATATACATTCCCTATTAACTCTTTTCCTTCTGATGCTTGCATCACATTGCCTTTGTGAGACTTTATCTTCTCTTCTTTCTTTTTTTTTTTTTAAGTTTATTTATTTTTGACAGAGAGAGAAAGAGTGCTAGCATGAGCTAGGGAGGGGCAGAGAGAGAGGGAGACACAGAATCCGAAGCAGGCTCCAGGCTCTGAGCTGTCAGCACGGAGCCTGACGCGGGGCTCGAACTCATCAGCCATGACATCGTGACCTGGGCCGAAGTCGGACGCTTAACCGACTGAGCCACCCAGATGCCCCTCTTTTATTTATTTCTTATCATAACTCCTCTGGTTTTTCCCCAACTATTCTCTGAAGTCACTGAATTGCATACCTATATGTTGTTGATCTAAATGTTTTATAAAACCCTCTGGTAACAAAGAAGAACCATGATGATCTTTTCATGAAAATATTCTCCTAGCAGTAATCTTATTATTATATTAGGAACTGTCCTTTCTCCATTCCTAGTGAAGACTGCCCAAGAGAAATTTGTATGAACTCCAGCAATAAATACGCTTGTTAAACATAAAGAACTTTGAGACAGTTATTCTCTTGCAACAATGGTTACTAAGATAAATTTAAACTCTCCTTTTGAGGAGTTCTTAAAAATAGAAAACCTTCTCTAACTCCATTCACAGGGGTAACTTCCTTGTCTCCACTCCAGAGTATTTATAATCTGAGCCACTCAACTCAACAGCTAATTACATACTGCCTTCTATCATTATCTGATTATTTTGTGGATATATAGCTTTTCTCTGTGGTTAAATTGTAAGCTCTTTGGCGCAACGGTTTTGTCTCTATTTGTATCACCTTATAGTTAGTGATTTGTAAATACTCTGACTTAATCCAAATACATTCATGATGGATGATGGTTTAATGAATACTGTCTTAGTTAAGGAAAGGAAGCCATGGAATAGAGACAAAAATTTCTCAAGGTTCCTTCCAGTTTTATGATGTTACCATCTTCTAGCTCTTTCATGAATTTCCCTCAAAATCACATGCCAATATACTTTGCTGGTTTCCTCTGTTTCTTATGCTACACTCAGCTCCCCTCAGATAGGGTTTTGTGATAAATCTTCGGTAGAAATGAGTCAAGTTCAGATGTCAGTCAGTCTTCCTACAAGAACCATTTTTCGTGAAAATGGTTAGGGGTACCTGGCTGGTTCAGTCGATTAAGCATCTGACTTTGGTTCAGGTCATGATCTCATGGTTCATGAGTTTGAGCCCCGCATCCGGCTCTGTGCTGACGGCCTAGAGCTTGCTTTGGATTCTGTGTCTCCCTCTCTCTCTCTGCCCCTCCCCAACTTGAGCTCTGTCTCTGTCTCTCTCAAAAAAAAGAAAAAATAGACTTAAAAAAATTTTTTAAGAAAATGGTTATACTTACACTGACATGTTTGGAATAAAAAGTCCAGTCAATTCTGTGGTTCAATGTTTGAAGACAGTGTTTTCCAAAATATGTTCCACAAGAAGTCAATGAATGTTAAACACAAATTTTCCCATAGCAAAATTAAGTTTGGAAAAACTGATTGAAACAATGTTAAAGGAGGTTCTTTTGCTACAGGATTGATCAGAATCCTTTATGTAAAATTTATTGCAGAGAACCTCAAAGAAGCCACACAGCATGCAGAGCTTACATAACCACAAAAACTTTTCTCAGTAGAGTGGTCCCCAGAACGTATTCTGAGAAATGTTGCAAGGCCGAATGGATGAATAAAATAATTTTTGAATAAACTAGTTAATTGGCATCCTTCCTTTCCTAATGGGATGTGTATGTCTGGACAACATATGCTGCAACCAAAATTTTATGGCCACTTACAACACACCAGACCCCTTAAATTGATCTTATTTGTTAAAATTCCCCTTTTGTAGCTGTTAGCCCGTCATACCTGTTGGGCATAAAGATACATGACAGGCACTGGGGGGAAAAAATCAATATTTCATAAGTACTATAATGGTAGTGAGCACATTTTATATTTCTTTTTATCTCTATTCTCAAGATAGACCTTGACAATTGGTTCTGTATCTAGAAAGATAATCAGGATTGTGAGGGGAAAGGGGCCATGTCAAGTGATGAAAACTTGAAGGAGAACTGGGATTGCAAAACTGTCTTCAAATACCTAAAATGGATAAGGCTCATTCTGTTTCATTCCAAAGAACTGAACTACAACAGATGAGTGTAGCAGAGAGATAATTAAGTTCAGTATAAAGAACAATCTGTAGCCCTATGTCTGTCCAAAAATCAAAGAAAGGTTATAAGTTTTCAATGATTCCTTTTTTGACAATGCTATTGAGTGGATTCCTATTTTTGGAAAATACTGATATCTAAAATGAAATAGAAAATTATTCATGTCAGTAATGGCTGCACTACCAATCATATATGATCTGCTTTCCCAAAAAAAAAAAAAAAACATGGAGAATTACTTAAAGAAATACTATGCTTTAATTATAGTTTCTAAATATAGCAAAGCAACTTTCACATAGTATGAGCTCAACAAGTGGGGCTGTTCTTGAATTGCTAGCTTTTTGTACTAATTTTCTCACTATGATTCTCAGCAGTCTCCTCTTGCCTGTTTAAATTGCTTTTATCTGACAGACTTCAAGGTTCATTCCAGCTTTAAAATTCTATTGGTTCTCTGTCTCCTAAATGTATTTCCAGGGAAGGCATTTCCCCTGAGAAGTCTCTGGCAAAGTTAACACAAAAGGAATGCATCTAGATTCTGTGCTGCTCCCTGCCTCTCCTGCATAAGCTTTCCTCGGTCTCCAGCCTGGCCCCTACCTACTCCAGGCCTTCACCCACCCTCCCCAACTCCCCCAGCTCCCTCCTGTCTCACTCTTCCTTGCTCAGTATCCAGTGTCATTGTGAGTTAAACCTCCACCACGGCAGGAATTAGCTTGAAAAATTATCAACAAAGACTACGGGAGCTTAAGAAACCTCCACCTTGGCATGTGGCCCACCTTGGTTTCATCTTAAGCCAAACACTGACTGGTGGTCAAGGAATGCAATGTGTCATCAGCACAAAGATCCAGATACCTACAGAATCAGTATCACTATTTCAGTTGCGCCTCAATCACACACCTCAAATAAAAAATTCAGAGAGTAAGATATCATTTAATTTTTAACCTGTATTGAACCCATTATAATCCAGGCTAAATAAACTAAAGTGCTATTCTAAGCACTTTACATGTATTAACTTAGAAGCAGTGAGTGAGTGAGTTAGTGAGTTAGATGATTAATCAGTTACTTATTATTGAAGTATAGTTGACACACAACATTACATTAGTTTCAGGTGTACAACACAGTGATTTGACAAGTTTATACATTATGCTCACAAGTGTAGCTACTATCTGTCACCAGACAACACTATGTAATACCACTGACTATATTTCCTATGCTGTGCCTTTCATCCCTGTGACTTTTTCATTCCACGACTGAAAGCCTGTATCTCCCTCTCCCCTACACCCATTTTGCCCTCCTTCCCATCCCCCTCCCCTCCAGCAACCATCACTTTGTTCTCTGTATTTATGGATCTGTTTTAGTTTTTGTTCTAACTCAGAAGTGTTTAAAACTAAAGTGATTTTAAACTATAGTTCCTCTATAATTATTGGTGAATAATTTACCACTTTAGTTGATGTCTTATCTATCCCAATCTTACCATATATTTTGCATAGAACACATAAAAAATGTGCAAATTTTGCAACAAAATTAAAATAACCCATTATTAAAGTTCAAAACTGGATCCACTATAGATACATGTAAGAAGCAATAGAGTGTGCCTTAAATTATCATTTTCTATTTCATATATATTAAAAATCTCCTGAAATATCCTAAAGCAATGTCAAACTAATAAATGTTTTGGATGTCTAGTGTTATCAGCAGATATTATAAATCAAAGGCAATGTGTTAAAGGGAATTATAAAAGAAATATTTCTAAAAGAGATTGATGTTTAGAATGAGATGCCTGGAGCATAACCAGGCTTCTTTTTTAAATCCAGATATTTTGATCCTTAAAGTAAGTTGTGATAAGAGTTTTTATACTTATGTGCTCAAATAATAAGCCCATATATTACTCAAACTTCTACTGTCAGAACTGTAATAATTACAGATCATGTTTTTAAAGCTTGAAAATTGTATGAAGTCTGCGTCTTCACAAAAGTAAATGTCCAGCAGTAAACCCATTCCGGAATGATTTAGTATCTGGTTGCAAGATCGCATACCTCTTTTGCTATTTCATTATTTAAGGATATCTTTCTTAACATCCTTTCTAAAATTAACACTTTAAAATAAATTTCTTCCACTTCTGACCAAGATGAAGTAAAAAGACTGGACTTGCATTCCTACTTAAAACAACCAAAAGGAAAAAGAAAAAAATGTATGAAACAGTGGTTGTCATGACACTGGACATTGGAACAGAGATGGAAGACAGATGAGGTAAGCACTATGATTGGCCCAACTTACTTACTTCCTTGAGGGAGTTCCCAGAAAGTGGTAAAGAAAAATGGGGAAAAATAGGCCGAGGCTGGTGGACTACTTGAATGGAGGAGAGACAAAGTAGGTTACCTGTCGTGGACAGAGTTACATAAGAAGGAACTCCAGAGATCACCAGAGGTCACCTTGAATCAGTAGTCTACCAATCAGCACAAATGTGTGAAAAACTACATGAGTCCAAGGAAAGAACTACCCCAGGGATCAGGATCACCCAGCACTCGCACAGGGCAAGAAATAGTGCCTGTTCCCACTAGCCAGAATTGAAAAGTTTATTTTCACAAGGTATTGAGTGCCCAGAAGGGACTTGAATCAGCAGTGGGGAATAATCAGTCCTAGATTAAATACTGTTCTGGTTCCACCTAACAAATCTTAAAAACAAGACCCAAAATGACTAACTGATTAAAAGTAAGTGAATGACACCCCAGAACAAAGTTGAAGACTGTTTATAAGAATACAAAACTATCTAGCACCCAAAAAGGCAAAATTTATGTTTGGCATCCAATCAAAGATTACCAAGCATGCATCTATAGAAGCAGCAATATGTGACCCATAACGAGGAAAGAAAACAATCAGAAAACTGACTGAAAATTGATGCACATGTTAGAATGAGTACATGAAAGCATTTTAAAAGTTATTATGTTCAAAAAGTTAAGTCGAGATATAGAAGAGATTATTAAAAGACCCAAATAGGAATACAAGAATATCCAGCATCCAAAAATGTAAATTTCACAATATCTGGAATCCAATACAAAATTACCAAGCATGGAAAGAAGCAGGAAAATGTGACCCATGATGAAGAAAAAAATGAATTAACTGATATCAACAGGAACTGACAAAGATATAGAGTTAGCAGATAAGAACAATAACAACTATTACAACTCGGTTCCATATGTTGAAATGTTAAGTCATAGAAGACCTTTAAAAAGACACAAATTAAACTTCTAAAGATGAAAACTACTGTCTGATATGAATAATATACTGGACAGGATGAAAAGCAGGCTAGACATTGCAAAAGACATGGTTAGTGAACATAAACATATTATAATAGACACTAACCAAAATGAAACAACAACAACAAAAACAGAACAACAACAATAAAAGGAATAGAGCATTAGGGATGTTGAGAAACTTTGAAGCAGCTAAATGTGTATATAATGAGATTCCTCAAGGATTAGTATGATGGAGGGGACAGAAAAACATTTGAAAAAATAATGGCCAAGAATTTTCCAAACTTTATGAAAACTATAAAGCCACAGATCTAAGAAACACAGATCCTCGGCACAATTTCTCGAACAAAGCTCAAGAATATTCATATGGGGACACGTGGGTGGCTCAGTCAGTTAAGTGCCTGACTTTGGCTCAGGTCATGATCTTGCGGTCCATGAGTTTGAGCCCCACATCGGGCTCTGTGCTGACAGCTCAGAGCGTGGAGCCTGCTTCCGATTCTGTCTCCCACTTTCTCTACCCCTCCCCTAATCATGCTCTGTCTGTCTCTCTCTCTGTCTCTCTCTCTCTCAAAAATAAACATTAAAAAAAGAATATTCATAGAACTACAAAAGTATCCATAGAGAAAACTATACCAACGTGCATCATAATTAAAGTGCTCAAACCAGAATACTTTAAAAGATGTCAGAGGAAAAAAAAAGGCATGTTACATACAGAGGAATCTAAATAAGAAGTCTAGAAGATTTCTCATTGGAAGCAATGCAAATAAGAGGACAATTGAGAAACATCTTTAAAGTACTAAAAGCAATTAACTAAAAGCAATTAGCATTGTATACCTCATGCAAACATCTTTCCAAAATGAAGGTTAAATATAGACACTTTTGGACGTACAAAAGCTGGAGGCTTGGCTCTGATGACTACCAGATCCTTCCACTAAAAAAATGTTAAAGGAAGTCCTTCAGGCAAAATGAAGATCATGCAAGGTAGAAATATATGTTTACACAAAGGGGTGAAGAACACTGTCAATGATAACGACATGGGTAAATAAATAAGATTTGAAATAACTCCAAACTGAAAACAACCCAAATGCCTGTTAATAGGAGAATGGATATTTATACCATATTGTAATGAATAAACTACACAGTACAGCTTTTAATGCAGTAACACAGTGATCATTTCTGAAGAGTACTATAAATTTGATTTGGGTATCCTCTTTAATCAAAGAAATTATGAATATATTCACTTTCTTGTCTTTAGTTTTTTGATTTTTAAAATGTTAATTTCTGTTATTAACCTTGCTAACTTTATTTGATGCTATATGCATTTGTCTAATATATCCACTTACTTTTTAAAATTATTTTTATTATAAAAGAGGCCTTTCTCTTTCCACCATCTTGGAGCCTTTGGATGTCTACTGGGAATAGAACTCCTAAAATGATAAATATGCCTGGAAGACTGTGGTCCAAGGCCATTTTGCTGGCCAAAAGTGGGCTCTCCAGAACCAGAGAGAGGACATAGCTCTTCTTAAAATTGAAGGTGTTTATGCTTGAAATGAAACTGAATTCTATCTAGGCAAGAGATGTGCTTATGTGTACAAAGCAAAGAACAATGCAGTGGCTCCTGGTGGCGAATCAGATAAAACCAGAGTAATCTGGGGAAAACTAACTCATCCTCAAGGAAACAGTGGCATGGTTCATGCCAAATTCCAAAGCAACCTTCCTGTCAAGCCACTGGCCATAGAATCCGTGTGATGCTGTACCCCTCAAGGTTTAAATTACTGGAAAGTAAATAAAGGTGTAGATTTGTTCTCTTGTAAAAAAAAAAAGACAAAACTATTTTTATTATAAAAGAAAGATTTTACTTGGCAAAGGAGAAAATCAGAGTGCAGAATGGCATCAAGTTAAGAGAAAGAGTCTCCATTCCCTTAGCATACAAACATCCCGTTTCCCTGAAATAATCACTCAGTGATCTCTAGCATTAGTTCTTCTAAGGAGTTCCATTATTACATTATATTAAATGCTTTTATCTCTATTTCTTGACTTATAAAACTACATCTGTTTTCTCCCTTTTATGACAAATAATGCATTTACACTAGAACCCACTTCCCATACTCACTCTCAATTACTATTTCTGTTTCTTCTATACTACCATTGACTTTTATTCATCATTGTCCTTTATAACTCTGAATAATTAATTTGAACTATTCTTATAACCCTTTATATAAGAACATATATGAACTCAACCTGAGCTAACACACAATGTTTATTGCAGTTGTTTATAAGATCTGTTTTAGAAATAGGTGAGATTTATCTGGAAATGTCTTCTCACTTTATGAGGTACTGTACTTACAGTATATATAGTACCTGGCATGAGGCCAATACTAACTCCCAATCTTTTGCCTTCGAAAATTTCTACTGTACTGTAAAGCTTGACCTCACAGAGAAGTTAAGGTTAGTATGAGGTAGGAAAGAAAGAAAGAAAGAAAAAGATAAGTGGAAGGTTGCCTACAGTGAAATCCCTAAGCAAATGTGGAGAGAATGGGATGACTGGCTGAGTGGATTACAGTCTGGTACTATTCCTCACTGAGAATCTCGACAAGAAGACCTGACAGAAAAGAATAGATTAGTAACATGCATCTTGGACATCTATCAGAATGGCACTCCACCTCCCTCAACCAGGACGGTTTAAGTTCCTACTGAGTGATGGTTTCTACCTTTGGGTTGCCTTGGGGAAATACATCTCTCAGCTTCACTGGCATAAGACTTCCTATTTTGATAGCACTCCAATTTCTACATTTAGCAGCATATTCACTAGATGACCCTGACCCTTTAAGAGGATCCATATTTTAAAAATAAATACAGAATTATCAAATACTTCTCTGCCATATTGCTACAGGTTTCAGAGAGATTAGGTTCTATGTTAGAATAATAATAATGCTTTGCATTTGCATAGAACTTTCCAGTTTGCTCAATGCTTTCCCACATATGATCTAATTAGATGTTCATAATAATCTTCAGTATTATTATACCGATTTTAAATATATATAATTTATGAGAATTATATATATTAGTAACTTCTTTCCATAACAATGGACAAGCCTGTTACAGACCACTCTTTCCATGATGAAAAACAAGAAATGAACTATATGTTCATGTATACCTATATATATCATTTCTTTACAGACACTAGATAGTCTCCAAAGCTGTGAAAACGAAGGTGCCAAGATCCCAAAAAGAAGAGAAACTTAGAGGGGCAATGCCAACATTTTGTACTGCTTTCCCCCTTACATCAGTTTTGGATTCCCAAGTGGCTACTAGGATATCAAGAAGTTGAGCAAAAATGGCAACTTAAGAAGCCAAAAGGCTGAGCAAACCTTTTTATATTTTTATAATACTGAGGGACAAAAGTTGGAGTTCAAAAAGAAAAGTCCATGTTAAACTATCCAGATTTTTATTGCATACCACAAAGGCCTTAACTTCAGGAATAGAGAAAAACCTAAATTAAATCAGTGCTCACAAAGACTGCATTCCAGATTTGAATTAACTTAACCACTGATTGGGTTAAGGTTGCTGACCCATACCCTAGCTGCCTGACAGATGCAAAACTCAGTTCTCTAGGGATGCAAAACGCACCATCCAAAGGCTCAATTTATCTCTGCAACTGATGGCCCGCATTCAACCAAACATGATTAGGCAGCTCAGAAAATAAGACTATGAAGCCCCAAGCCAAGATAAATAAAACAGAAACAGACCCATAGAAGAAACAGATAGTAAGTTATTAGACATGTACTTTAAAATACCTCATTAACATGTTAAAGAAATTAAATGAAGAGATAGAGAATTTTATCTAAAAAAAAAAAAAGAATCAAATAAGAATTGTAGAACTGAGAAATGCATTCACTACAATTAAACCTGTAATAGATGGGTTAACAGCAGAAACAGACACAAAGAGATGATTACTGAAACTAAAGGTCAAAAGAAAATACCCAGACCAAAGCATTGGAGACAAAAGGATGGAAAATATGGGGGGGGGGGGGGGAGTTGTAAAAGTGTGGTATTGCAAGAAAATGTTTGTAGTCCCAGAAGGTGAAGAAAGAGAACAGTTCAAAAGTAATTTTGAGGGGCGCCTGGGTGGCTCAGTTGGTTAAGCATCTGACTTCAACTCAGGTCATGATCTTGCAGTCCATGGGTTTGAGTCCCGCGTCAGGCTCTGTGCTGACAGCTCAGAGCCTGGAGCCTGTTTCAGATTCTGTGTCTCCCTCTCTCTGACCCTCCCCCGTTCATGCTCTGTCTCTCTCTGTCTCAAAAATAAATAAACGTTTAAAAAAAAGTAATTTTGAGGAAATAATCGCCTTGAATTTTGCTGCACTGAAAGAAGACATCAAGCCATAAATTTGAAATGTGTTTCAAATCCTAATCAGGATAAATTTGAATAAAACTGTATCTGCAAAGGATAGTGAAACTGCTGAAAACCAAACACAGAGAGAATTTTGAAGCAACCTGGGGAGGGGTGGTTGGGAAAGAAATATTTTCTGTTAAGAGAATCAGTAAGACTGAGTGAGGCCTGACGGCTAAGCAGAAACGATGGAATCCAGATGACAACAATGAAAATTACAGGTGCTGAAAAAAAAAAAAAAAAGACTAATTACTAAATGCCAATCTAGAATCTGTTACCAAAAAAAAATATTCATCAAAGGAAAGGCAGAAGAGAGATTTTTCAAACCAATAAAATGGACCCACATTAAATGAAACATTAAAGCAAGTAATTCAAGAAGAAAGCACAAGATGATAGTATGAAAATGCAGGAAAAAATAAACAGCAATAGAAAGGGTAAAAATGTAAGTACATCTAAGTTAATGTTGAACGAAATAACAATGTCTGGGCTTTAAAATATAATTAAAATACAAGACAAAAATAATAAAAAGTGGGAGGGAGGAAATGGAGTTAAAATGTTCTGAGATCCTTACATTATCTGGAAAGTGGTAAAAGTACTAACCGGTATTAGAAATTAATAAGTCAAGACTATATATTGAAATATGTAGTAGAATTAAACTAGATATCATAACAAAATGATTATTTACATTATTTTGAGATGTGATTTTAAGAACTTAAGCAATTTATTTCTAAACAACTTACAGACCAAGGAAAAAATTATAATACAAATTAGAAAAATTTTTTAACTAAATATGGTAAACAAAAACCATGTCTTGGAATTGGTGAGATGCAGCTAAAGCTGTGCTTAGAGGGAAATTTATAGTCTTGAATTCATTTATTAGGAAAAAGTAAAGGCTAAAAATAATTGCCTGAGCATCCATTTCAATAAGACAGAAGAAAAAAATAATTTAAATAGGAGAAAAAATAATGAAGACAGAGGCAGAAATTAACAATATAATATAAAACAGATATACAATAGAATCAAGAAAGCCAAAAACTGATTTATTAAAAAGACTAATACAAATTAATAAACCTCTAGTAAGACTATTCAAGAAAAAAGTAGATAGGAATCATAACTCACCAATATATTAACAATGAAAATGTAGTTATCAGTATACATCCTACAGACATTAATAAAAGGATTACAAATAACTTTATACTAATAAATATGAACATTATTAGAAATTTTAAAATTCGATTAAATTTATAATGAAAAATCTTCACACACACAGAGAGAGAGAGAGAGAGGGAAAGACAGACAGACTATAATACCTCCAGGTCCAGATAACTTTATTGGTAAATTCTACCAAAAAGTTAAAGTAGTAGTAGCCATCTTACTCAAATCTTGTAGGTAATGAAGAGAAAAAAATGCTTCCCAATTTATTTGAAGAGGATAGCATTGCCTTCATACCAAAATCAGACAAACATATTCAAGAAAAGAAAAATACAAACCAATATCTCCTGTAAATGTACATACAAAAATTCTTAACGAAATTCCATATCTAATCCAGTAATAAATAAAAAATATATATTCAGTGTGATTGGGAGGGCTTTATCCCAGGCATCCAAGGTTAGTTTAACATTCAAAAATCAATCAATGCAATCCCCCAATCAATAAAATAAAAGATAACAATAACAAGAATATGATTACCTCAATAAATGCAGGGAAAACAGTGAGAAAAATTCAACATGTATTTGTGATTAAAAACTCTTAGCAAATGGGAACAAATGGGAATTTATTTAACCTGATAAAATTTATCTTTTTAAAAATCCATAGGAAACATTGTATTAAATGTTTTAATATCGGAAGACTTCCCCTTGAGACAATGATGTGTGCTATAAGCACTTCCATTCAGAATTGTGCTGAGGGTTGTAGCCAATACAATAAGATTAGAAAAAGAAAAAGAATGAAAAGATTAAAGATTGAAATGAAAGAAAAAAAATAAACTTGTCACTGTTCACAAACAAAATGTCTCTGTGGTCAAAATTTCTTTTAAATCTTGGATAAACTATGAGAAAGAAAATATGAGAAATTCATTTAGAAAAGCTGCTGGATGCAAAACCAGTATCTGTAAAAGTCAAGCACATGTTTATATACAAGCAACAAACTATTAGAAGATGAAATCTAATACTAACTATAGCATCAAAAATTATGTGTAAGAATACTACACTGAAAGTTATTGATATAAACTAACGAACTACATAAATGAAAGATACACCATATTTATAGATGGAAAGGCTCATTATAAGGATATCAATTCTGTCAAAAGTTGTCTGTGGATTTCATGTACTCCCAATCAGAATCCCAGCAAACAAAATAGAGAGCCACACAAGCTGATATTTGAAAAGTGGCCAATGCACTTCAATGGAGAAAAAAAAAAAGGCTTTTCAGCAAATGGTGCTCAAATACTTGGGTGCCAATAAACAAAAAATAAATGTAGACCCCAAACTCATACCTTATGCAAAAATTAATTCCAAAGGAATCACATAACTAAATATAAAACATAAAGCTTAAAACTTTTTGAAGAAAACAGAGAAAAGTTGCATGACTTGCTTTTAGTGGTGTATTTTCTAGTAAAACATCAAAAGCACAATTTAAAAAAGAAAAAAAAATGAGAAGTTGGACTTTATTAACATTAAAACTTTGCTCTGTGAAAGACAGTCAAGAAAATGAAAAGACAAGCCACAGACAAAATATATTTAAATCACATGTCTAATAAAGGACTTGTCTCCAGAATATGCAAAGAACTCTCAAAAATCAGAAAAAGAAACAATCCGATTTTAAAATGGGCAAAAGATCTGAGAAGACACTTCACCAAAGAAGATACATAGTTGTCAAATGAAAACATGAAAATGAAAAGATAAACATTATATGCCATTAGGAGTATGCAGATTAAAACCACAATGAGATATCACTACACTTATTAAATAGACTTAAATCTCAAAACTGACAATAAATGCTGGCAAGGATGCAGGTGAACAGGAACTCTCATTCAATGCGGGTGGGAATGTAAAGTGATACAGCCATTTTGGAAAAGATTTAGCAGTTCTCATGAACTTAAACATATACTCACCATAATACTCAGAAATCACACTCCTAGGAATTCACCAAAGTGACTTGAAAATGCATGTCTAAACAAAAGCCTGTATGTGAACGTTTCTAGCAGCTTCTTTCCTAATTGCTAAAAACTGGAAGCATCCAAGATGTCCTTTAACAAAGGAATAGATACACTGTGACACATCCATACAACGAAATATGATTCAGTTATAAAAAGAAATGAGCTTTTGATTTATACACCAGCATGGATGAATCTTAAATACACTGTGTTAAGTGAAAGTAGCTATACCCAAGAGCCTACATAATGTATAATTTCATTCACATGACATTCTGAGAAAGACAACACTATAAGGAATGAAAACCGACTAGTGATTGCCAGATATTAGAGAAGGGAGACTGCATGAATGCAAATGAACTTACAGAGGAATTTTTAGGGTAAAGGACCTCTACTGGGATGATGGACACAGGACTCTGCATCTGTCAAAATTCATGGAACTATACATTACAAAGAGTGAACTTCAATATGTGCAAACTAAGAAAAAAAAAGAAACCATCTATCTGAAAAATTATGTTTTGACTAAAAATTATGAACCCATGAAAAAAGGAACAATACATAATTACTGTACCCTAGTTGATTAATTTCCTTCTCATAGTAATAGAGAAACATGTTAATAATTCTGAAACTCCTTTACTTGTATACTAGGGTTGAACAAATAGGTAAATAGATAATAGATGGTGAGTGCCAGGTTACTCACCAGAGGAGGATTACAGATAAACAAGCAAGGAAGGCTAGAATGTACCTGGTAGTGCTAAATTAGATATCAGTATAAACTCATGTTTAGTTTAACATATAAATTACTCTATTAATTATATATTAGAAGGAAGATGGCGGCGTAGGAGGACGCGGGGCTCACAGCGCGTCCTGCCGATCACTTAGATTCCACCTACACCTGCCTAAAGAACCCAGAAAACTGCCAGAGGATTAGCAGAAGGGAGTCTCCGGAGTCAAGCGCAGACCAGAGGCCCACGGAAGAGGGTAGGAAGGGCGGCGAGGCGGTGCGCGCTCCACGGACTGGCGGGAGGGAGCCGGGGCGGAGGGGCGGCTCGCCGGCCAAGCAGAGCCCCCGAGTCGGGCTGGCAAAAGCGGAGGGGCCGGACAGACTGTGTTCCGACAGCAAGCGCGACTTAGCGTCTGGGAGGTCATAAGTTAACAGCTCTGCGCGGAAAGCGGGAAGGCTGGAGGACAAAGGGAGGGAGAGCTGCTGAGCCCCCAGACGGCAGAGCTCAGCTTGGCGGGGAACAAAGGTGCTCGCCAGCGCCATCTCCCCCGCCCATCCCCCAGCCAAAATCCCAAAGGGAACCAGTTCCTGCCGGGGAACTTGCTCCCTCCACGCAAACACCCAACTCTGTGCTTCTGCGGAGCCAAACCTCCGGCAGCGGATCTGACTCCCTCCCGCTGCCACAGGGCCCCTCCTGAAGTGGATCACCTAAGGAGAAGCGAGCTAAGCCTGCCCCTCCAGCCCCCGTGCACCTTGCCTACCCACCCCAGCTAATACGCCAGATCCCCAGCAACACAAGCCTGGCAGTGTGCAAGTAGCCCAGACGGGCCACGCCACCCCACAGTGAATCCCGCCCCTAGGAGAGGGGAAGAGAAGGCACACACCAGTCTGACTGTGGCCCCAGCAGTGGGCTGGGGGCAGACATCGGGTCGGACTGCGGCCCCGCCCACTAACTCCAGTTATACACCACAGCACAGGGGAAGTGCACTGCAGGTCCTCACCACGCCAGGGACTCTCCAAAATGACCAAACGGAAGAATTCCCCTCAGAAGAATCTCCAGGAAATAACAACAGCTAATGAACTGATCAAAAAGGATTTAAATAATATAACAGAAAGTGAATTTAGAATAATAGTCATAAAATTAATCGCTGGGCTTGAAAACAGTATACAGGACAGCAGAGAATCTCTTGCCACAAAGATCGAGGGACTAAGGAACAGTCACGAGGAGTTGAAAAACGCTTTAAACGAATTGCAAAACAAAATGGAATCCACGATGGCTCGGCTTGAAGAGGCAGAGGAGAGAATAGGTGAACTAGAAGATAAAGTTATGGAGAAAGAGGAAGCTGAAAGAAAGAGAGATAAAAAAATCCAGGAGTATGAGGGGAAAATTAGAGAACTAAGTGATACACTAAAAAAAAATAATATACGCATAATTGGTATCCCAGAGGAGGAAAGAGAGGGAAGGGTGCTGAAGGGGTACTTGAACAAATTATAGCTGAGAACTTCCCTGAACTGGGGAAGGAAAAAGGCATTGAAATCCAAGAGGCACAGAGAACTCCCTTCAGACGTAACTTGAATCGATCTTCTGCACGACATATCATAGTGAAACTGGCAAAATACAAGGATAAAGAGAAAATTCGGAAAGCAGCAAGGGATAAACGTGCCCTCACATATAAAGGGAGACCTATAAGACTCGTGACTGATCTCTCCTTTGAAACTTGGCAGGCCAGAAAGGCTTGGCACGATATCTACAGTGTGCTAAACAGAAAAAATATGCAGCCGAGAATCCTTTATCCAGCAAGTCTGTCATTTAGAATAGAAGGAGAGATAAAGGTCTTCCCAAACAAACAAAAACTGAAGGAATTTGTCACCACGAAACCAGCCCTACAAGAGATCCTAAGGGGGATCCTGTGAGACAAAGTACCAGAGACATCACTACAAGCATAAAACATACAGACATCACAATGACTCTAAACCCATATCTTTCTATAATAACACTGAATGTAAATGGATTAAATGCGCCAACTAAAAGACATAGGGTATCAGAATGGATAAAAAAAACAAGACCCATCTATTTGCTGTCTACAAGAGACTCATTTTAGATCTGAGGACACCTTTAGATTGAGAGTGAGGGGATGGAGAACTATTTATCATGCTCCTGGAAGCCAAAAGAAAGCTGGAGTAGCCATACTTATATCAGACAAACTAGACTTTAAATTAAAGGCTGTAACAAGAGATGAAGAAGGGCATTATATAATAATCACAGGGTCTATCCACCAGGAAGAGCTAACTATTATAAATGTCTATGCGCCAAATACCCGAGCCCCCAGATATATAAAACAATTACTCATAAACATAAGCAACCTTATTGATAAGAATGTGGTCATTGCAGGGGACTTTAACACCCCACTTACAGAAATGGATAGATCATCTAGACACACGGTCAATAAAGAAACAAGGGCCCTGAATGATACATTGGATCAGATGGACTTGACAGATATATTTAGAACTCTGCATCCCAAAGCAACAGAATATACTTTCTTCTCGAGTGCACATGGAACATTCTCCAAGATAGATCATATACTGGGTCACAAAACAGCCCTTCATAAGTTTACAAGAATTGAAATTATACCATGCATACTTTCAGACCACAATGCTATGAAGCTTGAAATCAACCACAGGAAAAAGTCTGGAAAACCTCCAAAAGCATGGAGGTTAAAGAACACCCTACTAACGAATGAGTGGGTCAACCAGGCAATTAGAGAAGAAATTAAAACATATATGGAAACAAACGAAAATGAAAATACAACAATCCAAACGCTTTGGGATGCAGCGAAGGCAGTCCTGAGAGGAAAATACATTGCAATCCAGGCCTATCTCAAGAAACAAGAAAAATCCCAAATACAAAATCTAACAGCACACCTAAAGGAAATAGAAGCAGAACAGCAAAGGCAGCCTAAACCCAGCAGAAGAAGAGAAATAATAAAGATCAGAGCAGAAATAAACAATATAGAATCTAAAAAAAGTGTAGAGCAGATCAACGAAACCAAGAGTTGGTTTTTTGAAAAAATAAACAAAATTGACAAACCTCTAGCCAGGCTTCTCAAAAAGAAAAGGGAGATGACCCAAATAGATAAAATCATGAATGAAAATGGAATGATTACAACCAATCCCTCAGAGATACAAACAATTATCAGGGAATACTATGAAAAATTATATGCCAGCAAATTGGACAACCTGGAAGAAATGGACAAATTTCTAAACACCCACACTCTTCCAAAACTCAATCAGGAGGAAATAGAAAGCTTGAACAGACCCATAACCAGCGAAGAAATTGAATCAGTTATCAAAAATCTCCCAAAAAAATAAGAGTCCAGGACCAGATGGCTTCCCAGGGTAGTTCTACCAGACATTTAAAGCAGAGATAATACCTATCCTTCTCAAGCTATTCCAAGAAATAGAAAGGGAAGGAAAACTTCCAGACTCATTCTACGAAGCCAGTATTACTTTGATTCCTAAACCAGACAGAGACCCAGTAAAAAAAGAGAACTACAGGCCAATATCCCTGATGAATATGGATGCAAAAATTCTTAATAAGATACTAGCAAATCGAATTCAACAGCATATAAAAAGAATTATTCACCATGATCAAGTGGGATTCATTCCTGGGATGCAGGGCTGGTTCAACATTCGCAAATCGATCAACGTGATACATCACATTAACAAAAAAAAAGAGAAGAACCATATGATCCTGTCAATCGATGCAGAAAAGGCCTTTGACAAAATCCAGCACCCTTTCTTAATAAAAACCCTTGAGAAAGTCGGGATAGAAGGAACATACTTAAAGATCATAAAGGCCATTTATGAAAAGCCCACAGCTAACATCATCCTCAACGGGGAAAAACTGAGAGCTTTTTCCCTGAGATCAGGAACACGACAGGGATGCCCACTGTCACCGCTGCTGTTTAATATAGTGCTGGAAGTTCTAGCATCAGCAATCAGACAACAAAAGGAAATCAAAGGCATCAAAATTGGCAAAGATGAAGTCAAGCTTTCACTTTTTGCAGATGACATGATATTATACATGGAAAATCCGATAGACTCCACCAAAAGTCTGCTAGAACTGATACATGAATTCAGCAAAGTTGCAGGATACAAAATCAACGTGCAGAAATCAGTTGCATTCTTATCCACTAACAATGAAGCAACAGAAAGACAAATGAAGAAACTGATCCCATTCACAATTGCACCAAGAAGCATAAAATACCTAGGAATAAATCTAACCAAAGATGTAAAAGATCTGTATGCTGAAAACTATAGAAAGCTTATGCAGGTAATTGAAGAAGATATAAAGAAATGGAAAGACATTCCCTGCTCATGGATTGGAAGAATAAATATTGTCAAAATGTCAATACTACCCAAAGCTATCTACACATTCAATGCAATCCCAATCAAAATTGCACCAGCATTCTTCTCGAAACTAGAACAAGCAATCCTAAAATTCATATGGAACCACAAAAGGCCCCGAATAGCCAAAGTAATTTTGAAGAAGAAGACCAAAGCAGGAGGCATCACAATCCCAGACTTTAGCCTCTACTACAAAGCTGTCATCATCAAGACAGCATGGTATTGGCATAAAAACAGACACATAGACCAATGGAATAGAATAGAAACCCCAGAACTAGACCCACAAACGTATGGCCAACTCATCTTTGACAAAGCAGGAAAGAACATCCAATGGAAAAAAGACAGTCTCTTTAACAAATGGTGCTGGGAGAACTGGACAACAACATGCAGAAGGCTGAAACTAGACCACTTTCTCACACCATTCACAAAAATAAACTCAAAATGGATAAAGGACCTGAATGTGAGACAGGAAACCATCAAAACCTTAGAGGAGAAAGCAGGAAAAGACCTCTCTGACCTCAGCCGTAGCAATCTCTTACTCGGCACATCCCCAAAGGCAAGGGAATTAAAAGCAAAAGTGAATTACTGGGACCTTATGAAGATAAAAAGCTTCTGCACAGCAAAGGAAACAACCAACAAAACTAAAAGGCAACCAACGGAATGGGAAAAGATATTTGCAAATGACACATCGGACAAAGGGCTAGTATCCAAAATCTATAAAGAGCTCATCAAACTCCACACCAGAAAAACAAATAACCCAGTGAAGAAATGGGCAGAAAACATGAATAGACACTTCTCTAAAGAAGACATCCGGATGGCCAACAGGCACATGAAAAGATGTTCAACGTCGCTCCTTATCAGGGAAATACAAATCAAAACCACACTCAGATACCACCTCACGCCAGTCAGAGTGGCCAAAATGAAGAAATCAGGAGACTATAGATGCTGGAGAGGATGTGGAGAAACAGGAACCCTCTTGCACTGTTGGTGGGAATGCAAATTGGTGCAGCCGCTCTGGAAAACAGTATGGAGGTTCCTCAGAAAATTAAAAATAGACCTACCCTATGACCCAGCAATAGCACTGCTAGGAATTTATCCAAGGGATACAGGAGTACTGATGCATAGGGGCACCTGTACCCCAATGTTTATAGCGGCACTCTCAACAATAGCCAAATTGTGGAAAGAGCCTAAATGTCCATCAACTGATGAATGGATAAAGAAATTGTGGTTTATATACACAATGGAATACTACGTGGCAATGAGAAAAAATGAAATATGGCCTTTTGTAGCAACATGGATGGAACTGGAGAGTGTGATGCTAAGTGAAATAAGCCATACAGAGAAAGACAGATACCATATGGTTTCACTCTTATGTGGATCCTGAGAAACATAACAGAAACCCATGGGGGAGGGGAAGGAAAAAAAAAAAAAAAAGAGGTTAGAGTGGGAGAGAGCCAAAGCATTAGAGACTGTTAAAAACTGAGAACAAACTGAGGGTTGATGGGGGGTGGGAGGGAGGGCAGGGTGGGAGGGAGGGCAGGGTGGGTGATGGGTATTGAGGAGGGCACCTTTTGGGATGAGCACTGGGTGTTGTATGGAAACCAATTTGACAGTAAATTTCATATATTAAAAAATAAAAAAATTAAAAAAAAAGAAAGAAAAATCAAAAAAAAATTATATATTATATTATTATTATATTATATTATATATACAGATGGATAGATACAGAACACTTATAAATGTGCATAGACACATGGGTTAGTATTCATAGATATACATACATACACATATATATATATTTGTGTATACATATATAAATATATTTATATATATATTAGCACTGCCCACTGAGAGGCCCTGGAAGCAATGGTAACAACAAGCACATTCAATGACTATTTCTTGGTTTCTAAATACTATTCTCCAATAAAAATAACAAGGGCTCACTGAAGAAATCACTGAATCTAGGTCTAGGGAAGGGAATATAAAAGATGGGTCCAGAACATCTCGTAGTGCCAAAAGGTAAGGAAGTGCTCCACAATCATATAGCGATATCAAAGGGACACAGGAACCAACCTGAAAAACTTCCCCATGACCAAACCTGGAACAACTTGGGCATCAAAATAAATAAAGTGGATGGATTATAACCCAAAGTATAAAGTAAATATACGTGAGTCCATACGGATATAAATAAATGACTGACTTCATTAATTAATTAATATCTTTCTAACAGAAGAATTCCAAATAATCGGTGAAGATAGGGCATTCTACAGGAGGTGGATCTTAATGTCCTTCCCACCACCGCCACCAGTGTAGGCCAGACTTAATGACTCATTTCCAAAGAACAGAGTAAAAAGTTTCTACTTTTACACTCTGTAAAAGTATGCTCTGTTCAAAAGTATACTTTATATACAGAGTAAAAAGTTTCTACTTTAACCTTAAAATGGAGAGACCTGGCAAACACTAGTTTAACCAGGTGATGAATGCTGACATCACCAGCAATTCCATGTGTGTATCATGTATCCCTTTATATAATGTGATGAGAAAGGTGCTTCAACTCTGTTGTGTTCTTTCCAAGAACTCCAGAATCATCATAAGAAAAACAACAGAAAACTTCAGATTAGGGACATTCTACAGAATAACTGGCCAGTACTTTCTATGGCTGTCAAAATCATAAGGAAAAATAAAGAAAGACTGATAAATCATTATGGAAGAGAAAAGACTAGAGAGACAGGACAACTAGATGCCAAGATTGAATCTGGAGAGAAAGAGCACATGAATGGAAAAACTGGTGAGATCCAAACAAAAGTCTGAAGTTTACTGAAGAGTAATATATCAATGTCAGCTTCTAAGTTTTGATAAATGTACCATAGTAATAGAAGATGTTAACAATGTGAGAAGCTGGATGAGGCATACACAAGAATTCACTGTATTTTTCACATATTCCTGTAAGTATAAAATTATTCCAAAATAAAACATTTATTTAAAATTTCCCAACAATTCTTGCAGAAATTCACAAGATAATTCTAAAATTTGCATAGAAATGCTGCGAACCAAGAATAGCTAAGACAATCTTGAAGAAAAACTGAGGATTTATGCCCCAATATATCAAGACATCTTAAATCTATAGCTATTAATACATTGTGGTATTAATATAAGAATATATCAAAAGAACAATGGAATAAACTAATCCATAAACAAACTTGATTTATGACAAAGGAGGTACTAATGAACAATGGGGAAATTTAGATGTTCTTTTTAATAAAGAGTCCTGATCAATTGGATATCCAAGTAAAAAATGAACCTGGACCATACCTTACACCATACACAAAAAATCAATTCCAGGTGAAATGCAGATGTATATTTGAAAAGGAGATAGGAAATTGCCAGAAGAAACATAGGTATGTACCTTAATGTCCTGAGGTAGACAACAACTTATTAAACTAGGACACAAAAAAGCATTAATTGTAAAGAAAATAAGTTATAAATTAGACTCTAAATTAGCCATAAAAATACAGCTAACCTCATAAAAACAGATGAAAAACATGAACAGAAACTTCACATGATAGAATTCCAATGACCACTAAACCCATAATGAATATTTGGTTAACTCTATTAATCGTCAGGTATCAAAGACCCCACTAAAAAGGAGAACCACAGGCCAATATCCCTGATGAACAAATCTTAGGATTGTTTGTTTGAGCTCTGTAAAAATGCTGCTGGTATTTTGATAGGCATTGCATTAAATGTGTAGATTGCTTTTGGTTGTATAGACATTTTAACAATGTTTGTTCTTCCAATTCATGAACATGGAATGTTTTTCCATTTCCTTGTCTCCTCTACAATTTCTTTCATAAGTGTTCTATAGTTTCCAGAGTACAGATCTTTTACCTCCTTGGTTAGGTTTATTCCTAGGTATCTTATGGTTTTTGGTACACTTGTAAATGGGATCAATTCCCTGGTTTCTCTTTCTCATGCTTCATTATTGGTATATAGAAATGCAATGGATTTCTGTATGTTGATTTTATATCTTCTGACTTTGTTGAATTTGTGCATCAGTTCTAGCAATTTTTTGGTGGAATCTTTTGGGTTTTCTACACAGACTATCATGTCATCTGCAAATAGACCAAGTTTGACATCTTCCTTGGGCATTAAAGAGGGCATTTGTTGGGATGAGCCCTGGGTGTTACATGTAAGTGACGAATCCCTAAATTCTACTCCTGAAACCAATATTACACTGTATGTTAACTAACTGGAATTTAAATAAAAATTTGAAAAAAAAAACTGATGATTTTTTAGCCACATTAAAACTTAAACCACAATGAGATATCACTCTGTATCTGCAGAGCAGCAAATAAGAAGATTCAGATCACCCAGTGTTGATGATAATGAAGTGAGTTCTCAATGTTTGTGGCAATGTAAATTGGCACACTTTGGAAAACTGTTCTTACGTTATCAAAGCTAACTATACGCTTACCCTGTGTCCCTGAAATCTCATTTCTAAGTATGTACCTAAGATAAATATACAAAAAATAGGCAAGAATCTTCACTGCAACCTTAGTTATAATAGCAAAATACTGGAAACAATCCAAATGTCCATTAACAGTGGAATGAAGAAATAAATGGTGATACATTCATACAGTGGAAAATGATACAGCAACTAAAAATGAACACCTTACTTCTATGCAAAACAATATTGATGTACCTCATATACATAACTTAGCAGAATAAGAGCACACACATGCACACTTCAAAAACAGACAAAACTAATGTAAGAGTTAGCAATAAAGCTAATGGTTACCTCTGGAAAGGAACTCAAGAGAATATTCTAGGATGCTGTAAGGTTCCATTGCTTCATCCTGGGTAATAGTAAAACAGGTGTATTCAATCTGTTGTCATTCATCAAGCCGTGTATTTGTGATTTTTTGTACTTCTCTACATATACATGTACTTCAGATTAAAAGTTGCTTTTAAGTAAAAAAATAATTAAAAGAACTGTATAGACCTATAATGTCCAGAGATCATATGGAAAAAGAAGTACAATAATTCTGGAAGGAAATTCAACATCTAATATTAATGAAAAAGTGAGATTTGTTTCTAACTCAATCCAACGAAAATCAAATGATAACCTACAACGTTAAAGGACTATACTTAGTGATCTGAAGAGCACTAAGGAAAATAGGACAGGCCCTATCCTGCCCACTCCTCTCCTCTGCTACCCACCCCCCTCATATGTTATTTCTAGGCCTTCAGACAGATAAGCCTTAAAGTCGGTATTCTTATGAGGGAACATATATTCCCCATGTCTACTCTAACTCAAAGGAAAGAAAAGTAGATGACTCACACTAGCAGCTTCTCTTCAACCCCCTGCAGAAGAGGAGAAATAGAACTGATCACTGAATTAGGGAGGAACAATTAGCATGTTATGTCCATCTATCTCCTGTATCTATCTCTCAAGGTTTGGAACTTAGAAATGGGAAACCAAGGGCGCCTGGGTGGCTCAGTCAGTTAAGCGTCCAACTTCGGCTCAGGTCATGAACTTGTGGTTCCTGAGTTCAAGCCCTGTGTCAGGCTCTGTGCTGACAGCTCAGAGACTGCAGCCTGCTTCAGATTCTATACCTCCCTCTCTCCCTCTGTCCCTCCCCTGTTCGCACTCTCTCTCTCTCAAAAATAAATAAACATAAAAAAAAGAAATGGGAAACAATGTTACTTAAGAGCCCCCCAATCCAACTCCAGCATGCACCATTACAGGTAATTTGTAGATAAGGAGAGTGAGATTCAGAGACGTTGTGTTACTACCAACACCAAGACACGACCTAGGACTACCCAACTCCAAATTCCATGCTCTTTCCAGTGTATTGCACAGCTTCCAAAACAAATAATATGAGAGTAAGTGGTAGACATAGATTCATTCCAACTGGCAAGATCTGGGAAGGCTTCTTGGAAGAGCTGGGATTTGTTGCCCGGGTTTTGAAAAATAAACATGTCTTTAAGAATGATGATAAGCAGCCACCTTTTTCCCAACTGGAAAAATGACCTCCCTTTTCTTTAAAACCACACCATTTTCTAAATTTGTCTGTGGGTTAAGACATCTGTTTATGTGGAAAAATGCAAGATGAAACATTCATTTACCCAGTTCTGGCCTAATCAGGGTAAAGCTAAATGGTAGACATCGTGGTGGTTTGGCAACTTGTGCAGCCCAGGCTCCAGGTGGCCTTCTCTCTCTCGCTCAACAACCCAGAAATAGAAAATAACTAAAAGGTTACTGTTTGTTCACTGCACAACGCTCTGCCACAGATAGAGAGTATTATCTGGCCGTCTTTAAATAGGTCATGCAATCAATCGCACACCTTAGCTGTATGTCTAACTCCCACGGATTCCAGCATGCAAGACATAGGACAGAACTTAATTTAAAAATCAGCATCTATTCAACAAATATTTCTAGAGCATCTTCTGCATTTTAGGCTCTGTACTGTGAGCCATGAAGATAACATGTTTGTCCTCACTCTCCAAGAACTTGAACTTTGCCATTTCCACATGTTTCATTCCTATGCTAATTATTCCTAAACTCAGACTTCTCTTCACACTTGAGATCAAGCCTCATAAACACAGTGGCTACTAAAATCTCTTAATGCACAATAGACAACTCCAACCTATTATGTCCAAAATTAAAGTCACCTCCCCTCCTCAAACATACATGAACATCCATCCAGACATCATGTCTTTTGGAGACATGGGAGTCTCCGTGTGTGCCTTACTACCAGCAGCCTCTCAGTCACCAAGTGCTTTCTTTTCTAAATATTTATCAGATTAATTCTTGCTTCTCTGCCCTTAAGATTCCCGTTCTGAATCAGGTCCTCCTTATCACTGGCCTGCAATAGAGCAAAGACCACCTAAAACTCTTTTCTCATACTCCTTTGCCACATTGAGTCTAGTCTAATGCAAGAGACTGTCTCTTCCATCTAGAAGCACCTCGAAAACTCCCTCGTGTAACACAGTAAAGAACTCAGTAAAGAACACAGTAAAAAACTCCCTCATGTAACACAGTAAAGTCCCTTCTGTGATATTAAAAGTCCCCTATGATCTGGCTACTACATATTTCCTTAGTCTCCTTAGTATCCTTTGCCACCCCAGGCTTTAAACTTCATGCTCTAGTAAAGTGCTTATCATTTCTATGCAATTATCTGTCTTCACGCCTTTGTTCATGCTCTTTCCTTTCTTTGTTCTGCCTTTCTCCACCTTTCTTTCTTTCTTTCTTTCTTTCTTTCTTTCTTTCTTTCTTTCTTTTCTTTCTTTCTTTTTTTTCTATTCTACTTCTTCTCTGGAAAGGCTCAACTTATTCTAAAGGTCCCTCCTCTATAACTCCAGAACATACTTCATCTTGGCCCAGCAGTATTGTATTAATATCATCTGTTTACATAAAAATTCCAGAAGTATCAGAACTATATGTCAATTAATCTTTTTACCCCCAGGGCCCATGACAGGCCTTAGCATATAGTGTTTGACATATGTCTACAGGTAATGAGGTTATTTTTAATGAAGACAAGTAGCACAAGACAAATTTTATCAGTAACATTTTATATCCATTAAATTGAATACTTACAACAATGAAAATGATTGAACTATGACACATGCAAGGACAGGGATGTCCTTTTAAAAGCATTATGCTAAGAGAAAAAAAACCAGACATAAAAGACTACATACTGTATGATTGTATTTATAAGACATTCTATAGAAGGCAAAATCATAGTAACAGATCCATTTTCATAACCCCTGCATCATGTAGCATCTGTGCAATGAATAATCAATCCATGCTTTGTTTAATAATAAAAATACTTCCTTCCTAAGATACTTCAAAAAAAAAAACTGTGGGGACAGAAAATATATCATTGATTGCTGAGGTCTTGGGGTAGAGGGAGGTGATTGACTATAAAAGGGTCTTGAGGGGATTTTATCAGATGATGGAAATATTCTGTATCTTTACTGTAGTAAACAGTTACTTGGAAAAGTATGCAAATTTTATCAAAATTCATCAAACTGTGCATATAAAAAGTGAATTTTACTGTATGTAATTATACCTCATAAAATGGTACAGTGGGTATACATGCAGCATATTGTGGGAAGTCCAAAGAAAGGACAAAAACTGTGATTTGAGGAATCAGAGAAGGCCTCACCAAGGAGAATGAGTAGTATTTAGATAGCTGGAAAATGGGAAGTAGGACACTCCATGCCAATATTCCAAATAGTACCATTTGGTTGGGTAACTGTTAAATTACATAATAGTATCTGTGGCTTAGAAATATTTTGCATGTAGTCTCGGAAGTTTTCTACTACTAATTGTTACAGACACTAAACATGTCAAGTTTAGTCCAGAAACCAAATGCAGTGGTTTCTTCCTTTGCTTTCCTTAAGATCAAGTAAGACCATATCCCTGCCTGCACCACACCATACACACACATATACCCACTAACTACATTTAACTGACATTTCCAGATTCTTCCTTTACTTTGACTCTTCATGAGGCAAGTGTTGGTTTACTTCCAAAACAGTCTTCTTAGATCATTTTTTAACCTTTTAAGTAAACTGGTCAGGCAAGTTATAGTTTCAAGATAGATCTTATTAGCTGATTAAAGAGATGCCTATAAAATCAGAATAACTGCAGTAGAAATTTTCTTTCATTTTACAGAAAACAGGCTAGACAAAGCACACCTAAATGCACCACAGATGGCCCCAAACCATGATTCTTTCATTAGTAGGTAGAATGCTTCATAAGAACTACATCTGTGTGGAATTAAAATCCTGGTACTTAAAATTTAAACAAAGAATTTTGTGGAAGTAATATTTCCTGTGCATACCATAAGTCCTATATTTAAGGACATTTTCTAAAGTGAACACAATGGTGAGAAATGTGTAACTGCTCTTAGAACCTTCCAAGGATGTAATGGAGGCAGAGAACTGTAATAAATGTTGGTTGGTCCAGACCTCACTTGTTTCTTAGGAACCAGAAATGTATTCTTTGCCAATCAGATTAAATTCAAACTCTTAATTCTAGGATTTGTGGAGCAGGTTCACTTGGTCCCTATGGTAAAACAAACTTCACTGTGCTCTAGTGAGTTATTCTGAGTGGCTCATTAGTCATCATGAAATAGACGAATCCCTATTGCTGCTCAACTTGGATCAGGTGTCACTGACACCTGCTTCCATCAAGTATCTCAGTCACAAATCCACACAGGCCACCACTCTGGAAGCTCAACTCACTGAGGTCCTTCCCACTGGGGACAGCGCCACATGTCTTCTATTTTAAATCAGACCATCCCAAAAAAGACCCAGATTTGGTGAAAATGTATCCAGTCATTTCAACATAAAACAATAATGAACCCTTTAATTCTATTCATATAGATTATTCCTCATATTAGCCTTATATTATTCATATAATATAATATATATATTAACTGTTTCAGTTACGTAATATAATTTTTTAATTCCTGACTCCACCATTGTCTGCAAACACTTTCAATCTTTTTATTATAACCTCTTATGCTTTTACCCATTGTGCTTTGATATAGATTGCTTTAAGATTAATAACTCAGAAATTTGTAGGAAAAACTGATGATCATGTTTTTTCTAAAAACATGTAATTTTCTTATACTGCTATTAACTAAGTCGATACTGTTTCATTCTTCATGCTGATAGATAAATACAGGTTGAAATACAATTAAATGTTTAAGATAGCCATTAGTTATATAAATATACTTCCAAAGCAGTGAAGAAAAAGGAATTAAGAAAAGCTAAACAATACAACAAAGACAGGAAAAGAACAAAAGAGAAGACAGCATGCAAACATAAGATGGCAGAAGTAAAGCTAAAAATATCAGGTATCATGAAGAAAGTAAATAAGTTGACCTTCTCCATAAAAGCCAAACACTCTCTCTGATTAAACAACAAGAAAAAAGTGAAATAAAACATACACAAAGCCATAATTGCTATTCAAGAGATGCACCTAAATTAAAATGGCATAAAAATGTTCAAATTAGAAAGAAGTAGCCCTATTAACATCAGAGTAGAATTCAAATCAAAATATACAGCAAAGAAAAGAGAATTACTTTACTTCAACAAAAAGTTATATTCTACAGTGAAGATATTATAGAGAACTAAATATAGACCTGATAAATATCAAATATCAAAAATATATAAAGCAAAATCTACTAGAAACACAACAAATAATTTTTAGGAATGCAATTATAGGTGGGTTTATCTTTGGCAGATTAAATAGACAATAAATAAGAACATAAAAGTCTTGGATAATATAAAAAGCTTTAGTAAAAGATGCCTGTTAACCTCTGCAAATTGAAAATACATTTTCCTCCTAAACATCCTTGGACTGTTTACCACAGCATAAAATAAATTGTTGTAAAGAGAACTTCAAAAAGTAACATAATATGGGCCTCATTGTGTTTTACACTTTAAATGAGAATCGTGTAGCAATTTTAAAATACTCATAAGTAAGCTGAACTAAATTTGTTTTTGATTTTTAAATTATTAGTATAAGTTACTTAGGGAATAACAACAGTGGAAGCTAACTATCAAAAGGTATGGCAAAAGCTGCACATGAGGAAAATTTGTAGCCCTTAGTGCTTTATTAGTAAATAAGAATAAATGAAAGTAAAGCACTCACTTCAGAAAGCTAAGGAAATTAAATTAAATACCCAATTCTCACACTGACCAATATTGAAAAGAATTAGAATAATCATTGGCAACTATTTGAGGTTAAAAGAAAAACAACTATTGATCATATAAATCAGTACAACCCTGCTGGATTGTAGATTGCTAAAGAGCATCAAAATCCCTAGACATTCCACTTTTATAAATGTATTCTAATGATGGATTTGCTCAATGATTTAACTTGGTACTTAGACCATCAAGTCTATGCTTATGAATAGTTAAATGTTTAACAGGGAATAAAAAGTTAATATCAACTATTATTAAAATATTATTTAAAAATTAATATCAACTATTATTATAGTTATTATATACCATGATTACATTGACATTTCTTCTAGAACCAGGACTGTAGAAGACACATTTTTCCTCTTTGTGCCCGTAAGATGTTTAAAGATTGATCCCTGGTCCCTGAACACCCTGCATATCCCACCTCAACCTCTATAGTAGTGATGGAAACAAAAGACAGAACATTGTTCCATAACTCAACCACCTTCCCATCTTTAAACCATGTTTCCTCTTAGCAAAAAGTCTTCAAAAAACACATCATTTTATGGTAATCTGTATTCTACTGAGCATACTCCCTTACACATCAGTAGTTACAAAGAGGCAGATAAGATCATATGTCATTTAACTTCTTCCTTTATCTTCCTATAGCATAACTATGGCAATAGCCTTTGACAAAATTGTAAAGTGAAATATTACAAAATCTCAATTTCCATTTTACTTACTTCTTTCCCCTTTAAAACTTAGCACCCCATACAGGCAACTTTCTACCCTTCTTATTTTTTAATCTTATTCTCTAGAAAGTTCTTGATAAACTTACTCATACTACAGCAAGAATAATAAAATGCATGCATTAGAACAGTGGCCAGAGTGACTTCTGCCATTTTAAGAGAGGAGGGGAAAACTTTCTAGGGTACCTGAAAACCCTAAACATAGCATATGACCTAATATGGTCCAGTCTGGAGAAACAATCATACCAGTTACATAAGGCTACAGTACAACTTTGAAATCAAGTATTCTAATTTCACAGCAGACATTAAGTCAATAGATGATAGATATCAACCTTATATAAGATAACAAATTTGATCTATTTATGTCCTCTTCTCAAATGTTCTGACAGTCTATTATCTTCTCAAAATGAGATTGTGATTAAATAAATATGACAGCTTCAGATGAGCTCTCAAAATGGCCTGAGTGGTGTTCTGGTTTATTTATAGAATTTCTGCCAGAGGATACAAGGCAGATGCCTTAAGGAATCTATTGCATCAAGACATACTAGTTTATATCCTGTAAGATTCTCTCTTTATTCTGACTTCACCTAATTCTGCATCTCTTTTGGCCCCAGCAGTGAGCTTCTTAGTTTCCCAAACAATCTTCCTTTTGTCTGCTGCATTGACCTAGGGTAACTGAGGTTACTATATCTTGACAGAGGAAACTCTAGGCAGTTTTTTAGGCATTCATACAACACATATTTGTTTTGAAGGGGATGAAACTTCCCACTCAATGGTACTTCCATTTTCTACTATTTATGCTTGCTCCTTTTATTATCAAGCCTTCCCTCTGCAAAAAAAAAAAAAAAAAAAAAAAAAAAAGGAAAAGAAAAAGAAAAAGAAAAAGAAGCCTGTTGCTTCCACATAGCTCCCTGGCTTACTATCATCTCTCCTAGGGAAACCCATGATAAATCTGGATCATTTGCAAGGTGTTAAATAAAACCAAGCAAGGCTGGCCTTATAAAGGTTTCTACTCATGTGCTGGAAGCAGAAAAAATACAAGAGTCTTTGTCCTGGATATTTCCTTTTTCCCCCTAACTCCCTAATCTTATCAGAAGATTCCAGGTCAATAAACTAATGAAAGAATCACCATCGTATATACTTTCCAAAGGAAGTAGAATACAACAAGAAAGAAAAAGGGGAAGAAGAAAGGAATGAAAGGTTTGATCCCCTCTGGCTCCTCTTTGACCAGAACTTAGCTCCATGTGGCCTTCTGGAAGTAACTAAGGGAGTAACCCCATTGTGGGGAAATGAGAAATTGCTCCTTCATGAAAGAGCAATTGCTGGAGAGGGGAAAGGAGAAGGGTGACAGAAATGGCAACACGTAGGGAGACATTTTGGAATGAGGTGGGTTTATTGTGTTTTCAAGCCATCACTTCTGGGGTACCACCTGTCTGACCACTGACTACATAGCTGTGCTATCAAAAGGCTTTCTCTGCTGCTCTTCAAAGATCTCTCTCTCTATGTATATATGAGGTTTACAAGGAAGACATAAAATGTATTTCATATTCTCAAATAGCTCTGAGTCTAATTTTCCACCATGGAAACCTCATACTTTGAAGCCTACCTGATGTACCAAAAACAACTTTTTCAATAAAGGGCAGATTGAAAATCAATTTGCAACCCTATTTGCTCGAGTATTTTGTTTTTTTCCACCTTCCAAGAAATTAAACACTCACCTTACCCAAAGGTAATGGTAAAATAAGCCCTAAATCTTCAGACCAACATTTGGGAACTTGGTTTGTCCAAGCTTTTATAAAAAGTAATGGAAGCAGAACCTCAAATCACACACAAAGCTTCAAAGGTCCCCACCCCATCTTTAAGTCAGCTGTAACTAGTGCTTAGGTAAGTATCTGAACAACAGAAGTTCCAAAACAATGGGGTCATTTAATTTCCAGTGTTGTCTGTTTTGTGATATGAAACCCTAACATTTCAAAAGTTACTATGTATTATAATACACAACTCAGCTTTTTTATGTTTAAAACATTCCCCACATTCCAGAGTGCTAATTTGAGGCCAAATGCCTGGAAAATGTCTCCTTTAACTCCTTCACTGACATAACCCATTTGATATTTCTGTTGTCCTTAACTGCATTGTTTTGATTGATACATCAGAAACTCTAGGACCTAAACAAAGTCTTAAAAAATTACAGAAGAGGGATGAGGAAAGACAACAAAGAGCTGGACAATTTTGTAACCTCTTTCTTAAGTAGATATGGCCCCATCAACTGCTGCCTGGTGAGGCTGCTGGAGAAGGGGACACAGAGGAGGTGGTGAGGGATCCTACCCAGTTCAGTGGAATTCCTGTGGAACCAGCAAAAAGGATCTCTGCTCTGTGAAAGCACAACAGCAGTCGACAGGATGAAGGCCAAGCTGTCAGTTCCCAGAGGGAGTCATCATAGTGCAGAAGAAACTTCATAAGTAATTAATTTGAAGTTACATGGTTAGATTTCCTGATTTTTCTTTCCAAAGCTTAATGATGTTGCCTTTCATTCTTTAGCCAGCATTTTATAATGTGGAGGTCACTGGAAGAAATTGTTTGCAGGCTTTTTTCTATTTTATGAAACTTGAGAGAAAAAGCAAAGTACACAGGGAAATTTTCTTCTAAAAGTCAATACGTTCTTCTAGAAGGCTGCTCGCTAAGTTAATTTAAGCAAGTTGTTATTTGAAAACTATGTTATATCTTTCAAGGGTAGTATTGCCTTTTTTAGCCCTCTGTTGAGAGAAATTTAAGTGTGCAAACATAATTGCCCCTTTTCTTCTCTCATCCCAAAGTAGATGTTTCTTCATACTATAGAGGAAATCACCAAATACTCAAAACAGTTTGAATAGATTCCTGCAATCCCCTATATAAACTCCATGATGCTGGCTTGCACATTGTCAACCTAGGATAAATAATGTTTAAATGAGTATCCACTTTCTCAGCCAGGAAGACTATTTCCCTACCAGAATCTCCTTCCGATTTGATTTAATTATGCTCTAAGATGCTATCAACAACGTTAAGTGTGCTGTAAAATTGGAATTGTATCATAGTTCGTGTTCATTAGTATCCCCCTTTTGCTTTCTGAGAAGCTTTAGAAAGATTTCACACTCTTGTGGTTTAACGAAATACTTCGCTACAGCTTCTGGAATAGTCCTGAAGCCAAGAGTGCGTTGGGAGCCCCCCCTCCCACCAACCAATGTCAATGTTCCAACTTGTTTCAAAAGAGCTCATTAAATCACACTTTCTCTTTACATTAATGTCTCCTACTGTTAGTCATTTTCATATATTTTACCCAATAGACTGCTTTAACCACCCAAGAACATAATGTCCCTGGAGATGGGCTTTAAAAAATAGAAATCAGAAAGTCATTAGCGTATAAATCATATCACTGGAAAAAATATCGTGGATTGATGGAGCTGAGGTGAGCCTTCTAAGGCAAAGACAGGTTGGAAAGCCCAAAGGAGAATGAGTGTTTATTCATAAATCCAAATGGAATTAATTGAAACAATCTAGTGGAGGTTTAAAAATAATGGCATCCATCGGAAGTGCTACAATTGTCTTTCACAGTGGGCTCATTAGCCAGCACTATATTTTGATTACTCTTCTTCAGGGACCAGCTTTAGTCAATTAAAAATGATTTATGATTCTGGGTCTAAAATGTAGTCGTTTGGGGGAAAGTTCATCCATCTACATAGCAACATATCCATCCAACTTTGGACTGAAAAATTTTCAAAAATGCCATAATCTGATTGGTTGACATCAAGAAGTGAAAGAGATTTAAGAGCCTGTTATAATCAACATAAATGTTCTATTGATTCTTAAAACCAGGAGCACATTCCTTGCAGTCAAGGAACCACAACCCTGCCACTCACTCTACACATTTGGATTTCCCTCTGTGGGTTCGGTGCTGCTCTATCAATCTCTTGTTTGTTTGATATCAGGGAGTAGTGACAGACCATTCTGAGATTTAAATTAATCATGTGCTTTTTAGTTAATGACTGGTGCTTATGGATTACATGTTCTCTATATCCTACATCCTAAGTCTGCCTTTTAAAATGAAATATGGAAGGAAAACATAAAAAATTTTAAATAAAAAAATATTTTGAATGAAAAAGATCTTGCTCTTAAAGAAAATGAACTAAATGAATGAATAAGCTTTAAAAAATCAGCAAAACTGCCCTTTTACTCTTGACATCTTGTTTTTTTAAACAAAAAATATTCTTGTCTGAAATACTTATGCTCCCCCCTTTTATAACGCTTCACTTCACCCTTCACTTGACCTTTTCTTAATTCTGCCTTCACATCCACCTCTTGCTGTTTCTACCACCCAGAGCAAGCCTTCATCAAATCAAGCTTGGGCCCCTGCCATGACCTTGTGGCTGGCTGTCATTTGCCTACTCTCTCTCTCTTCCTATTATCTTGCACATCAAGACTAAAGAAATTCTTCTATAATACCTCATTCAGTTGTCCACTGCTCTATTCAAAAACTCCAGTATTCCCCATGCCTACAGCCACAATTGTCAACCTGTGAGTGCCACAGAGGAGTCTCTGGGTCCTCAGCAAGGAGAGCAACCAAGTAGGTGGGGTCCACCTACTTGCCCACCTCAACCAGAGCACGTGCTGTCTGATCTGCTTATAAATTGAGTGTCTGTCTTTAGTATATTGGCCTTTCACTTTTATCTGTTCAATATATTGGCAAAATGTCATGTGAGAGAGTATTCCAAAACCTTTAATGTGTTTCCAAACCATTGGCCCACATACAGAATAAAGACTAAAATAAATAATTGAGTATAATGTTAAAGACCATCCATGTTCTAATCTTATCCAAGTGGCCACACGACTGAGAGCTGAGCTCAGCCCCAGGTCACAGTACCTGTGCTCAAATCAAAGGCCCACCCCTTGCTAGCACTGTGATCTTCACTTAACCCATTACTTATCCTCTCTGAGCCTTTAAAGTGCTGATAGGTACTTGGCTAATAAGCTTGCTTTAAGGATTAAATAAAATTATATAGGGGAAGCACTTAGAACAGTGCTAGCCATAAAGATGAGGATCGGGGAAATGATCAGGATTTCCTTTCAAGCATTGGATACTATTAATCCCCATGTGAACTCTCTATTAGAAATTAACAGCCTTGGGGCACCTGGGTGGCTCAGTCAGTTAAGCATCTGACTGCAGCTCAGGTCATGATCTCACAGTCCATGAGTTTGAACCCCATGTCAGGCTCTGTGCTGACAGCTCAGAGCCTGGAGCCTGCTTCAGATTTTGTAGTCTCCCTCTCTCTCTGCCTTCCCCAGCTCAGGTTCTGTCTCTTTTTCTCTCTCTTAAAAATTAATAAACATCAAAAATTTTAAAAAGAAATAAACAGCCCTGTCCCCATTCCACAGATACTCCCTGGGCTTTATTTATACCTCACCTCTTGTAGGCCCATGTCACTAGGCTGGAAATGCCACCACTTCTGAAGTGAGAGAGGATATCGAAGAAGTATCCATTAAAGCACCTTAGAAGTACAGTCCTATCTTTGAACATCCTGCTTCCTGGCCAGTGTTCACTGAAGTGTAATACTGAGAAATTAGTGCTATGCTGCAAAAGGGGGACAGGGGGAGGGACTGGAAGATACTTGTTTTTACTGATGGAAACTCAGTTGCTTAAGAAACCCTGAGCATGTATTAACAGACACCATCCCAAAGCCAAGTGCTTACAAAGTCATTCTGATCTGGAAAATTATTTATATTTTAAAGTGAATGCTCCTCTTGGCCTGTTTAAACACTAAATATCCCCTGGCCCCTTTCAAAGAACAGGAGTCGAGTTTCATCTTCTGAGCCAAATTTCTTCCCCTTGCTTCATTCTACTCTGTGTTGGTTTCCTTCATAAGGGAATGTGTTTTAATATTTTTATATGCTTCCCAGAGCGCTTTGAGAAGGAGGGTACCTTATGAGCATAAAATAATATATTCCAACACAGACATTCTGCTTGTAATTATCCATGCAAAGGCATCCTGAATTTTGATCAGTAGGAGAAGTATAATGAAGCACATAACATTTGGGGATTTCCTTATCTCTGGGATTGCATTAGGTACATTCAGGGAGTGAGGGGATTTTAATCTTGTCAAGTCACAAGTACCACACTTAATACATTTCTGTTTCAGTATGTTGATCAGTTTTATGAAAGTCTGACTCCTACTTTCCATGCCAGCTTCCTTATTAGATTTCCAATTTTTGTACCATTGTGGTTAATCAGATAATTATAACCCTGGATTTAATATTTTTCTAGTTTTCCATTCTTTAGTAACCATAGACATGCCCTATTATGTGTCTGCCAATTTCAAAATTCAGTGCTTAAAGGGCAGGGATCCTTTGCTTTGGCTCCTAGAGCTGTAACAAGAGCGCCATGGATTTCCTACAAATACACATCTGGCTTTTTGCCTTTGTTGTCCAGGACAAATCAGTTCCAGGAGACTATCCATCCCCTTGAAATCTTTGGCTGCATATGGAACACCAACTGAGTTGGAGTCTGTTAGCCCATTCTATACTCTGGCAAAGGATCAGGGTAGGACATATTGCTGCATGCATCCTAGGTCTTCCTTAGTAATCTCGTGCGATTGAAGGGGGGAAAAAAGATTATGAATTTTATTGATGACCTGTTACCATGAGCCAGATATTTTGCTGAGACCAAATTACAAGTGCCTTTTTCCTCAAGGAATTCACCTTCTACTAAGGAAGACACACTCATAAACAAACAGGTCAACGCACCATTCTTGGTTACTGAGGCAAAACAAACTAGAGGAGACATTTACTAAATGATCAGACATCTTATCAGGAGGTAGAATATCTCCAAGACCCACAGGAAGGACCTCTGGAAACACTGTGCTGTATTTGGTTTCATGGATCCGGGGCAGGGATGGGGGGGAGTCAATATTCATAATTTGCCAGAGATGAGCCCATCCTAAAGATAATTCCAAGGCTATTTATGAATATAGAGTCGAAGATGCCCCACTCTAAGAAAACCAAGTGAGCCGGTTTTAAGAAATGCTCCTTGTCACCAAGGGGTTATATTCCAAAAGAAAGCTCTCTGAGCTCCATTTTGTGAAATGTGACATGTATACCACCGATGTGGAAGACATGTCACAGCTGGTGATAACAGGCCACAGCTGAGGAGGCCTTGCACCATGTCTTTTACTTTCCTGAGAGGCATGCCATATGCTTCCAAAAAAACCATAAAGTCAAAACCTGCCTTCGCTCTCAGGAACACTTTCTGTTTAGTTGTGGTCTCCACACATGGGGTTAGAGATAAATAAAGTCAAGAATATTTCAAACTTCAACTGAGAAATTTGACTACTCTGTTTGAATTTTTTAAACTGTCTTATAATGATAATAAGAGCATACCTTTGGATGAGCATCATCAATCACTAATGGATATTCCCAAGAGAAGGGAGAACTCCTCAGAGAGGGTCCCAAATCCACTCACAGCTCCTATTGTTCTCTTTGCATTGGGCTCTGTAGATTTGCTTAAAGATGTGTAAAGTTTCATGTAGTTTGACAGTCCCCTGAGGGCTCTCATGTGTGTTGTTTATTCCATTCTGTATGTGATAGAACATTCACTCACAATTCTCTTCCTGGACAGCTTCAGAGGCTTGGAGAGACTGTAAATATTTAGTTCTTAAAGTCAAAACTATCGACTTTTGTTCTAAATACCTCTGTTTGGGAAAGTCTCAAACATCTGTTTAGAAAACCTTATAGGCAGTTTCTAACCTAACACAAACTACAAAGAAAAACACAACACGATATCACCTATAAGGGAGTAAGATGTGGAAGATAAGAGAGCGGGACATGGTCTGGAGCCCAGATGTATCAATTAGGATGTTTGGGGGCTACGAAACAAGAAAACTACACTCAAAATGGATTAATCAGTTGGGTACACTTACTTTCTTCCCATTAAGATGTTTAGCGGTAGAGAGGTTCCAGGATTAATTAATGCATCAGCTTAATGACATCACAAGAACTTGAGTTCTCTCTGCTATCCTCAATGGGCTTTTTTCCTCAATCTTATATCTTCATGGTTGCAAGCTAGCTGCAGCTGCACCAAGCTTCATATTTTACCCATCAATCTTAAGAAGGAAGGACAGAGACGCCTGGGTGGCTCAGTCCATTAAACGCCTGATTCTTGATTTCTGCTCAGGTCATGTTCTCACGGTTGGCGGATTCAAGACCCATGTCAGGCTCCACTCTGCACTGAATATGGAGCCTGCTCAGGATTCTCTCTCTGCCCCTCCCCTACTCACACTCTAACAAAGAAAATGGGTAAACTTTAAAACAAGATGAAGAAGAAGGGAAGACAGAGTGTATCTCTTTCTTATCACTTGTTTAGAACAAAGTACACTTTTTCAGATACCATTATGTAGAATTATCTTTATGTCTTATTGACAAGAATTCTGTCACAAGACCATTCCTAAACCAATTAATAGCAAAAAAAATGAAGTTACTAGTCTTGGCTTAGACTAATCACTATTCAACTTCCTGAAGCTAGAGGTCAATGTTTGAAGGTCTTGGCTGCCTAACACCTGAACAAAATTGAGGAGGGAAGTGGAAATGACTGTTGAGTAAACAACCAAGAGTCTACTTGAGTAAACAACCAAGAGTCTACCACACCAGAGAACACAAGTGGTCTGACTTTGCTTTTGATCCAGTCTCTCTAATGACTTCTCTATTGGTCGGGAAAGAAGGCACTATGAAGCAGCAGTTAAGACCATGTCGCCAGTCACTATGTCTAGGTTCAAATCCCAACCCACTCTTTACTAACTGCATGACTTTAGGCAACTTACTTTAGTTTTCTGTCCCTAAATTTCCTCATGTGTACAATGTCAGAAAAAAATAATACATATCCCATAGGGTAGACTAAGTGAAATAATGTTTATATACTACTTAGCCAACGATTTAGCACCTGGTATCAATAAAGATTAGTAATTGCTATTAACATAACCTGACTCCAGAAACTAGATCTCAGTGCCTGAAAGGACTTAAGAATCCTTTTCATACTGCATTTTTAAAAAGCTCAAAAATGCGAGGCCCCCCAAAATCTCTGGAGGTAGGGAAAGGAAGAGAGCATAGTTTAATTGTATCAGTAAAAGCATAGCAGTGTTCAAGCAACCACTTGACTTCTAAGTTCATGTCTGACACCTGGGCTCATAGCCATTTCATTGATTTCAAGCGATAAAAAGAAAATCATATTTAGCAATTATAAAATAGTATGTATTAATTTAGGAGTAAGTTAGCTATCTCTTCAGAAAATATAGAAGGGCAAGATCACATGTTTAAAATGATATGTATTGAGTTCACAGTCCATCTCTCCACCATACTCAGTCTCTGGCTATAATTCCTCTTCTTTAATTCATTTGATGACTGCACCCTCTAAAAATGCTTAAAATTAAAATTCCTGTGTCTCCTTCTTTCCTTCTCACAAATACATTTGCCAAGAGACTTAAACAAGCGAGCAGGAATTTATAAACTCAGCTTTAAAATCAGTCCCACCTAAATAAGACATCCAGATACTCAATTAGACCTTGTCTTCAAATTCCAGCTTTGTTAATTCTCAAAATGAAGGGTTCCCTGAGATACATTCAGGTACCTTTAGACCATCATCTTCTCAATCTTTGCCATACAGTACATTAAATTTTTTATTATAAAGAATGTCTGATTTACTTGACTAGACGTTTTTGTTCTGATCTTAAATGGATTTGACACCCTAGGAAAGAAAGCCAAAAAGTTCAGCCAATCAAAACAAAAAGACGGACAGGTTCAAAAAGCACTGCTCACTGGTTGCTCTTTGCTCCAAGACCAGAAAGAAGTCTGTCACCTCTCTGATGTGTGACCAACACAACTTAGAATTAAATGACACTTGTAAATTTTACTTGTACCCCTATTTGAAATGTGCTCTGAGAAAATTTAAGTACAACACTAAGCTATTAGAACTTCCTTGTGTTTCTGGTTTGAATATGACAAATGAAATAACAAATCTCCCCTCACATTTTTATAAATCCCTGAAGCAATTCTTGAAGGTTGAAAAAAAATGATTTTGGATTTTTCATAAGCTCCTTATGAAACTTATTCTATGACTTTCCTTAGTACCAAAAGAAGCTCTTAAGCCAGATGGATCGAAAGAAAATCTAGAAAGAAAGCATACAAAATCTAAAACAAAAGTACAAATCTCTGAATCATATAATACAACCTCCAGTTTTCTTTTGAGTTGTGAATTTGCCATATGGAGATAATAAGGGGAAAATTCCAAATACAATCTCCATGGATTCTTTGTCTCAGGGGCCTAAGATGTTAGTCCATCCTTACAGAAAGAAAAACGCAAAGGATAACTAATATCATACATAAAGTTAGTTGGTAATTGAACTCAGAAGAAGACAAAATAATGCTTTGTATATAAGTAGACAGTTAAGATACCTTAGTTGTTCCATGTAGAGGTAGTTTTCACCCAACACACAAACAAAATTGGGCAAAAATTCTTCAAGACAATCTGGGTGGGGGGGGGGGTGGGAATCAAACAATATCAATTAGGGCAAGAATTGAAAATGACACCATCTAGGCCTGTTCTTGTTTAGGAATAATGTCAAAAGAAAAAGTCTATAATAATTGCCGGGCTTTTCTTTAAAAGAAAATTTTTCTTCTTTGTTCTGCAAACAAAACAAAACAAAACAACAACAA
This sequence comes from Panthera tigris, assembly GCF_018350195.1. Taxonomy (NCBI): domain Eukaryota; kingdom Metazoa; phylum Chordata; class Mammalia; order Carnivora; family Felidae; genus Panthera; species Panthera tigris. Next base: position 69,564,356 of record NC_056666.1, on the reverse strand, counting down.
CAACAAACAGTAATTAGCAAACCACAGATGAGAATGCATTTTCTCATTTAACACAAAAAAGTATGCTGCCCAAGAACACAATTGCTGCCATCTTAACTTAGCATGTCCATTTTTTCCTTTGCTTTTTTAAAACTCTGAACCTCAAAGAAGATACAGTGAGTTGTCACTTGAAGGGCCCTAGGAAACCAGCTAAATGAGATGAAATAAGACTTTGGGGGGGATAATATTGAGTTACCCCATCTAGAGAGACCACAAATACTTACTGAGCATCAATTCTGAGCAGGAGTCCTGGCTATGTTGTAGTATGCTCTAGAGAATGAAAAGTATACGAGCTAAGTCCTTGCTTGCTCCTATAGGGAGTTACAGACAAGTAGGGGAATAGTGACTATATATAAAAATAAATCATGTTCATAAATACTACAACAAAGCTGTACAGAATTGCAATGTTTCAGTAGAGTTTATTATTTATTTTCAATGAAAATAGTTTGTTCCTATTTTCTACTCTCCACTCTCTCAAACCCTGACAGTGGAAGTAAAGATAAATACTGCCTGGGATATGGTTAGAAGGTCCTGAAGACCATAGAATCCCAGCACTAACAAGAACCCCTGAAAAAGTGTGAAAGATTTCCCCTTCAGTGTTGGGTCCCCATAGAATACAAGCTCCATGAGGATGAAGAGCATATCTGCAGTATTTACAGCTCTTTCCCTAGAGCCTAACAAATGCCTAGAACGTCCCCCAATGCTCGGTTAAAATTATTGCCATTCTGTGGAGGAATTTGGAAAACCCACATTGCGTGAGATAGACCAGCTTAGATTCACTGCTGAACTTTTCATTGGCTAGCTTAGTTGTCGGAGAGAGGGGAGGATGCAGTTCTGAATGAAGACCTGAGGCTGATAGAGGGATCATCTCATACTTGGATCTGGAGGTGTACTCATGCCTAGTGGGTGGATGGAGACACAGTTGGGATATAGGACCCCAAAGGGTTACCTAAACAAAGTAGGATGCAGCCGCCAGGATGCAGATAAGGCAGGGAAGCACAAGTAGGAAATAGCGCAGGCAAACAGGAGGGAGGCCTGGGAAAACATCTGAGATGCTGTTATCTCTGTGATGTATGGGTGCACCATCTATTGTTAAAGAGTTAGGGATCCAGTGAGAATTAATAATCATTTGGTAACTCATTCCACATCAGACGTAAGGCATTCTTTAATAATCAAAGGGCTCAAAAAGCACCATCTGAAAAATTTCAAGAAAAACTAAGGTGTGTAGTAAAGTGATTGATTCCAAAACAAATATATAAAAATCAGTACCGTTCATTGGAATAAACAACTAGAAAATATGTTTTTGAAGATCCAATTCACAATAACAACAAAAATTATAAAACTAACAAAAATGTTGAATTCCTATTTGAAGAAAACTTTATTAAGAAAAAAGGCCAGAATAAACGGAGATAGCATACTTCTCATTAAGAAAACTCAGTATTTAAAACTATCAATTCTCTCACAGTAACCTATAATTTAAATATGATTTTGATCTGTATCCAACTAAATATTTTTCATACCTAACAAACTCTGACATTTATCTGGAAAACAAACATGTAGAAAAGAGTCAAAAAATAATGTTAAAAAGAACGGTAAGTATGAAATTTAACACACATTAAGTCAATTAAAACACTTTGCTATTAGTAAATAATAAATGAACAAACAAAATACAGAGTTCAGAAGTTGAGCAATTATATATAGAAATTTAATAAATGAGAAACATGGCATATAAACTCAGTAAGGAAATGATGAATTATTCAAAAAGTGGTCTAAAAAACAGACTGTATTTAGGAAAAATAGATTCTTACCATATGCAAAAGTAATGTCTAAACAGACATTTTAACGTATCACTTTAAAAGGATATTCTCAAAAATTCCTCAAAATAGTGAGGATGCCTTTCCTATGCAAAACACATCACTTAAAGTCAGATAGAAAAAGAATAAAAGATCTGAGTACCTAAATATTTAATTCTGCACAGTAAAGAAGCCATAAAGTCAGAAGGTGAACTGCAGACTATGATACAATATATACAGTATAAGCAACTAGGGAGAAAGTATTGAGAGAGCAATTTCTGAAAACCGATATGAAAAGTTAAGCAACCAAGAAGGAAAAAGGTGAAACAGCAATTCAGGAAGAAATATAAATGGCTGGTAAATATTTGAAAAGATTATAAATTTCACCAATGATCAGGAGAAAATAAATAAAAATAACATAGTATCAGTTTCACCCACTTAATTAGGAGAAATTAAATTGTTTATTAATCATCAGGTTTGGTCAGGGTGTTGGTATAGGAAAGACTTAGACTATTTGTAGAACTTTAAATTAGATACCTCTTGGGGTGTCTGGGTGACTCAGTTGGGTAAGTGTCTGACTTTGGCTCAGGTCATGATATCACAGGTTGTGAGTTCAAGCCCCACATCAGGCTCTCTGCTGTCAGTGCAGAGCCAACTTCAGACCTTCTGTCCTTCTCTCTCTGCCCCTCCCCTGCTTGCACTCATTCTCTTTCTCAAAAATAAACATTAAAAAAAAATTAGATCCCACTTTATGAGTGGCAACTTCGCAGTCTATACCAAAAGTTTAAATGTATATACCTTAGACCTTTGAGTTCTACTTCTCAGAATCTATCCTGAAGAAACACTGATTGTCTATAGGGAAAACTTTTGTATTATTTGAAATAGTAAATTTTGTGAAACTACTTAATTATCCAGCAAATAGTGAAGTCTATTGTGGTCTCTTCATATACTGAATGTCACAAAATCATTTTTTAGCGAGGTAAGTTTATATGCTCTAACATAAAAAGATGATCATGATACATTGTTACATTTAAAAAGGTATAGACTTAGAATATAAAATATGATTAAATTTTGTTTTTAAAATACTTAGAAACTACCTTGTGTATATATTAATCAAATTGTGAATAATAAACAATTCAATTGGAAAGGAAGTATCAACGATGTGGTTCTGAGTTCCAGTGCTTTGCACAATTTAATATTGTTTTAACCATTTGAACCTCTTCTTCAAATTAGATCCTACACAAAAATTCAAAAAGCAGAAAAGATAAGAAAGCAGAGTTTCTATCACTGAACCAAACACCATATGCCCCACAACAGCCCCGAAGTTCTTCAGAAGAACCCCTGGGTTCCTCAGAAGAGGGTTTGAAAACTACACTTGGCTAATGTTGGTACACACTAGCAAATCCTTTATGGTGTCCTTCTCCATTGCTTCCAGCAAATATCTTACAACAGAGTGGCACCGTACACATTTAATAATATATTCATATTAAACAACAACAACAAAAACAAAAGTAAGAGAGGAACCACATGAACAATGCCGTGTGATTCTGTGCCCCACTCTACTCAGGAGCCAGGGCCCTGCACAGAGTGACCGTGAGGGGCAAGAGGTGAAAATGCTACAGGCTATTCAGTCTTGCTTCCTAAATGTTCTCATGGTAGAAGCAGCTTGTCATGATGAATATAATTCTAGTGTTTAAAAACCCATCCTTTTCTAATTAAGTTCCAGGAGCATGTCCCATTGCTGGAGAAAATTATGACTGGTTTAGCCTCAGTGAAAGATGAAAAAAACGTCAGTCATCAGCCAGCTATTTCATAGGAAAAATTCAAGGGAAAACTTCACAATGTAAATTTTTGCTTATCCCACTGACTTGAGAACCTACCTAATTCCTATGGAATATGCAATCCCAAATGTATGAAAGGTGAAAGTTTCAATGCATTCAAGGATCAAAGTGGAAAGTTAATTAAACTAACTCAGCTGCAGCAGGCTTCAGGGAGACAAAGCTATATCAGAACAAAGACCCAAGCAAGGCTAAGTCATCAATACAATAGAACAAATTGGGAGAGATGACAGACAAGATGTGATGGAGCTGATGACAACAGTCGGTCAGAGGAAGTCCATTCATGGAATTTAGCACAAAATCAGAGACCGTAGTATCTAGTGAGAATTTGCCATCAAGTTAGGTGGCTGCTGGTAGGTGGACAACAGGTGTGTCCCAAGGACAAATACATGGTGATGGGGAGTTCAGCCCAGAAAAATGTGCAGAGATTCCAGAAAGCAGCTGACCTCAGGGAGTTGCAGTGCCAAGATGGCACAGGCACAGGATCGGCATCCAGGACTAGTATTAAGCACAGAGTGACCCAATCAGACAGCCACAATCTGCGCAGAACAAAGCGATCAGCAGGCCACCTAGTCAGCAGCTACACATTCTACAATCAACAGAACAACCTCCCACAGCAAAGAAGTATAGGCCCCAAATAAAGCCATTGTTGAGAAACTCGGGTATAGGGGATAAGATAAAAGCATAGTTAAAGGAACTATGACATAAAATGGGGGATTGGGAGTTAATTGCGTGAACAAAGCAGACAGGCACAACTGAAGACTACACAGAGAAGTTGAGTTGAAACTGAGTCAGCTAAGCTATCAAACCAGGTTCTTTAGTTTCCTTCTAATTAGGCACTATGTAGGTCTTAGGATCTTGAGTGCAAAGCACTCCAGCAGTTGATCCCTGTTCAACCACTTAAAGCCGAGGGACCCTGGGCAATTTATTTAATCTCTACACCTCAATTTCCTTTTCTATAAAATAAGGATAATAACAGCATTACTCAGAATTGCTATGAAACTAAAATAGGATAATGCATGATAAGTGCTTCTAACACTGTGGCCAGCTCATATTACATGGTTGATAATTAATAGCTGTAGATGAGGGTCAAATAGCTGGGCTTGGGGGGAATGTTTTTGAATAGAAGAGAGAAAAGAACTGAAGCAGGGCATTACTGGCCCATTTCATCCCAAAATTATTTGGCAGAAGGTTTTCAGAAAAATAATTAAATGAGGAGTTAGATTTACATAAAACCAGAGTTTTATCATGGGTTAGTGAAAACTAAAAAAAAAAAAAAAAAAAATGGGAACACCAGAAGGAAAATTCTCTAATGTACTTGCTTAAAGTGTTTCAGTGTTGGGACACCTGGGTGGCTCAGTTGGTTAAGCATCTGACTTTAGCTCAGGTCATGATCTCATGGTATGTGAGTTTGAGCCCCCATCGGGCTCTGTGATGACAGCCCAGAGTCTAGAGCCTGCTTCAGATTCTGTGCCTCCTTCTCTTTCTGCCCTTCCTCTGCTTGTACTCTGACTCTGTCTCTGTCACTCTCTCTCAAAAATAAACATTAAAAAAAAATTAAAAAAATAAAGTGCTTCACTCTTTAACCTCCTTTGAGAAGGCTAACCTCCTCTTTCCCAGAGTGACAAATTGTAGTATTCTGTGCTCAGCCTTGTATTCTGAGTTTTGTTGTTTGATTGGTTGGTTGAGTTTTTTTTAAGTTTTATTTATTTATTTATTTATTTATAATGTTTATTTATTTTTGAGAGACAGAGCATGAGTGGGGGAAGGGCAGAGAGAGAGGGAGACACAGAATCCAAAGCAGGCTCCAGGCTCCAAGCCTTCAGCATAGAGCCCAATGCAGTGCCTGAATCCATAGACCGCAAGTTCATGACCTGAGCAGAAGTCAGCCGCCCAACTGACTGAGACACTCAGGTGTCTCTATCTTTTTTCTTTAAATGCCGTGAGAACTTCTTTTTTTATTTTTTTTTTAATGTTTATTTATTTTTGAGAGAGAGAGAGACAGAACACAAGCAGGGGAGGGGCAGAAAGAGACACAGAATCTGAAGCAGGCTCCACGCTTCAAGCTGTCAACACAGAGCCTGATGTGGGGCTCAAACTCACGAACAGTGAGATCATGACCTGAGGGGAAGTCAGACACTCAACTGACTGAGCCACCCAGGCGCCCCTATTTATTTATTTTGAAAGAGAGAAAGAGAAAGTGCATGTGAGCAGGGAAGGGGCAGAAAGAGAGGGAAAGAATCCCAAGTAGGCTCCACACTGTCAACGCAGAGTCCAACACAGGGCTTGATCCCAGGAACCATGAGATCATGACCTGAGCCAAGATCAAAAGTAGGACGCTCAACCAGGTGCCCCTGTTTGTTTGTTTTTTTTTTTTTAATTTTTATTTTGTTTTATTGTTTCTCAGCCCTGTATTCTTTTTTTTTTAATTCTTTTCTTTTTTTTTAGTTTTTTTTTTAACGTTTATTTATTTCTGAGAGAGCACGAGCAGGGAGGGGCAGAGAGAGAGGGAGACACAGAATCTGAAGCAGGCTCCAGGCTCTGAGCTGTCAGCACAGAGCCCAATGTGGGGCTCGAACTCACAAACTGTGAGATCATGACCTGAGCTCAAGTCGGTCGCTTAACCAGCTGAGCCACCCAGGTGCCCCCTCAGCCCTGTATTCTGAAACATTCTGGGCCTGATATTTTTCCCTTACTAAATCAAAGATATTCTGGAATATCTTTGATTTAGTAGAGAAGAATCCCCCTTCTTCTCAAGACATTAACATACAATGCTGGATTCTGTGCTTCCGCATCTAACACAGATGAATTAAGGATTCTGACCAAAAATGCCCTGCTTGTCCTATTCTAATGCAGGAATAATTTCCTAGAATTTACATAATGAGACCAAAAAAAATGAGAGGAAGTGGAACGTCATCATTTTGTACATTTGTTCCCAAAAGTAGCTTGGCTAAGGTTTCCAACCCCTGCTAAATCCCCAGACAGATCAAAGGAAAACATCAACATGTGCTGAAAACTCATCTTCATAAAGATGCCAGTAGAATGTCAAGTATACTTCCATTTAAAAAAAAAATATTCCAATCGGGAAATAGTCACATCAAGTTCTGGCACTTTGGATCCCATCTAAGGATGGAGACTGAGCAAAATTCCAAAGGGCCCTTTCTACAAAATAGTTTGCCTCCCTTTCAGCTTGGACTCCAAAGATAGCATTTAGAGGGTATCTAAGTAGTATCTCCTGAGCTAGAGAAAATGAAGATTGCCAATCACCAAAGATAGAAGTCTTCATATATTTGAGTAGATGTAGACATTTGGAAATTCATGAATTCACCCTGCTAGCATATATATGTATCCTTGAATATGATGATTTAAGATCCGGGGCAACCAGGGCCATAATCCCTGCGTCATGGTCCCTTATGAGCTCAACTGGCTCATGTGCCCAGTCTGCCTTCCTTGGAGTGTTAAAGGGAAGACAAAGGCAACAAGCTTCTTGGCCTACTAATTGTTTCCAGGAAGAGGAAATGAGCATAATGCTGGATGACATCTTTGATAATAACAGCTAACATGTGTAGTTTTGCCACCTGTTTTCATACATATCTCATTTGAGCTCCATGTGCCCATTTTACAACTTTCAGAAAACTAACCCTCAGAGAAAACTAATCATAAGGAAGAGAAAATACATTTAATTACTATTCTGTATCAAAAACTCCACACGTAAGGGGACCTGTGTTGTTCAATGGTCAGCTGTATCTTATTCTGAAAACTAACTCTTTGCCATTATTGTATATATTAAAGAATTCACATTTGGAAGAAATGTCTGTTCACATACACATGCATGTGTGTATGCATGCGTGTGTGTGTGTGTGTGTGTGTACAAAGAGAGGGGCAATCCACAAATTTCACAGTATAAAAAGACTTCAGAATACAAATATAAATTCCAAAGTTCAAAGTGAAAAATCACTTGTGCTTAATCAGAATGGTAATGACAAAACTTTGACACCCCAAATACAAATAAATGGTACCATTACAGTGCATATTTATTTAGAATAATTTTTCTTAATTGAAGTTATACTTAAACCTTTAAAATGTGTTCTAAGTTTCCTTTGGTGCTAGATTATGAAATAAATATGTGCAATTACAGGCAATAGCAGAATTGCAGATTGTGATTGTTATGGGTAATGACAGATTCGTAATCTTTGACATAATAATAATTTTTGTAACTTCTATAGTAACATTCACCTTCAAAACATTCGCTAATTGATGCTTTAAAAAATTCTCACAAACCATTTGAACACATAAATTCCTCATGCCCTGTTGACATTTTATATATTTTCCATTAACTGATTTAACTTCTATTTAAATAACTTGAAAAACAACTGAGAGCTCATCTCACATGAAAATAAACTCTGAGGACTATTTTTCCTGGCTTTAGGAAGACAGCTTCATCGCTTATTATTCTCTGCTTAAATTGCCTTTATTATTTGGAGAGTATACTCTCCAGACCCATCCTTTATTCTCCTCATTGTCTGGGTTTATGTTACATAAGGAGAGAGTCATTCACCTCTGACAACCAAAGTGAGAGCTGGATTGCCTTCGCTACATGGGACATAAGCTACTAGTCCAACTACTCCTAAACCCATATCCTCACAAAATGTGTCATGTGGGTTGAAAGGAATAAGGGGTTCTTGTACCAGATTTTAATAAGTTCAAAATGCCTCAGTCACTTCTCCCCTTATTCTCTATTTATATGAATATAATAATAATTTATTGAGCACTTATTGTCTACCAGACAATATGCTAAGGGCTCTATGTACATTAACTCATTTAGTAATTATAAAAACTCTATGAGGTAGATATTATCATTACCTTTATTATTATGATGATATCATCAATCTAGATAGATAGATAAGACAGGTAAGACAGACAGATAAGAAATTGGGGCTCAGAGAGGTTGAATAATCTGCAAAAGATGAAACAGAGCAAAGGAGAGAAAGCCAGATCTACCTGACCATTAAGACCACTATACGAAGCAGTACACCAGTGGTTCTCAAACTTTGGCAGGCATCAGAATCAATGATAAAAATATAGATTCCGGGGCCTCACCCCACAGTTCCTGATTTAGTAGGTCTGGAAGGGTCCCAAGCATTTGCATGTGTAATGAGTTCCCAAGTATCACTCATGAAGCTCAGGGACCACGCTTTGAGAACCACAGCAGTACACTAATTGATGCTAAAATATTGATGCTTCCCCCCATTGATGGCCCTGTCAAATACATAATTTGAAATAGAAACGTTTATTTATTTTAGAGGATGTTGGCCAGTGTTCTTCCAGCAGGAAAAAAACAGGTGCTGGTACTCATATAGGCATGTTTTATCACAAAAATACAAGTCCAGTTTAAAATCTTTTTTTTTCTGAGAGTTTCCTGTCTTCATTGATCAAATCTATAGGGGAGATACTCCCCCAAATCCATGTCATTCTTACTCTTTCTCTAAGAAGCTTTTAGCCTCCTCCTTACTCCCCTGAGGACAAGAGCGTCACCTATGTGTCCATTTTCTGAATCTCACCTTTGGACCTCCCTAGTCTAGGGTCACCGACGTGCAGCTTGAGCACAAAACTAGCAACAACAAAGATGCTGTCACCCTCTTACAAACTTGCAGGAGCTTTTCCCTGTCAGTTAACATGGGTTTGCTCTTCATCCCACAGGTTCAAGAATTGAGCACATGATTTACTGCTATGGTAAATCTGCTTATGCTAAAAACTACGCCAAGTCTAAGCTTGGAACAAGATTTTATAGGCCAAGTAGTAAACGCTGTAAAATCAGGGTTTAAAATGGAAAATATTATTCAGACTAATTATGGGTCATGCAATTGGGTAGTGCTATAGCAAGCTTTTCTTAAATGTTATCCCAAATGAAACCATCAGAAGAACATATGTGCTACAGACAGAGCCCAAATTCTTGGCCACTAAGTAGAATAAGCCTGTGGTGGCAAATGGGTGTGACTACCACTAACATCCCTGTGGCAATTTCCTCATTAGACAGCCGTGTAGTGAGCCTTCTCAAGCCCTAGACAAAGGACAAAGGATAATGGTCTTTACTTTTTAAAGTGTTGGTTATAGGAGAGGGAGAATGGAGCAAAGCAGAAGAAATAACTCCTAAGTCAGGAAAAAGAATGTCTGGTGGGAAATCTTTTCAAAACCCATTTTGAATGAAAATTAACTTGCTATGAATTTAGAATCAAAAGATTTAATTTCTGGGATGCAAACAAATTAAATGTATGAAAACTGTTTACTATAATGGCTACAATTGATGTAATTGTAATGATGGGCTATTATTTTTGTTCAACTTCATTTCAATTGAAATAATAGCTCATGAACAAATCCTAAAGTCCAAAATGACTGATTGCTTTATACTCAGAGAGATGAAATGAGTTCTAAATTTGAAATACTCTTTTCTTTGCCTAAAATGTACAGATGGGGTCTCTGCCGATAATTCTTGGTATTTGTAACAAAATCAGTCCACATTTCCCAAGTAACTTGGGAACTTTCATTTTATGATATTATTACAAGGCTTCATTGAAAATGGTGGGGGCAGGGGGAGGAGCATTGTTTAAATAATGTTCTAAGGACCAAAGCAAAATCATGATGTACAAAGTAAGCTATCTGAAGAAAGAAAGCTTTAAGGCATTTCATTCAACAAGCCTATATAATCCAACATTTTTTATTTCTTTCTATATTAATTTTTTAAAAAGAATTAGCATATACCTCAAACTTCATCTTCTCATTGCATACCTTAATAACATAAAAAATACATACTAAGAGAAAATGGAATTAATATGTCCTTGGAAAAAATAAAATTAAATTTATCACAACATTCTTTTTCAGTATATAATAGTATTTGCTTCCTAGAAAATCAGAACAGCATCCAGAAAGGCAGCACAATCTAGCACCAACACTTTCAAGGTTCAAATAAGAACTCAAAACAGATTTGATAAGACACTTAGCATTTGGCTACAGTGTTGGCCCAAAACCACTGGTGCTTCCCAAGTGAAATCTGAAACTGGCCCCCATACACAAAGGTCAGGGAGAGACCAAAGAAAGAAGCAGGCCACTCCAGATTGGTAGGTGACAGGTTTAATAAGCAAAGGGACTTACCTAGGAGGTTTATCTTGGGCTACCACAAGACAAGTAGATTTCCACCCCTGCTTGCCAGAACCTTAAATGTTTATATGGAGGCCTTACCTAGGTTAAGTCATGTATCCAGTACAACAACATCTTACTCTCTCAAGGCTGCATCCTTGCAATGGCTGCTAGCATGGAAACAGTAGGCAGAACGTACATTCCAAGGACAGGGGAGGAGGTAAGGAGCCCCCCAATTGCCTGAGTCCAGCTCATGGGTCAACTGGTGGTCACGTCCTTTCAATGACCTATTCCAACACTCTACCCCTGGTGACTGGCTTTTACAATCTAACACGGCCTCTCCTCTGGAATGCGTCCTGAGTGGTCAGGAAGGGGTTTTATTAGCATGGAGGTGGCTCATTTGGTGGCTGTTTTGCTGCATTGGAGGCAGATGCCATAGCAACAGTATAAGCACATACAAGAGAAAACACAAATTTAAGATAATGATTCTCAATATAAGTAACAATTTGCCTTACCAAGAGCCACATCATATGAACCATTGATTTATTAAGTGTCCTAGGCTGCGGGGGCCAGGGGTGAAGGGGGGGATCATGTTAGATCACCCAGGGTGTTCACTTGTGTCCTCATATGATTTAATGAAAATGACACATTAGCAGACTCATCAGGTATAAACACACAGCATTCTGTTTGGATAATAGCACAAGTGCCTTTTTGTGAGGCTGTAATAACAGCCAAAGCCATGCTATTTTGGAGGACAACTTTTCTCATTGAGACATTCTCAGTGTTCGGTAAAGATAGACTTTATTGACTATCATTTAAGGCTTCTTAGGTGAATTTGGAAAGGGCTTCTATATGTGCTACAATATCCTCCAGGCTCTAGGAAGTAACAAAGATGGTGGCCAAATGATCAAACAGGTGGAAAATAATGCTCCTGCCTGGCTTTGAGGAGGGGGAGGTGGCAGTTTTAGGAACTTGACCAAGTTATACCTACCATACATGTTGAAAGCAGCACTAGCAGGCATGAGGAGATGAACTGGAGGCAGGATATACCAGACCAGAACCCTCCCCTTTCCATGGTGCAGGTTTCATTCCAGGTACAGTTCATTTCAATAGGTCCAGCTTGTAGCAGGATAACAGGATCCCCGTGGAGACTGAGTAGCTCCCCCTCATCTACGGGTTCAAAATAACTAGCCCATCCAGGTGGGACATCCCATCACAAATGCCAATAGATGACACCTTTCTCAGGTGTGAAGGGCCTGCTGTTCTTAGAGCATAGCCCATTAGTCCACCATTAGGGTCAGGCAATGGCTGTCTCTCATGACTTCTATAGCTTTGTATTAAGAATCAGACGGTCTGGGGCACTTCATCCGTTTCACCGTCACTCACCTCAACATCTTCCCCTTTGTTCTCCACACTCAGAGCTTAGTGTTCTAATTAGGCTTGGTCACAAGAACTAAGACCTTAATCCTCTGCAGTTTGCTGCACCACCCCCTCCAGCTTTGTAAAGATTCCCAATTTACCCTGTTTTCCACCTTGTCTGCTAACCTGAAAGCTAGTAGATCCCTACACATGATTCCCTAACCTCAGCTCTTCTTCCAGCTTTCTAACTCGAGTTTCAGCCTCTAACTGGGTCTTAGTGGCCAGCCCAGCTGCCCACAGCAGAGACCAGCCCACCCCGGCAGCCATATGTTTCCCTTCCTCCCCTCATCACGCTGTGCATTTTCTCCAACAAATGCATTAACCCAGCCAATGTTTTCTGGACGCCCTGGACCCACCCATTGGTCTTCAAGCACCCAACATACAGAGTGCTCTTCTCCACACAGAGGCCAACAACCAACTAGGGATTCCCCCCTGTGCACGCTCATTCTCCAGGCCCCCTGTGCACACATTTCCCCCTGTGCATGCTCATTCTCCAGGCCGGTTTCATCAGTCTCCTGGGGGCTGCCAGTTGTTGGCTCACAACCATCCGCAGGAGTCCTACAGGTGAAATCCGAAACAGGTCTTGTATAGGGAGGGTAAGAAGAGATGAAGAAGGAGGCAGGCCACTCCAAATTAGATGGTGTTGGGATGAAAAAGCAGGGGAGAGGCTACTTACAAGGCTTCCTCCAGCAGCTGCAAGATGGGCAGATCTCCACCCCCACCTCTCAGAAGCGTAAAAGTTTATGTAGAGGCCTTAACTGGGTTCAGTCACATTTACCATCCAGATGGTCTCAACAGCACCTTACTCTCTCAAGGCTACTCCTTGAAATGACTCCCACTGTAGGAAAGGTGGGCAGAAGTTACATTCCAAGGACAGGGGAAGGGATGAGGAGCCTCTAATTGCCCAGATGCAGCTCACGTGTCAACCTGAGGTCACCTCCTCTTGATGACTTCAACACAGAGTCTAAATTTAAACTTAAAAAAAAAAATCTGGGAGTGCCTGGGTGGCTCAGTCGGTTAAGCATCAGACTCTTGATTTTGCCTCAAGGTCATGAGCTCACAGGTTCCTGAGTTCCAGCCCCACATCAGTTTGTGTGTTGACAGAGCAGAGCCTGCTTGGGATTCTCTCTTTCCCCTCTTTCTGCACCTCCCCCCATGCTCTCTCTCTCTCTCTCTCTTTCTAAATCAATAAAATTAAAAATTAAAAAAATTCTAAAAGAAAATAAAATAATAATTCTGATCCCATTAATTTTGAAAAGGCAAATCCAAATCACCTTTTGGGGGAAAGGGATCTATTTTTATCATTCTTATATAAAGATATTGATAAGAAAGTGCTATCAAAATGCAAGAAGCCTATTGACCCAGAGAATTGTCATTACCTCAGTGTTATAGACTAGATATGCCCCAGATCTATTCCTTTTTTTTTTTTTCTTAACAAATATGTGTGATCACTACTAGGTGCCAGGCACTGTACAAAATGAGTAAGACACAATCCTTGCCCTTAAGAAATTTAGTCTAGTAAAGAGATAGAGTGACGTATACAAAGAAGAAATGAAGTTTTATAACTGCTGTGATAGAAGCTGGTGCAGTGAAATATGAAGAACGGAATAGTTAGTTCTCCCAGTTAATGGTTGAGGAAAGTGAGGAAATATTTTAGGAATTTTTGGCTCCACAAGAAGGTGACCATCGAGCTAAGCAAGGAAAGATGTGTAAGTCTTCCCAGGTAAGCAAGAGTATTCTCCAGAATTACAGGTTCCAAGCTAGAGGCAGGGAGACCATAGGACAATACTGGAACAAGTTGGAGATAACAAGAGCCAAACCAAGGCAGTAGCTTGAGAACAGGGAACTGGAAGAAGGCAGAAGCCATCAGCTGTAGTACTTGATTGGCTGAAGGAATGAAAAACAAGGAAAGGCAGAGGTCGTAGATGACTCCTGAATTCCTGGGAGGATGGTGGTTCTGTTTCCTAAACTGGTGAATTCATCTACAAGCTTTGGAGTAAAATACAATGGGTTTGGGTTTGGCCATTCTGAGTTTGAGGAAACTGTGAAGCATCCAGGTGAATATGTTGGGGGTGGAGGTAGAAGGGAAAATTATTTTAGGAAGCTGAGACCAGGCATCTGCACCTCTAGGCCTCACTCTACATCGAATGTCAGCCACAATCATTCACAATTAAGATGTCAGGCCACAGGTGGTCAGTCCACCTCTACGAACACCAAGCTTCTTCTATGTTAATACTTAAAGAAGATGGGTAGCTAAGTTTACTCCTGAAGTTAAAGAATAAGGTGGTTTTGCTTAAGCACAGATGAAACAGAATGGAAAATGTGTCAGAAACATCCTAAGAACATACCTACACTCCCATATTCTTCTCTGCCTGATATAACCACTTATTTAGGTTACTTGAAGACCAAGATAATCTTATACCATAGGATTAGACCATACCCCTGACCCTGCTAAAGTCAGGTGTTGCTTCAGTATTTGGTCTGTACTATGATACTCTAATCAATGGAGCCTTGACTTACTTTTTTTCATCTACTTGTATTTTAGGTCTTGTACCTGACTTCTCATATGGGATGGTCTCTAACCCTCTGAATAAACCATCTGAGTTTCCTACCCCTGCTCTAGTTAGGCAACTTGACTTTCCTAAACCAGCCATCTACCCAGTAAATGTACCCAGTAAATCTATCCACCTTCCTCCAACACCACCCACAAGCTCAAAACAATCAGCACATTTTATTGTTAAAAACATAGGTTAAATAGCCATAATGAAAGATAGTTGTGCTCAGTCTATAAAAAAGCAAGCTAATTCTGATACTGTCCCATTAGAAGTTTGTAGATGAATACAGCACACACAGACAAATGAAGGAGCACTAACCAAATACATACTTTAAATGTATATAATAAAAATTGCTGGAGACCACCTATATCCAAAGACCACCTTCCAAAATAGCTAAAGGCTCTAAGCATGTAGTTTATTTCCCATCAGAGTAATGTGTTTTGAACTTGCCTTAAGAGACCACCTGCTTAACATGAATGCAAGCCCTTTACTCAGTGCATTAGGCTATAAAAAATAAATAAAAAATAAAAGAAAACTTCTGACAGAAGGAATTAAACAAAATGCATTGCCTAGCCAGCTCCAGCTTCACATCCGCCTGTCTCCATAAGCAATACTTTCCTTAAAACCATCTCACATGAGGTTTCAAGCTTCCCTGCTGTGTTCTCAGACTGCTGAGAACTGAAACAACAGACTGCCAGCTGTTCCACAAGCTAAACTGGGGCTCAGCCATGACCCTACTGAATGGTTAATGGTTGGTGGAGAGGCTATGGCCAATCTTGTTGCAGGCTTCCTGGGGTCAAATTATGAGGATCCCCCACTCCTTACAAGATCACCCAGAAAATTTGGGGGATAATTTGAAGGATGTTTAGGCCCATCTACATTGATGTTAGCGTAATTACAGGTTATGGAGCCCTGAAGAATCATCCACCATGTGTATGAAGCATAAACTATAGAAAGCATTGTTAAACTGAAGACCACCAGCCAGAAAGACCACTTTAGAACCCAGGGTGGTCTCCATATGCAGATTTCGTAGTTTTATATTATGAGCAACAAAAGGTTAAATACATGTGCCGGGTGGTAAGTGAAGAGTAAGCATGTTGAGTAAAAGTAATATCAGAATGGGAGGCCTGGGTGGCTGAGTGGGTTAAGTGTCCAACTTTGGCCCAGGTCGTGATCTCAACAGTTGGTGAGTTCAAGCCCCGTGTCAGGCTCTGTGCTGACAGGTTGGAGGCTGGAGCCTGCTTTGGATTCTGTGTCTCCTTCTCTCTCTGCCCATCCCTGACTTGTGCTCTGTCTCTCTCTCTCTCAAAAATAAATAAGTTGTTTTACAAAAGTCAGAAAAAAATGACCACCTCTCACCTAATTACTTAAGAGACTTCAAGCAATGCACAGCAGCAAAAGAAGGCAGCAAATAAGCCTGTCTACCATCAGAAATCAGAGCTGCTGTAGTCTCAAAAGCCTCTGATCTGAGGTTTTCCTTTAAGCTGGAGTCGGCAGCCCTGGGACGTGCCACCAAATGACCCCTCTGATGCTGCTATTACCTGCCCTACAACTCGTCTCCACCCTTGAGGAAAAAAGAAGAAATCAAAGTTGCCATAGAAGAGCTGAACTAGAAAAAAAAAAAAAAACAAAAAAAAGGTACGAGTGCTAGACCAATAAATTCAGCAGGCCTTCCGTACTCAAGGGCCCAACTCCACACGAGTAGGCTCTCTGTCCAGTAGCACTTCTGCCAATTTTCTTTCTGGCTTTAGCAGCCAATGGAATGCCACAGAAAGGCACAGATAAATGCTTAACAGGCTGTCACCCTTAAAGACCAAGATAAATATGACTACAGATACATACATGCAACCATAGCCTTTATAAGTAAAGTTAAATTAATAACAGGAAAACAGGGAGGAGGTGACTGCCAGTGGTCCTCTTGAATTTGGAATGCGCATACCCACTAAAAAAAGAATCTCACTATGTCCTTAATAAGCCTTCTTTTCCTAGTTTCTTTCTTCAGTTTTCAAAGCTTACATAAAGTCTCCACCAAAGGAATTAAGGAAGCCATTTGTGCCAGGCAGCCAGGAGAAGAGGAGCAGAACTTTCCAGTACAGGTTGCTGGAAGGTATATTTATCACTGCTTCTTTATGCATGCTGCATGTGGGCTCTGAAATGAGCATACGGCAAAAAAAATGTTTCATTGTGGCGGGGATGTCATACTAACTTGACCAAATTCGTTGGGCTTTATAGCTGATCTTTGCACATTGTTAACAAATACTGTGAAATCCAGGAACCCTGCTTTTAACCAGTATAAGAATTCACGGATATCTAATGTCTCACCCTAAAAGAGGTGAATGGCTAACGAGACCCAATCTGACCACTTTCTGAAAACCTCATCGTGACGGTATAGGCCCTAATAAACTTAATTAGCACCTAGTCGATACAAGGTCTAAATTTTACTTTCACAGTTGGGATTGTGAATCCTACTTTCAGCCTAGGATCAGGGGCTTATTTTCAGAAACTGGTGTTTTCAAAGAGTTTTAAAACATACTATGACCTTTTCTGTTTTATTTAGGATGCTCTTTGTTCAGCATTAGTTGGCTAATAAAACTCAGTCTTTTGAACTCACCTTTTAAAAATGGCCCAAAGGAAAAAAAAAAAACAAAAAAACATGATGAGCCACTATTAAATGCTTATAGCATAGTGTCCCATAGACATGAGGTATTCTCACTTCTGTTCTCTCCATAAAGAATCACAAAAATAGGGAAGCCTGGATGGCTCAGTCGGTTAAGCCTCTGACTTCTGTTCAGGTCATGATCTCACGGTTTGTGGGCTCCAGCCTCGTGTTGGGCTCTATGCTGAGAGCTCAGAGCCTGGAGCCTGCTTCGGATGTTGTGTCTCCCTCTCTCTCTGCCCCTCCCCTGCTCGCTCTCTCTCTCTCTTCCTCTCAAAAATAATATATAGAAGATTTTTTTTTAATTTTAAAGAATCACAAAAATAAATGAATAAAGTAAAATTGGCTGCAAGGTACATCTGAGTGGTCAAAGCCCCAAATGTCCTCAGGTATAAGACATATTATAGGGTCCATGAAACCAGGGATGTTGATATTAGCAGTTCCGGTTTCTAAAGCACCACACAATTCCTTCACACTAGATCCTAGCAGTGGTTTGGTGTTTCTAGAAATCCCTAGACACTTTGCATCAAATTTCAGAGACTAAAAAATTTAGCTCTCGTTTTAATGCCCTCATATCAGGGATGAGAATGACCAAGGTCTACCTAGATTAAATCACTTGCCTAAACTCAAACTAATACTGTTAAGTAACTAATACTTTACTGTGTGCCTGGTGCTATACTAAATGCTTCACGTGGATTAGCTCATGTGTCCCTCAAAACAACCCTAGGGAAAAGTGGGCATTTGGTATTCATTTTCTATTGCCACATAACAAATCACCACAGACTTAGTGGTTTAAAATAACACAAAGTTATTGTCTCACACTTCTGTGGGTCGGGCACATTTTCACTGGATTCTCTGCTCCAAGATTTCACAAAGTTGACATCAAAGGGTCAGCTGGCTATATCCTCATCCAGAGACTTGACTAGGAAACCCAGGAAAAGATCTGCTTCCAAGCTTGTGTCATTAAGGTCCTTGTTTTCTTGCTAGCTATTTTCACATTGCATAAAAACGGGGAATTTTTGAGAGTCTGAATTTTATTTTCAATTTTTTTAGAAACACAAGGAATTCTAGTTCACACAAACTCTAAGTCAGAGCGGTTAAATGTGAGTGTGTGCACCTGAGTTGGTTTCCTTTCTTAAACATCCACTTGTTATGTATAAAGTTATTTCTATTGCCTATTAACACTATCGGTTAGGTTCATATTCTAGTTTCTGCTGGAACAGGAGGTTTTTTGCCTCATCATTTGGTAAGCACCCAATTCCACATTTCTCTGAAGAACTAGGTGAGCTAGATCCCAAGAGTTTATGAATGCATTGGTCACACATGAAATAAACAGAATAAGGTTGTAAAATCATCATGTGAATTAAAGTCAAGGGCAAAAACATCTAAAGGATGAGAGGCAAAGAAAGCACGCAAGAGGATAGGGATATATTCTGTTTCCTTATGCTGGATCACACTTGCCTACTCCCTACTTCCTGATCCTCAACCCCCAGTCAAATTCTATTCATCTTTCAGATCCCAGCTTAGGTACAATCCCTTCCCCAAAGACTTCCCTTACCCTAATTCTAGGTTAAATCTCCCTCCTAAGTATCCATACTTGTCCTATCATAGCATCTATCACACTGTCATAATTACCTATTTTCAAACATATTTTTCTAAATATTCCAAATATATAGGATACAGAAAAGTCCCCAAGGGTAAGGGCTGGGGGAAGAGGAATCTCCATCTTATCCTCTATTACATCCTCAGCACCAGGTACAGTGCTGGGCATCTAGTGGACACAAATTAAATGTATGTTAAGTAATTGAATTAACTTGAGCCTGGTGTCCAAGAGAACCCCATACTGTGATAGAGCTGAGAGGAAATAATCTATCCTTTGGTCAATCCAGAAACCCTAAAGGTAAAGTTGAGGTTCCAGAAATCATCATTTGAAGTTGTCTATTTAATTAACACATTCAATTCAAGTCAGTGAGTACCTTCCATTCACGGAGCATCCTCTATCTCATGGCAGGGGCTGTGGCAAGCAAAGGAGCTCAGCAGAAGTGGTCTGGAACCTTCAGGCTGCTAGGGAGACCAGGCCTCCACTTGCACTCCACAGACGGCATCACAGTCCTTTGTGCTCTCTTGAGATCACTTCTCCCCAGAAGAGCCACCCAGTGGCTTCACATCTCCTCAGTGAATAGCTAGGACAGTAGCCTGATTGGTTACCTATCTCTAAATTATTTCAAAACTAATGCCTTCATGCCTCTCACAGCCCTGTCACCACCAAAATTCTATATCCCTCAGGTCATCCATCAAGACCCATCATCATCTTTGGCCACCCATGTCCAAGGCCACGCCCTTCCTTTTATCTCAAACAATTGAAACCCCTATGAGAACACAATTTCAATCATTCCTCTCTGACAACCATCTCTAACCTCCCACCTCACTTGTATTATTATTCCTCTTCCAGAAATCTTTTAAACATATGGAAATCTCCAATCTATTATTATTACTTCCTTACTGTGGATCACCTCTCCTATCTTCCCAGCTATGGTATAAGACCTAAAATTGAGGTTCAATATTATGTGGCTTTGACATCTGGGGACAATGAGGAGGGCCTCAAATGGCCTAACCAAAAGTTCTCCTCTCCACTCTACTGCCACAGATAAGGTCCCCTAGCCAAGAAACCCTCCTCCTGATCAAGAGAACCACGTTAGTTCCTGCCTGTCCCTGAGTTGTACCTTTTAGTACCCTACAGGCCTGCTGAATGATTAAAACAGGCTAATCACATCCTCCAGCAGGGAAGAGGGAGCAACTTACTCTCTTTTTACTACCTGCTTCCAACAACCACTGGTTGTTCATTGTGTTTCCAAGCTCACCCCCTTTGTGGCCCTGAATAACATCCAGTGTCCTCCTCTCTCTCCTGGCTGTAAGTACATGTGACTGATAAACTCCTGAAATGTCATCTGTCTAGTGTTAAGGGTTATATATCCAGCCATCCACATAACCCTAGGGCAGGAATCCTTCCCTCACCAGTGGGGTAAAGAGGAGACGGTCAAAATACCAGTCCTCATTACCCATCTTAGATTCCATGATTCACGAATACAATCATCCCGTAACAAACATTTTAAGCTACCTCGGCCCTCATTTTCATCATCATATCTTTGTAGAAAGCATAATTAGTTAAACTCAATTCTCTGTTCCACATCTGCTCCAAGAACTCTTTAGTGAGGAAAGTCATGACCCCAAATTTTAAATGAATACTCAACACTATCTGCAATTCTTTTATATCCACTTAGTGATATCCCACTCTCTGATATTAGTATTTCATCCTTCTATCCCATAATCCCCAGCCTCCTTACCCCATCCCCCCAATTCACTACACTCCAGCCATACTAACTTTTCATTCCTTGAACTCATTGAAAGTGCTTCATTTCTGTGTCTTTCTACTCTGCTGTTCTACCCAGAATACTCTTCCCCAAATATTTACATGACTATTGGCAATAATAACTCATCTCAAATGTTATCTCCTCTGAGAAAACACCTACCCTAACCACACCAGCTACAGGAGCCCCTTACATACCAGTTCACTCTACCACATTATCCTGTTTTATTGCTTTCAGTGCACTATCTGAAACTATCTATTTCTTTGTTTACCTTTTTTTAAAGTCTATTTCTATCCCTCTAAAATCAAACTGCTTAAAAATTTAACATTTTCTACCATTTTATCGCAAGAGTCTAAAACAACTCCAGGTGCATAGTAGGCACTCAATAAACATGTGTTGAGTTAATGACGAGGAATTAATTTTCACAAAGAAGAAAGAGACAGGAGGAATGCTCAGTATTTCACATCACATGATGGTAATATCAGCTTTCCAATTTTTTTAAATGGACTTTCTCTTATAATTTTTAATCATTTGCAACTTAATAGAACTTGATTTAAGCAAACGGTCAGCCTGAACCACTAACCATTTATGCCTTCTTAACAGTCACAAATTTTTCAGAGCTAATATATACATAATATATAATATTATCATAATCATATTATAATATTATTATCTGATATATTATATTAGATATAATATTATTACCTAATTATTATATAGTATGTATAATTATTTAAAAAGTGTTAAGGTTTATTTATTTTTGAGAGAGAGGGTGGGGGAGGGGTAGAGAGAGAGACACACAGAATCTGAAGCAGGCTCCAGGCTCTGCTGTCAGCAAAGACCCTGACCTGAGGCTCAAACTCACGAACCGGTAGATCATGCCCCGAGCCGAAGTCGGGCACTTAACGGATGGAGCCACCCAGGCACACCAATATATATAATTATTATATGGCAAAGGCCTAATCAAGAATTTGAATCTAGACCTTAATCGATATCAGTAAACCCATGTATGTCACATACCTTCAATCATGTATATTATACTGATTTAGCTTAATGATGATTGACCTATTTGCAATAAGAGGAAGTAATTAAAGTTTTCTAATATGTCTATGAGTGTCCTTTAACACTTAGGTCTCAAATGTTTACCTGGAACCAATATTCTCAGCTGCCTAGATTCCTTATTTTACTATGAACTGGTTAAACTTAACCTACCATTCCACCATATTCCATTACAGTCCATCAAAATTCGTGACATGTGATTAAATGTAAGGGAGACTTCATGGCAAGGAAATAGTATTTAAAAGTCATTTAACTCCATGAATACTTCATGGTGCCAGGCACTGTGCCAGGTGCTGCAGGGGATTCAAGGGAGAGTAAAGTACAACACCTGCTCCCAACACACAGCTCTCAGGAACACTGGTTTGAGAGGCGAGGGACACCACTGAACAAAGTATTTTGTGAAGGTTATCCGATTGACTGAAAACACCAACACTTTGATTTAAAAGCTGTGTATCTGATGACAGAAACTTATTACAGCCAAAGGTTAAGTGCAGCTTGACACCCATAATTTACCAACTGAAATTATCTTGTCTTTTTATATTTTCTTTTAAAGAACTTCAGGGGAATAATATTTGGCTTGGGTGCAGACCCTGGCTGACTTTGAAAATTGTTCTGCACTATTTATAAATTGTTCTAAAGTATTTTCCAGCCCTGTATTCTCCAACAGAGTTGATAATATAAATATACCAAGTAAAATCAATTTATTCAATACGAGTTTGTCCAAATCTGAGTTCGAGGAGTCCAATAATTCAAGTTACCTCTGGCAACCAGTGACCAGAAGACCATGGTGGTTGACAAGTTGGTGTCATTAGCAGCTAAATGCATTTGTAAATATTCTTTTAACTATTTGTTAAAATGATCTGGATGTACTGTGTGAAGAGAGAAGAGTTTTTTAGAGAGTTAGGTCAAGGAGCCCTCAGCAAGGAAAATTCCAATACCTTGACTTTGTGGTAGAATATCTTCTATAAGCTAGATAGATAGTTGTATCAGAAATGATTTATCCTACACATCGACTAGGCTTTGGTCCACAGTTTGTGTTGAACACATAGTTTGTGTTGAACAGCCAATTTGTGTTGAACGCAAAGTTCTGCTTATGCAAAGTAAAGACAATATTGGGAACCCCTGACCCACCAAAAATGCAGATTTTAATTCTAAGATGCTTTAAAGAATTAAAGTAGGGGGGTATGTGTATGTGTTACTCAGTGCAACATAGGTGTTAACTTAAAGCTTAGATACATTTCTGATTACTTTTCCTTAATGGGAGCAGAGAGATAAAAGAAACTAAGGAGCAAGGGGAAAGATCTTTTTCAGAGAGAGAAGGGTTTTCTTCTTTTATTTCTCTGTTGTCCACATATAAGATTCCACAGCTGTGATCTTGGGGGATGTGTCCTAGAAAGTCAGCAATGAGAATGTCAAATAGGTCTAAAGAAGTCAACTCTGACATGAAGATGTTGGTAGTGGCTACTCAAAACCATGCGCTGAGAAACAAGTGTGCCATATATTTGCCACTGCACAACTGGACATAGGCATCTCCTCAACCCACATAATCCTTGAACCCAGAATCCAAAGTGGCACCTTGGACCCACCAAGCAGGAGGAACTTTTTAGACACCACAGTCTCACTTCTTGGTCTTCCTTTCTCTCCCTTTTATAGGTGTATTCTATGCCTATATATTCCCTGTTTATATTGTAAGGCCCAATCCAGACCCCAACTTCCTCTAAAGCTTCCCCCACAATTCCAGCCCCCACACATTATTCTCTCCTCAGAACCTTTATTAAATATACAGTACATGTGACATAAGTTAGCCTTCTATTATGTATTGTAATATTTTCTAGCAAAAGCCTAACTTCAATAAAACTACAAGGGCTTGTATTTCTTTCATTATATGTCACAGGGTCTAATGCTCTGTTAGTGACACAATACGTGCTTTGTAAATGCTTGATCTTGTATTAATAGAAAGGTCGTGAATGCCAAGCTGTTGGCAAGCTGCTCTCAGAACTATCAAGATCATCTGTCTTAATACGGTCATTCATAGAGCAACCTATAGACAAGTTGCAATAAAAAGAAAAACATGGCTTCTCTTCTCAAAGAGGTTGATTTGGCAAAGTAAGGATAAAGCAAAGTAGTCTCACTTTTAAGTTAGGCTCACACTTTTCAAATGACATCGAAGGCTTTGATTATAGGCTCTTCCTTTTCCTCTTGCTATTGCTGGTGTCACTGACACTCTTGGCCTGATGATGGCTTTCCTTATGAAACGCTTCGGGCCTGAATATCCCCTGCTGTTATTTATGGATGTAAATAAGACTTAGGGCTTAGGGCTCTTGGAATCCAAATATTAGGGCTAAGGTTTATCTCTTCAATGGGGAGGAGGCAAATCCTCCTCAGGATTTAATGCACAATGTGGATAATAATGTCCATCCCATAGGACTGCTTAGCCATGTTCATGGGCAGTGATGGGCCCCTAGTTGGGCCCCTAATACTATTAGGTAGGCACTCAATAAATGGGGACAGTGTTACTGTTGTTAAATTCTTGATTTAATTGTCCCTCTCCAACTTAAGCTTGATGGAATCCAGTTTGTTCTATTTGTTCTCATCATTCTTTACTGAGGAAATTTTCTCGTCCTTCCATTCCTCACCCCCTACAAATCCCTCTCTAGGTGATGTGGCATCCATCCTACCTGTTGTCCAAGACTAAGGTGGTGATAATGCAATTACCATGACTGACTCTCTCCCATTAAGCTGGTTCACACCTAGCAGTGGCGACTCTCAGCTAATGTAAAATTTTCATGTTTTTATGTGTCCTCTTTCTGGCAAGCTGCTTTTGGGTCTCTTTGTACCTTCTAAAAACCACATTGCTTTGGGAAAAAAAAGAACTAAAAATCAAAACAGTGTTCATGAGCTGTTTGTTGCAATTCTGGTAAAAGATCAGATGGGATGTGGGAGGAGATTAAAATTAATGGATGAAATGAAGTACTGAGGCTTAGAAAGTATCTGTTGCCACCAATTATCTACATCCTTTCATGCTTTCCTCCCCACTCATTTTCCTTCTCCCATTACCATGGGCAATTGAGAAATGAAATATGCAAATTCAGTGTTATCTAATTGGGAAAGGAAAAGAGTTGTACTAAGGAGTTATATTGTGATAAAGAGGGAAAATGTAGTGAAGGCATTATTTTCTCATTCTAGAATATCATCATTTCTTATCCAGAAAGTGTGTCAAGAAAGACAGTTTTAGGGCACCTGGGTGGCTCAGTTGGTTGAGTGTCCAACTTGATTTCAGCTTAGGTCATGATCCCAGGGTCATGGGATCGAGCCCTGTGTCAGACTCTACACTGAGTGTGGAGCCTGCATGGGATTCTCTCTCCCTCTTCCCCTCTTCCCTGCTCTCTCTCTCAAATAAACTTTTTAAAAATTTAAAAATTCTTTAAAAAGGAGAAAAGACAGTTTTCTTTGTGTCTGACTTCTGTATCAATATATGTGCCACTTAAGGACATTTACTTAAGGTCTAGTTTATGCCTAATTTTAATAGTAGGACTAACTTGGGGCACCTGGGTGGCTCTGTCGGTTAAGTGCCCAAGTTCAGCCCAGGTCATGATCTCACAGTTTGTGGGTTCAAGCCGCACTGGGCTCTGTGCTGACAGCTCAGAGCCTGGAGCCTGCTTCGGATCCTGTGTCTTCCAATCTCTCTGCCCCTCTCCTGCTCATGCTCTGTCTCTCTGTCTCTCAAAATTAAATAAACACTAAAAAAAAAAAAATAGTAGGACTAACTTTTTCTGATGCCAAATAAAGAACAGAACTTTAACCTAAAAAAAATGAAAATTTTCTATCTTGATAATTAAGTCCAGTTGAATTCCAATTCTCATCATTCGTCCTCATCTCTAAGACTTGTGTGGTCCTTACATAATTTCCTGGATTGTCCTACTTTATCTCTTCTTGCTCTTTTTATTCACCCAATAATCTAAGGAAAGCAATATTCTGAATGGCAGTTAAATACAAGATATCCTCTGGATCAATGGGGTTTTAAATTTTATATTGAATTTGGCCCTCTCCAACAAACACAACTGGTTGGTTAGAATTTACTAAACTTCATTTATGCTTGCTTTATGATTTCCGTTTACCTTTTCACTACTCAATGGCATTCAGCAAGAATTTGTTGAGCATCTACTCTGTACCTCCACCTACATAAAAGAAAAATAAAACATAATTCCTAACCATAGCAGAAGATAGTCTGATTGGAATTTATTTAGCTCCCACCATGTGCAAAATACTATGCTAAGGCATGGTCACATTATATGAACACTTATATAACAGTACACAACAGAATACTAGGGTTTAAGAAATATGAGATTCAGTCCTATGTATGCTCAGTTCAGTCCTATCTGTGCTCTTTCTCTCTCTTTCTGTCTTGCTCTCTCTTTCTCTCACTCATTTTTTAACATTTTTTTTTATTTATTTTTGAGACAGTGAGATACAGAGCATGAACAGGGGAGGGTCAGAGAGAGGGAGACACAGAATCTGAAACAGGCTCCAGGCTCCGAGCTGTCAGCACAGAGCCTGACGCGGGGCTCGAACTCACGGACCGAGAGATCATGACCTGAGCCGAAGTCGGCCGCTTAACCAACTGAGCCACCCAGGCGCCCCCTCTCACTCATTTTTTAAGTTAGAGATAAAGAGACTACAGTCAAAAACTTAGAGTGGGCACTGGACTGGCAAGTCACTTATAAACAAAGCAAAGCCAAATGTGAGGAGCAGGTAAAGAGAGAATGAGCATTGTGGTAGGCTGGGAAAATGGCAAGATTTTTCTTATCCCCATAGGCAGGCACGTTTACAATATGACTTTGCAGCTACTCACATCAAGGTGAAGTTTACTTCTCCATACTTTAAACCTAGACTTGCTCACATGGCTTGCTTTAGCCATGTGGCACAAACAGGAGCTTTAAAAAGTGCTTCCAGGGGTGCCTGGGTGGCTCAGTCAGTTGAGCATCCAACTTCAGTTCAGGTCATGATCTCACAGTCTTTCGGTTCGAGCCCCGCGTCAGATTCTGTGCTGACAGCTCAGAGGCTGGAGTCTGCTTCAAATTCTGTGTCTCCCTCTCTCTCTGCCCCTCCCCCACTTGTACTCTGTTTCTCTCTCTCTCAAAAATAAAATAAACATTAAAAAAAATAAGAAGAGGCCCAGGCTAGCCTACTAGAGGATGAGTGACCCTGGAGAGCAGAGATGCAGTGCCCAGCTGAAGGTTCCCCGTCCCCCAATACATTAGACTGCCAGCTTCCAGGTATGTGAATGGCACCATCTCAGGCCATCCAGCCCAGCTAAGCCACCAGCTGTCTACAGATACGAGCAGAACCAATCCAAACCCAGAGAACCTCCCAGAGGACCTACAAAATCAGGAGAAATAATCAGGTTTGGTTGTTTTAAGCCATTTGGTTTGGAGGGGGGTTTTTGTTTTGTTTTGTTTTGCTTTGTTTTGTTTTGGGGGTGTTTTGTTTTTGTTTTTTTTGTTGTTGTTTTGTTTTATTGTCTGTTTGTTTGTTTCACTAAGATTATGTGGAATGGACACTTTTTGTCACCTCGGTATTTTTTTTTTATTTGGGAATGGTGCTACTCCTATGTGGGGGCCTGTCAATCACATGATTCCCACTTTCTCACCACCGGGGTGCACATGCGGCATTTTATCACTAAGGTTGAGGGCACTCAGTTTCCATTTCTTGCTTTATAAAGAGTGTTGTGGGGCACCCAGGTGACTCAGTGTGTTGAGCGCCTGACTTCGGCTCAGGTCATGATCTCACGGCTAGTTGAGTTCAAGCCCCGCATCCGGCTCCGTGCTGACAGCTCGGAGCCTGGAGCCTGCTTCGGATTCTGTGTCCCCTTCTCTCTCTGCACCTCCCCTGCTCACTCACTCTCTCTCTCAAAAATAAATAAACATTAAAAAAAAATTTTTTTTTTAAAGAATGTTGTAGTAGAACAGGACAATTCCCTACCAAGCGTCTTTGCTACCCTTCCAAAAGTTGTTTCTGGGAGACCCTGTCAGGACTCATTTCCAAGGGCCCTGCTACCCTTGTCTGTTCACGTGACTAGTTCTCACTTACAGAGTATGAATGGCAATGACTTGTGTCATCTCCATACACCAGTGGTTAAGAAGTAGGAGTGTGTCCTCCACCCTCTCCTTCTTCCTGTGTGGGTAACATAAATGTTGACGGCCAGGGAAACCTTAGATGTCACACACTGAAAACGTGGTACATCCTCCGTCAGCTTGGTCACTGAATAACCGTGTAAAGCAGAGGACCACCTCCTCCTCCCTCGCCGTGACCTTTCCCTCCACCACCTCTTGGACTTTATGAGAAACTGCTATTGTGTTAAGCCATGGAGATTTCCAATTTATCTCTTCTAGCAGCTGGCAGTACTTTAACTAACACAAGCCCAGGCAATACAAATTAAAATGTAAAAGTATTTTTATTAGCATTTTGAAGATTCTGAAACAATTGGGAAAAGCCTTTTTGGCAGGGGCAAGAGTCATCCGACACTTCTCCCAGTGATCCAGCTGTCAGGATGCCAGACACTGACCCTCTCTCTCTCCCTGCCGCCACCCGATTATCTCCTTACCGGCAGAAAATGACATTCTCTCTCCTCAGCAAGAAGCTGCTCAATATGTATGCTATCCAAGATGAATGAAGCTCTGAGGTCAGTGTTGACTTATTAATGACATCATGGAGATATCTCAACACTTATGCCTTCTTGGTACTTTCAAAGCTTTCAAAGGGACCCGGAGCCAAAAAGATGCAGGTTGGACAGACCCAAATATAGACGCCAAGTAATACGTCCTCTGAGAGAAAGAGCTTGGAAAGAAGCTGGAGAGCTATGGTTTCTATTATGTGTATAATCATGTTTGAGCAAGACTAAAATCTTTGAGATGTATCCTTCAAAATTCTAAGTTTTCCACACCTGACTACATTAACATGAGGCAATGTTTGTCTTCAGTTTGGGCGGGGGGGTTACCTATAGTCCTTTGATAATAATAATAATATATTACTATGTGGTAATTTGTAGGTTTGTGGTCTGTGTGTGTGTGTGTGTGTGTGTGTAAAGGATCAAAATGAACAGAAATGCTTCTGAGTCGTGTCTGGGGACCTGGTCAGTAGGCCTCCCTGAGCCTGACCCTCTACTTGCATCCTTTGGAGGATGTCTGTTTGGGGTGAGGGAGGGACACCTGGGCTAGCACAATCCCCTTCACACCACAGCTCTGCCATCGGCCATATATAAATCCATGACCTCTCCGTGACCACTTCCCTAGCTGAAAAAATGGAGTTATGATTCTTTCCTGCCCTTCCCCCCAGCCCCCAACAGAGATTGGGAGAGAACACACCAAACTGC
This sequence comes from Panthera tigris, assembly GCF_018350195.1. Lineage (NCBI taxonomy): Eukaryota > Metazoa > Chordata > Mammalia > Carnivora > Felidae > Panthera > Panthera tigris. The sequence continues at coordinate 69,535,123 of NC_056666.1, read as the reverse complement.
TGACATGAAAATTCATACTGCTCTGGAAGTCAGGGCTCGAAGTCAGGGTGCTCCCGCAGCCATCATTTTGTGTGGCCCTGTAGTTGTTGCCCTGAGGCTCTGTCCTCCAACCAGCTTTCAGCTGGAGAAGGGGTCAAAAAGTAGGTCTAATTCTCCCAGTTTCTTCAACTATAAAACAAGGAAAATAATACACCCCTGGCTGGTTTGCTGTACCCACTGTTTCTGAGACACTTGAGTGCAATTATAAATATTAGGTGTTGCCCGGAGCCAGGCAACATCTCTATGAAGTCTTAATGAAAAGGATGTCCATATTCCTGACAAGGTTTTCCCCTGCTTTACATACTCTAGTTTCATCTATCAATGCTCATTCCTCAAGGTTTTGTGGGGTTCTTTAAGAACTCAGTTGGGGGGATTAGGAACACAGCCCCATTATCTTCCCTCCAGAGACTACCCTGAAAATCACTCTCTTGTAAGCCCACAGTAACCAAGTCAGTTACCCTTGGATCACTGGAATAACCACTTCATGATCATAATTGTTCTCTCTCAAGTGCTATTTACCTTTATGAAGTTCTTTGCAAATATTTCCTCTTCAGAGTATGGTATATCTTTATATATATAGATCTTTATCTTTATCTCTCTCTCTCTGTCTATATATATATACATATATATATATACATATATATATATATATACATATATATACACATATATCTTTATATATATTTATATGTATATATCTTCATAAATATAGATATACATCTTTATATATCTATGTGTAGATATATAAAATTTCCATTTCTACAGTGTGGATAATGGTATTTGCAAAATTCTTTCTTGTAAGCTTGATATTTAGAATTAAGACATTTTGGGAAAAGATTGCTAACGACATAAAAAAGTAAAGTGACTTACATTAATTATGTGTGATTACATGTTTGATTTTGTATAGATCTTAAGATACCAGGTTCTTAAAAAAGCCTAAGAAATATTATCTGAGGATAACTTTGATGGTTTTGAGGCAAATTACACATTCTAAGAATAAGATATAAATTCTTGTCCCCTGGATGCCATAATGTCTCCTTTTAATCCACCTTGTCAAGACCCATTTACAACCTTCTTACTGGGTTCATAACTCTTTGTTCTTATTTAGAGATTTCCTACCCATTAGAGACCATAAATTAAAGCACACCAAGATAACCATTTGAGGAACATACTTTCATTATGAAAGCTTCTTGGATAATACCCAGTATCTTTGTTTCCAATTCTTATAAAAACTTCTTTTCTTTCTCCAAAACCTCAAAGCCCCAATTCACCTAAATGGTCAATACCCCATACATTTTCTATTTTCCAACACAAATCTCCTTTGAAGTAATAAGATTACAAATCATATATAAACTTTCTCCGTCAATCTAAAATGCCCCAGTTCTGTTTTAATATTATATAAGGTTTTAACACAAATTATCACTAAGCTGTGAAACTGATACCTCGAAAGAACCAAGATTTAACTTTAAAGAATCTACTTTGAATTTTAGTTACAAATCTCAAAAGGAGAATGCATTGGAAAACTGTTATAACATATAGACCCCGTTTTGTCTGACCATTTATCTTATCTCTAACAGTAGTATGTAGAGAAGTGTATAAGGGAAATTAGAAGGAAAGAAGGAGGAAAGAAAGGAAGGAGGGAAGGGAGGAAGGTGGAAGGGAGGGTAGGGGGGTTGGAAGAAAGGAAGGAAGGGGGAATGAGGGATGGGAGGAAGGAAGGAAGGAAGGAGGGAAGGGAGGAAGGAAGAAGGGAGGGTAAGGGGGATGAAGAAAGGAAGGAAGGGGGAATGAGGGATGGGAGGAAGGAAGGAAGGAGGGAAGGGGGATGGAAGGAAGGAAGGAAAGGGGAATGAGGATGGGAGGAAGGAAGGAAGGAGGGAAGGGGGATGGAAGGAAGGAGGGAGGGAAGGAAGGAAGGAAGGAAGGAAGGAAGGAAGGAAGGAAGGAAGGAAGGATGGACCAGAGGGAGGGAGAAGAAAGGAAGGAGGGAAGGAGGAAGGAAGATAAAGATCATTGTCTAAGTTGTCAGAAAGTTGTCTTGTTTCATCTTTCAGTAGGTGATGAAGCAAGTTCCTTTCCACTTCCATGATTTCCCAGTGCTGCTCAGGAGAAATTGCTACAGGACAAATTTCCCAACTGCAGAGCAGTTGCCTCTGAATCTTCACATTTTGGAGAAGAAGATGCAAAACTTTTGTTCTGTAAGGAAAAAATATAGGTTGTGGGAGTCTACAAGTCTATTTTTCCCTCTGTGTATATGAAATATGATTCTCTCAGGCCAGATCAGAGATTTAAGCTGTTCTGATTCAACAATACAAAATGTAAGAAACTAGCTGTATTATTCTTGGAGTTGAACAGTCAAAACTCGACCATTTTTGTGTTTTTGTCCACATACACAACCTAGCTTTAAAGTACACTTACAGAGTGGAATTCAGTTAAACAAAATCTTCATTTCTCTGGGTTGTGATAACAATGTAATAAGCTCAATTTAAATAAACCAGGCAAAAAAATGAACCTTGTAACTTAGGCAGCTATTACATGTAGATGTTATGTAAGCGATTCAGTAGAATTTTTCACTCTTGTGCCTGTAACACAGCCCTTGCAATTCTGCCAGGAGTACGTTTGTTCCAATGCGTAAACATAGGGAAGATATTTACATTTCTTCACAAAAAAGACTATGTATTTGCTACACCACTGACTTCCATTTCTCCACCTCCCCTGAAGAAGGAGGAATAGAGGCCCTGCAAACCTGCTAATGTTGGTTATTGGGGGTATGTAAAAAAGGATTTGTCAAGAGGTCACCGACTTTCTCGTTTCTACCTGCCTGACTAACTAAACCAATGAATTCTTCTCCTCCGAATGCATTCATTGTGCTGCCTGGACTTTGAAGAGTCACTGGATAATATGTTTAGCTCTGGCCAAGTGGCTCTCTAAGCTCAACTCCAGAAGAAACCTTCTTTTCTTGCCTTCTGGCAGCCTGTACATAGGTTAAATTCACTCATCCATTTTTTAAAAGTCAATGTTCAATTGATATACTGAGATTGCGATTTTCAGAGCCTCAGTGGAACATACACTAATGTTTTAATTCAAAAAGAGTGTAATTTTGTTTTGCATTCTAAGAAAATTTTTAAAAATACAGTTCAAGCATTAATTTCAGCTATGCAACTTTAGCTTTCAGCTACACTGCTTTAAGGAGAAAAAGTTGAAGAGCCTCACTGAATCAGAGAGTTAATTTTTAAACAGGAAGAAAAGAGTGCAGTAATCTGAGGACATACACAGATTCTGTAAATATCCATAATTGCGAACAACATAAAACCAAGTACTCTTTCCATCAGTAAAGAAAAGGTATTCAGGGGCGCCTGGGTGGCTCAGTCAGTTATGCATCCAACTCTTGATTTCGGCTCAGGTCACAATCTCACAGTTTGTGAGATGGATCCCCATGTTGGACTCTGTGCTGACAGCATAGAGCCTGCTTGAGATTGTCTCTCTCTCCTCTCTCTCTGACCCTTCCTCACTTGTGCTCTCTTTCTCTCTCAAAATAAATAACTAAAAACCTAAAAAAAAAAAAAAAAAAAAAAAAAAGAAGGAAAGGTATTCATGCAAATTCTTCAAAACTATTGAGTTTTTATTTTCCTTCCCTCTGTAGCCCAGCATCACATCTACTCCTTTCCTCTCAGGGCATAGTTTCTATCTGTTCTCTGGGTTATGGATGCCAATCTTCTCCAACAGAGACAACTATATCTTCAACCTGACTGAGTATTAATAGAACCTTGCCTCCAAGCTTGGAAGAGAATTCACGGACTGTGAGCCACAGTGGCTCAAGTTAGATCACTATTGGCATCACTGGGGCTGGCACAGAAAATTCAGTGATGGAAGAATGGCAGGTGCACAATTAACCATCCTCCCATGGACATTTCAATCTAAAATCACCATAGCCCTTGGGCCAAAGAGGCCAGAGGTGATGTTTATCCCCCCTCCTCTTTGGGGAAGAGAGGGAAAAATGAACAACTCAAGCAGAGAGAGATGCAAAGCTCACTTTGCCCTTCTTGCCCTTCCTGCTAAAGAGGGTCTAAGAGCATCCTTCCACACTAGGATGTGCTTTTTGTCCTACATCAGTTGCCCAGTTTCATGACTTGGCATGAAACTCTCCCCACACCCCAACACCCAACCCCATTTCACCTTTGCTTTTTCCCCTCTCAATCTTGATGTCACTTTCTCTAAAAAGCCCTCCCGAGTTTCCAAAGCTAGAGTAGGTAGCCCATGCAATGCTTTCAAGGCCCTCCTCCCGCTGTTTTACAGCTGCCTGCCTGGAATATCCCTGAGGACTGAGACATGGGCCAGTATGGAGAGGGGAGAGCAGAGGAGGAGCACGGGATGTACACTTGCTGAGTCAATGAATAACTCACGATTCTACCTCCCCGTTTTCTTCCCCTGTTCTCTCATCATCTATTCCTTGTCTTTCTCAACTACTTCCATGATTGCAAAGATAAGAGAGTTGTAGAGAGAAAAAACACTATATTTGGCTTCAGGAGCCTCAGAAGTCCTACCTCTGTTATTGTACTATCTGTGCTGCCTTGGATTCAGTTTCCCTTCAGCCTCTTTCAGATCTGTTGTGAAGATAAAAATATAACACACTAGAAAACAACTTGTAAACTTTAAAGTGTCATCCAATGTAAAGTACTATTAGAAGTCTTATTCTCCCATACCCACCAGTTGAATATAACACCTGCCCTGGTTGGATAAACGTTCTCTCCAAACTCTTTTGTAGCTACTTCATCCTACTACTGAATGTATTGGTCAAGGACATAGAAACAGATGGAAGAGAACACGAGTTGGTGCGCAAATATCTGGATATCTGAAATCCAGTTCAGGAATCAAGAATGTGTCTTACCTCCACTGGGCCCAAGGCCATGTTACACCTTGGCCGTACACTGAAAGCCTTCTGGATTCTAAACCTGTCTTTAGCCAGCCTCATCCCATTATTTTTCTCCACATAAACTCCTTGACTTCCCTGGCCCATGGTTATTGTTCCTGTGTCCATCCACATGAACTGCCCTTCCCTTCACCTTTATCAATATCGTTAATCCCCAATAAATGTATTCCTTTGCGATAAGCTTCTTCCACTAAGTCACACATGAAGCCCATTCATTGCAGAAGAGTATATTCATATATTCCTTCATTCATTCCAAAAGCTAAATATTTACTGGCCTCCTGCTATGAACAAAGCACTGCTCTGGATATTGTGAGGATGACCAAAATGAATGAGACCTACTCCCTCCTTGGAGGAGCTTACACCCAAGCAGAGAAGACACAGACTAAATGAACTGTTATTTGATGTTGGGAGAAGAAAGAAAGAGAAAAGCACTCTAAAAATCCATGCATTATGGCAGCACGAGGGAAGGAGTGATAGTTTCTGATCAGGGCACCCAGGGAAGGCTTTGCAGATCAAGTTTATTTGAGGTAGGCCTCAAAGAAGAGAAGCAAAGAGAGATCAAATTATTCTAGGGAAAGGGAAAATATGAGTAAAGGAACAGGGCCCATTTGGAGAACTGTGAGTGGTTTGCATAGGGCATGTGGAAGGATATAATATGACTTTAACCTGGAAAAGTTAAATTGAAGTCAAACAGAAGTTTCTTATGGCCATGAGTTATTTATATACATTATTTTGTTCAGATAAGGTAAATAGAACTGTGAAGTAAGCTGAAGGGATGCTAAATGAACATCTGATAAGTATATAGAGGGCAATTTTAGTTGAACTGTGCCTAGGGCTAGAAATAGAGCAGGAAGCATGGAAGAGACTCTAGCCTTAAGGAGATTGGCTGACTGATAAACAGGTAATTGCAATACAGTGTGGAGGTGGAAATACAGAGTGCTAGCAAGTAAGGAGGTTAGTGGGGCAGGAGAGGTATGGTCCAGATATTATGCCCCATGAGAGAAGAGCTGGTGTGTTTGTTCACCCTCTATTTCTACTGATAGGAAAGGGTCTGCTTCAGACTAGATATATGGTAAATATTTTGACTGAATATGAAATGAGTATGAGGGTCCACCTAATCTCAAATCATAAGAATAAATAGGGATAGCCTGCTGGGATGTTGCAAGAAGGTAGCCTATTGAAAACTTTCAGAAATACAGATTAAAAGTGACTTTTTCATCCGAAGTTCTTTAATTTTCTATTTACCCACACAAATTTACCCCGGTAATTTGCTAAACTTCATTGCTACCAATGGGTTCTAGCACAGGACTTGATACAAAGTGTACTCAATAAAAATGTGTTAGATGAATGGTTAGGTGGGTGGATTAATAAATGGATGGGTGAATGGATGGATGAAGGACTGAGGGAGTCATTCACTTACAAGAAGATAGATATAATGGGGCGCTTGGGTGGCTCAGTCAGTTGAGCGTCCAATTCTTGATTTCAGCTCAGGTCATGATCTCATGGTTCATGGGACAGAGCCCCACGTCGGGCTCTGCACTGACAGCATGGAGCCTGCTTGGGATTCTCTCCCTCTCCTCTATCTCTGCCCCTCCCCCCTCTCTCAAAATAAAAATAAACTTGATTAAAACAAGAAGTTAGATATATTGAAGAAACTCTACATAATGCTAACCTCACTACATGTATTTTTCTTGTCCATTGAGATGACTGGGAAAAAGTCAACAAAATTTAAACACTATTTTAAACAAAGATATATGTTAATAAGGTCAAAAAAAATTAACGTTAATAACGTAGACCCTTGTCCAATAATTACTGATTTCATTAAAAGAAAAGAGCAAAGATGCAAATTCTATAATTAAAATACAACTCAATATATCATATAATAATTCCATAAACGAAGAGGGTTAAATAATTCAAGCACCATCAGGAAAGAATTCCCCACTAAAAATTAACTACTGAAACCATCTGAGGAATTTTTTTCTTTAAATATATGCTTCTTTGTTAAAAACATCCACATATTATCAAAGACATTAGTCTTATCCTCGTGGCCCAGCATTTCAAGTGCAAAACTTATCATTATAAAGCATCTGCTTTGCATATATGTCAATTTTTTCAGAAGTTCTTCAAATATCATATTTTAATGATATCTAAGTTTGCCACATGTTCAGCACTTAGAAAGGCCAGCAGTCAAATAATTTGCATGACATTCAATTAGACCTCTAAAAAGTCCTGGATTTCAATGATAATAATTATATTCATAATAATATATGCCATGTATTGACCTCTACGATATTTTATTCTAAGCTAACCACACAACAAACATTAGTTCTAATATTTATGACTTGCAACACAGTCACAGTTGGCACTAAAAATACTTCTTCAGACCTTCCAAACTAACCATGGCCCATATATACCAATAATCACAGTGTAAATTGGATGTAAACTGGAGAACACTACAGGCTGTTTCAAAAGTCTCCAAACCTGCATTCGCTTTGAGCCAGAAGTTATAAAAATAGGAACTTAACCCAAGAAAATAATTAGGAGTAAGTTCAAAATTTTTCTAAAAGGAAAAGTTCTTCCAGAGTTTTTGTAGTAGCAGAATATCGAAAACAATTTTAAATGTCCAACTACAGCATGTAAAAAAGACTTATGGACGTTAAATATCATAGACATGGTTTACAATTAAGTGGGAAAAGTATGTTATAAAATTCCACGTAAGATGGTCCAAATGTGTGCATGCTTGTGTGTGTACACATGGATGAGGGAGTCCTGCAAGGACATACTCCAAGCTGTTAAAGTGGCTATTCTGGGTGGTAGGACTGTCAAGGACTCCTATTTCCTCCTTTTCACTTACCTGCACTTCTCATTTTTGCTTTAGCCATCTTGTCTTAAGAAAGATGCCCTGGGGTTATCCCCTCCACATTTTATATCCCAGCAAATTCATAGGGTGAGCTATTTTAAAAGTCCAAAATAGTCCTATTTTGAAAAATGACAGCCTTCCCCCATGTATTCTTTGCATTTTTTTCTTGGTCCCTCCCTCTTGCATTTGTAGTTGACTTGATGAGACTGGGTTAAATGGACTCTAAAATCTACCAATGCTCCAAAGCTTCACATACATGTCCATACACACACACATATACATGATTTTTCCTATACATTATTTAATAAAACTATTTCTAACCAAAATTTTAACTCAATTTAAAATCTCTAACTCTCAGGGACACCTTGGTGGCTCAGTCAGCTAAGCATCTGACTCGATTTTGTTCGGCTCAGGTCATGATGTCACGGTTCGTGAAATCTGCTTGGGATTCTCTCTCTCTCCCTCTCTCTCTGCCCCTCCCCTCCCAAGATAAAAAAGTAAAATAAAATATCTAACTATCAGTTTTCAAGGTGACGTTCCTCCACCTAAAACAAAAGAAAATCTAAGTTGTACCTTTCTTTTTTTTTCTTTTCTTTTTTTTTTTTTTTTTTTTAGGCTCTACTGCTCAGGAAAGAATCCACCAAACACTTTTGCATTTCTTTTCTTTTTCTTTTTTTTTAATCAACTGACAAAGACACAGTTTACCAGCTTAACATTTTAAACCCACGCTTAACATTACATATTTGAAGCAATTGGCAAAACTGAATAAGATGCCAGTATTTGTGCACAACTAAAAAACATCCTCAATGTATATTAAATGAGAGACATATTACCATTAATGCACTAATATCTCTCACTACTAAATACAGAAAAAAAAATGAAATTTATGTTGAGGAAGCTTCATTCTGGCAACGTTAACTTCACAGCAGGCTGACTCTACTTGGCTCATGTTTCAAACACAACACAAACGCAGTTCCACACTGGTGTTAGTGTATGAAAGAGCCAGTCACTTTGGATTGTGTTCAATAAACAAGCAAAGTGCGTACAGAGATTGACAACAATTTTACTTTTTTTAAGTTTATTTATTTTTGAGAGAGAGCAAGCAAGAGCAGGGGAGGGGCAGAGAGAGAGGGAGAGAGGGAGGGAACCCAAGCAGGTTCCACACTGTCAGCACTGAGCCCAATTCCAGGCTCCAAACCGTGAACTGTGAAATCACGACCTGAGCCAAAATCCAGACTCTGATGCTTTAACCCACTGAATCACCCAGGTGCCCCACAACAATTTTAACGACCAAAAAAAAAAAAAAAAAAAGGCCCTATTATGGTGCTCCAACAACAAACTCAAGTCTATAATAAATAGGGCTTCGATGAGCTGTGCAGAAATACAGGTACAGTTACACTGAAAGCCGAGCTCCTCGGAAATCTTCAAAAAAAAAAAAAAAGAAAGAAAAGAAAAAGAAAAGAGTTCTGTTAATCCTCAAATGGTGCTGGGTATAATCAACTTTCTGTTACATGCACGCACTTAATCATTTGTTATCTAAGCGTGGCAGCCGCTCCTTACCATTTATCATTAAGGACTTTAATCTGACCATCTTCTTCAACTTGTACTCTTTCTTGACCATTCTCAACAATGCCGTTTGTAGTGATTTTTCTGCCATTAACAATTTTAGTACAAGGTGATGTAGATTTGAGGTTACCCATCCCACTACCACCAAAGGCCATGGAAGAAAATGAAATGATCCCCAACCCAACCCGGTGACCTGATGAACCGAAGCAAGTAAATCCTGTATCAATGAAGAATATCCTCCTCCAAAAGATGTAAATCCACTAAAGGCAGAGGAAAACAACCTTTGCTTCAGCTCCTGCTTCTGCAAGGACCCCTTTGATCCCCCCCACCACCACCAAAAAAGTCCCCCAAACGGGTCTTTAAGAAGCCAAATGAAAATGGGTCCCTTAAGCCAAAAATTGTCCTGAAGACGTGGTCTGGGTTGTGATAGGTGAAGCCAAACTCAAAGGGACTGTCAAAACGACCTGCACCTCCACCTAATCCTTCTTTGCCGGGTTTATCATAGGTGTCCCGAATCTGGTAACACCTCATACGCCTCAGCTACATGTTTCGGTTTTCTCCCCACTTCCTGTTTATTCTCAGGAAATTTTATCAGAATGCCACTTCAGTGCCAGTTTCCTATATGCCTGAATATCCTCGACTGAGGCATGACTCTGTCAGCCCAGAACTTCAGAGCAATCCACCAGGCCTAACAGGCTGCGGACTGAGGAAGAACCGAAAGGGCGCAGGAGCCACAGGGAGGGGGTGCAGGAGCCACGGGGTGGGGGGGGGGGCGTGCAGGAGTTGGGGGGGCAAGAGCCGCAGGGAGAGGGGTGGACTTTGCAGCAGCCACGTGGGGGAGAGTGCGGGGAGGGGGGGCGGGGGGGATGGACGTTATAGGAGCCCTGCGGGAGTGGGGGAGTGGGAGGGGCAGGAGCCGCGGTGGTGGGGGGTTGTGGGGGCGGGACATGACCCGAGGCTCCCGCTCCCAAAGCTGGCGGCGCAGCGGCAGCTTCTTGAGCTCTCGGTTCTCTCCCTTCTGCCAACAAGTGGTAAGTAAGTTGTACCTTTCTGATTCATCTGATTCCAAAGAGATAGATGCTTGTCCAATGAACCCACATGTAACTCCGCTTTTAGGTTCAGACTTTTCAAGTCAAAACTTTCGTACTCGTCTATTCCATCATCTTTTTTTGGTTTGCTGGGTCGTGTTTTCCAGAAAACAAAGAATATTGGAAGAAGGCCCAGAAAGACCGGGGCAGGGCCGCTGTACGTCATGAATTTTCACATAGACTTCTACTTTCAAATAGTTTTATTTTCCCCCTTTGAGTTTGGAAAATGTTACTTTCTGAGGTATGTGTAACTAAGTTCTCCAAGCACCGGCACAAGGAGAGATGTGTGACCTGTTTGGTAGGGCAATTAGCTTCACTGTTAAGATCTGTGTGTTTTGTTGGTTTGTTTTTCTTTTTGTTTCTAGTCAGACCACTTACCTAAAGCTGGGATGAAAATTATACCTACACAAAATTTTAATGTATAAAAATAATGACATAATAGAAGTACAGGGAAAATGTCAGTATGGGAGTACAGGAATTTTGTATTGCATAGTGGCCTCTGAGTCCTGCAAAACTGGGTTCATAACCCTTACGTGGCCATTTTCTACCAGTGTCAACTTGAGCTAGGTACTTAACCCCTGAAAAGCCTCAACGTCCTCATCAGTAAAAAGGGCTATAAATGAGCCTACCCGACAAGGTCCTCGCCAGGATTAAATGAGATAATCCATGTAAAACACTTCACAGAGCGCCTGACGCATAGTAAGCACTCCATAAACACGTGTCGTGGTCATTTCTGAGACATGGGCCATCTGTTCTATAGGCTGGTTGTTACGAATGTGTCCTGGATGGAGATCATAAGACACCAAAACGATGGCAAGTCCTCTGAAATGCATAATGACTCTCCGTGGCAAATAAAGTGCTAATCTGTCCTCTATATACCACAGTCTGACCTTGAAAGTATTTTCCAGACTCTGGTGAAAGTCATAGAAGCTCAGGTCTGCAGTCACAAAAGGAATGTGGCTCTTAAAAGCTTACGACAGACCGCAGATATGGGGCAGTTAACTTATCGAGAGGAAATGGGCTCTGGTTTTCTTTGCAGGCCTCAGATCCAGGAGCTGCAAAGTTGAGTCACCAGCTTGCTATCTGACCTCAGGCCAGCCACTTAACCTCTCACTGACCCCATTTCCTTACTTAAAATCAACTCTGTGCTCGTGTTCCGTTCCAGTCATTATCTCTACCCACAAAACTGGGTAGTGACTAAGGTGTCCCAGAGATTTTGAAAATGAGTGATTCGGTGAGATGGGTATATGAAATAGAATGGTGCAAGGTTTGGAAATGAGTAAGTCGAGCTCTGCGTTTTGGTGTTTTGGGTATTATTTTAAGAGCTCTCTTCCTGGAACAAAATCACCAACCCAGACAATAAGCTTTGTCTGACACTGTGACCCGAGTTGCTGATGAAGCTTTCTTGTGTTGGTATTTCTGGGAGTGACAGAATGGAAGAGAACAGCAGCCCCTTTGTGAGGAGGTAGTCAAGAGGGAAATAAATTTTAGTTATTTAAAGAGAATTCAGGACAAGCGAGGCAGTGTCATTTGTGAAAGAACTAGACCAGCAGCTTGGATTATTGGGTTTTACCCTCAGCCACTGTCTCTCTACCTAACCTAGGACAATTTAAACACTTCTGACTAACCACAGGAGTATTCCCTGAACTAATAAGCTGTCCCAGTTACCAACTTACACAAAACAAATGTACATACATGCCCCTCAGTACTCACTCAGGCAAATTTCTCACCTTCCTGGGGTCTACTGTGAACACCTTGAAACCAAAGGTCTGTTGTGTGGGGGGTTTTTGTCCTCACTCACATAATGACGAGCTCCAGAAATATTGCTGATGAAAGAGGTGATGAGGGAAAGTGTCTAAAGTGTCGCATGTAAAGTAAGTGAAGTTTCCCAGATTTGTCAGTTTTTCAGATGTCAACCATCTTCAAACAAAAACTTATGGAATAGTCACCTTTTCCTGCCTTCTTGCTGACTTGACGTCAGCCATATCACCATCAATTGACTTCCTGGCCTGTAATAATTTTTCTGTTTCCTTACTTGCTAACAGAAGCAGCCCTTCCTGCTTCCCATTTGGTCCTTTAAGCGACTGAGAAATCGAATTAACAAGGCATATCAGTTAAAGTTAGGTTCAGCTGTGAGTAACAGAAACCAAACTATAGTAGCTTCAATGCAAAAGGCATGTTTGCTTGTGTAAAGAAGTGTAGAGAGGGGTAAGAGGACTCCACAACGCCATCTGAGGCCTCTGTCTTTGCTCTGCTCTAAGTGACTTGTCATAGTTTAGGAAAACTTCTGGAGCTCTAACCATTCCAGCCCCCTTCCAAGCAGCAGAAAGAAGGAAAGAAAGAAGAACGAAAAGGTACAACTCTTTCTCTTTTTACAGAACTGTCCTGAAAGTCCTACCAACATTTTTATGACATTTTGTGAGCCGAAACTTAGCCACACAGACTACACCTAGCTAAAAGGGAAGCACGATTCTCCAAACCAGCATTTTATGTGTATATTCGAAGACTCTAAGTGCTTCTGTTTGTTTGCTTTATCATCTCCCTGTTCTCAAGATGTAGAGATTGCTAGAAATCTTGCCTTCTGATAAGCAGCAATTATCCTGAATTGTTAGAAATGGAGCATTACACGGAGAGTGTTATCACTGTGTACCAGTGCTGGGTGACATTTGGAAAGCAGGCAAGATCTCATCCTCTCCGTAAATTCTAAGGCCATGTTTTACAGTCTCTTAAAATCCATGCCTTCTTTTAAAAACATAAAAGTCATGTGCCTTCCTTTATTGTTATTTGAAAAAATTAAATTAGATATTAAGATTCAAAATAACTCAGATCATAGTAATTTTAGAATATACTTTTCACAATATGCAAACACACCAATGGAGAGTCTGAATTCACACATGCCACACTACCACCACCTGCTTTGAGAGTCACTATTCAAAGGCAATGTCCAGCAAAGAACAGACACAAAGTGTCGGTAGATGGCTTCACAAGAGGCTTGGGAAAGCTGAGAAGATGAAAGAAGTCATGTCTCTGGATCCAGATCTGGTTATTTGGACTGCTGATTTATTGGCCACCAAATTGGAGATCTGATCCAAATTAACTATAGTGCTTATCGACTAAAACGGAGACATTAAGGCTAATCAAACACATTAAGTAGATAATGCATTTCAACCAAATGCAAGGAGATGTCATATTCATGGAGAAGAGGATTGTGAGAAAGCATATTTAAAGCTTCCAAGTACATGTAGATGGTGTCTTGCATTTCAGGGACCCAACAACTCATTGAATGAGTGAATGGACATGGTACAGTGGTAGACACAGACCAGTAGATGAGGAGAGTGAGATAGTCAGATGAAAGGAACATCAAATAGCTCTGTGGTTTCCAGCCTGTAAGTAGAAGATCCCAGAGGGGGCCTAATAACCTTTGCAGATGTCTTCAGCTTCTTACGTGGAGTAAGCACTTTTCTGTAGAATGAACAAAGTACAACCACTATCATGATGAGGTGGTAGGATGTGCCAGAATATACTCAAGTGTCCACAAAGCTACTTACAAGGAGATTTAAGAAAAGAAAGTCTTAATCTCCCAGGCGAATGCTCAGAATCCGGTAGAGAGAGGACAGCTTCAGGTTTCTAGCTCTGTGGAACATTTCCTTTGTATAATGCTTTCCTAAGGTTTCCACCAAAGTAGCCCTTTAAGGCTAGGAAGAGGGATTACCACAGCCTGTAAGATTTTCTAGCACATCCCAAAGCAGTGTGCAGCATCAATGTTGGAATTTCTTTGAACTTTTTCCTTGAACATGCATGTAAATTGTATTCTACCCAATAGATAGTATTTGTTTTCATTTTAAAATTTTCACTAACATTAAAGCATGATTGCCATATTCTCCCTCTTATTATACCCTCCATGACTTCTAATATTCTTAGAGTATACATAGCTCATTTTAAAAACTGAAAATCTGACCTGCAGATAACCCAGAGGGTTGTTGTGCTTCACCTTGCTTGAATGTTTTCATGTGCCACTTAGATAATTTTTAATGGGGTTAAAAAATGCTCAGCCCTTGGGTATTGCTAGATTATATTCTGCCATCGCAGTTAGCTGGGACTCCCCTCGCTTCACCAGCTGAGGGTGGAAATAGGGAAGATTGTAAACTATCAGATGATAGTTATCACCCACACAAAAGGAATAGAAAAAGGGATTTTATGGAATAGCATCTCTGAAAGATCACTGACATGAAACCAGAACCATGTTTTTCAAACATAAGTAATGTAGGAACCTCTTTCAAAGGGAAATTACCCTAATTTTAAGTGCAGACCTAACCATGTTGACTAAAATGGCCTCTATCAGAAAGCTACTAAATGTAAATAATAATAGTATAAAACTTGTTATTTATTATTTCTGCTTATATTTTTATACAACTACATAATCAAGGCAAATTTACCTATTAGATACAAGCAAAACCAAGAAATTAACAGTTTTACTTTTACATAACCTATGATATTGTGTAGAAAATAAATCTTCAGTGTAAATAAGACTGTTTATTACATTTGATGTTTTTCAAGCAACTGTAAATAAAAACTTGAGCACAGAAATTGCAGAATGTTAGTTGCAAATTAGTCATCCAGATGACCAAGACTATGCTTCAGATTTTTTTAATTATCATCAAAGTGAATGAAAAATATTTTAATTATCATAGAAAATACCCAGCCTTCAAGAGTACATCCATAGACTACCACCCCTCCATGCCAAGTTTAGATGCATTGATCTAGTGGAAAGAATAAGAAGATATAAATTTGATGAGAGTTCTTAGCATGCTGCATTGTTTATCTGTTTATGCGCCTGTCTCCAGCAGTAAAGAGAGTATTCCAAAAATAAATGCATAGTCTGGTTCATTAGTATATGTCTAGGTCCTAGTGCAGTGCCTGGCACATAGAAGGCCCTAGAAATATATTTTTTGAGTGAACAAATAAATTTCCTAGAATTCTACAAAAAGGTTTCAATCTAGGTGCTGATCAACAGAGTAAGAAAAAACTTCCCTAAAAGTCAGTGGAAGATGTGCAATGATAAAACTTTGGATATCATTAATAGAGACTCATCTCTTCCTGGGAGAGTGATCACAGCAGCTGTTGGGATGGAGGGAAGGTCTGGAAAATAACTGGAGTTAATCATGTTGCCAAAACTCTGGAGGAAATTGTGGTCCTGAAGCCTGAGGTTACTGGTGATGTGGGTTGGTTTATATTTTACTTTCTTAAAGAGCTTCTTTCTAGAACCCAAGGAGATAAATAGGTGTCTTTGCTAAATAATTTTCAATTTATGTGAATATTAAACTCAAAAGGGAAATGGTACCAATCATTTAAACCCAACTTTTAAGTATTGATAACATAATTGTGAAATACATTGATCACGTAATACTAATTTCATTTTCCTGCCACTTGAAGAAAAGCTGGGAAAGGCATTTATTAACCAGGATAGCCAAATTTCTTTTATTTCTTTTTATTTCTTTTTTTTGGCCGAAGTTTCTTGAACATAAAAATAATCTTATATTTTCCTAGGTATGAATTATAAAAGTAAGTGAAATGAAAAAGCCCTTTTAAAAGAGACAGAAGATAACTTTCTGTGTGCACAAAAAAATTAGAATTCAGTGTGCAATTTCCAATCTTTTCCCTCTCTCCTAAGAAGATAAAAAGTAATATATTCTCTATGCAAAGGCCTAACAATGGACAACACTACTTGTTTTATCCATCCTAAGGGACAGGTGTGACCAGAGAGACTGGTCACATGGTCTGGTATGAAGGGAGGAAATTACATGAAAACGCTATCTCTGTGTAATTTAAGATACAAAGGAAAATTTGTTTTAACTAAAAGCTTTCCATGTTGAAAGTGTATAATTTAAATATTACTTTAATTACTTTAAATTATAATTTAAATATTATTTAATATTAAATAAACTTGTGTTTACTTGTTCAAACTCCCTTTTTTAATCTTAAAATATAACCTAATTACACTGATAGATTTCCAAAGTGGAAATTTATAGCTCTAGAATGGGGTCTGTAAGAACGTTTTTTGCTAGGCTGTTGCTTGATCTATCAATCAAAAATTGTTTGGGGTCCTTACCACGTGACTAACATGCTCTTATCTATATTTTCCTTGATTCTGAATTTTTTATTTTTAATTTAACATTTTAACATAGTATTACTTGAGGTTCCATCACAAGTTCATCACCTCGAAGGAATAATGTGGAGGATGGATGGATGATGGATGATTGCTCACACAGATGGATGGCTGGACAGATGGGCAAATGGGTGGATGGATATACAGTGAGAGAAATAAAACACTATTAGCACATAATACAGTGAAGATTGTAAGACAACATTAAAAAAAAAAACACAAAAATGTGTAATACAGATTATAGTGCTGCCAGAATTCAGGAGAGTTGATAAGTGGTGGGATTGACAGAAAAAAAATGTTTTGTGTCTTTCAGTCTCACATGTTCCAAGAAACTCCCAACGCCACATCGAATACACAGATTTTTCTTCTTTCTGTTAAGGCTGCACTCACGGCTGGGGAAAATCACATGGTCTCTCTCCCCTTCCTCTCAGCAAAGTCTGCAGCTTTTATAGCTTTCTTCCAGGTCTCTAGTCCTCTTGTCTCTCACTCTCAGAAGGCTGCATCTCTTATTTCCCAGAGAAATGTGTAGAGATCAGATAAATTTCCTCTATCTCTTTGTTGTTGAATCCAGTGAATACATTTTGGTCCTTGACTTGCTTGACTTCTCTGAGGCCTCTGACCTTGACCACGCCTTTTCTCTTATTGAAACACTCCCGTCTTGGCAACTGCGAAGTTCCTCTTGCCTGAATGCTCTCTAACCTGTGTGGCTCATCCTTCTCTAGTCCTTTCATGGGTTCTTCTCTGTCAATTTAGCGTTGCTATTTATATTATTAGCGATTGGTACAGTAATGGTGCCTAACAAAAAACCATTCCCAAACTCAGGTGCTTACAGCAACAAGCATTTATTTTCATACTTTCAAGTCTGCAGCCAAACTGCAGTTCAGTCAAACTAGGGGGGACTCTGTCAGCTGGACTTGACTCCAGGTTGCAAGTCAGGCTCAGGTCTATTCTGCCTGTTTTCATTCTGGGCCCAGTCTGAAGGGCCAGTGGCAACTGAGGGCATGTTTCCTCACAGAAGATCATAAGAGGGGATGTCTGTTCATATCATGCCCACTAACATTCCATTAGCCAAAGCACATCATAGAGCTCTGCCCAATGTCAGGGTATGGGTGTAACATTCATCCACCATGAAGCTACTGCAAGGATGTGGATATGTAGTACAATTACCAGGAAGTAAGTAATTCACAATAATCGTTCAATTTTGTTTTCCAGGGTGCTTTCCTCTTTCCCTTTCCCTTTCCCTTCTCATCTCTTCTTGGGTTCTTACCCGTACTCATTTCATGTTAATGATCCCCTCCCTAATCTATAGCTTCAATCCAGATTTTCCTGCCAATTTCCAGATCTGTGCAACCAGTTGCCAAATCTCTGGTTGGAATGACCACCGGCATCTGAAATGCAAGATAAAAGGAAAAGTTAAGGAACTAAATTCCTTGTCTTTCTATAGATAAAGCACCCAAACTGTGACTCCCACCCAATTAATATTTAGTGAGGGGTTATTATGTATCAAGCACCGCTCTAGGGACAGGAGATAGAACAATGGAGAAAGAGGAGAAGGAGGGGGAGGGGAGAGGGAAGGAGAGGAGAAGAAAGCAGAGGAGGAGGAAGAGAGAACAAGGAGAAGGAGGAGGAGGAAAAGGAAGGGGAGGAAGAAGGAGAAGTAGAAGTAGGAGAAGAAGGAGAATAATGCTACCTACCCTCATGTTTCTTACATCCCACATGCTTGTTAAATAAATCCAAATTTTTAGGTGTCAGTCAGGGTTGTATCACTATGTCACTACAAATAATGTAGAAAACACATTTATTATAGGGGCTAGACCATATGTAACTGTGAGAAAAGTCTCTGCAGGCTGATGGAGGAGCCTATATAGGTTGTTTTCTCTGTAACTGGGGTTGGTGCACTAGAGCTAATTCACTCTAGGTCAGCCAGACTGGCACTAGGGAGGGAAAGCTGAATGTAGATGAGAAGAAAGACCATCAGAAACCATGAGGATGAACTGGGACCTCTGTCTGCCTCACATGTCAGCTTTAGTGCCCTAGATGACCTGCTGGTGCCCTTCCCTGTGGAGCTGCACATTCACTTGGCTCAGCACTTGGGAAAGCTGACAAAGGGGACCTGGTGAGAGTTGAAGGAGCTACAGAACTGGGAGCTACGCTGCACCAATTAGGCGAGCCAGCAGACCTGCAGCCATGTGGGTGAGGGCCCGGCACCAACCCGGCACTCACCACAGTGGCTGGTGCCCAGCACCAACCTTCAGGACTCAGGTTGGCTGTGACTTCACTTGAGCTTTCCAAACCCCGGGCAGAATGTCTCCTGTGGCCAATACTAACCAAAAATCAGGGTGCCTGGGTGGCTCAGTGGGTGGCTCAGTGGTTAAGTGTCCAACTCTTGACTTCAGCTCAGGTGTGATCTCATGGTTTGTGAGTTAGAGCCTCACGTTGGTCTCTGCGCTGGCAGCACAGAGCCTGGTTGGGATTCTCTCCCTCTCTGTTCCCCTCCCCCACTCATGCACACACTCTCTCAAAATAAATAAATAAATAAATAAATAAATACTAACCAAAAACCATATAGGGAAGAGAACTCTGGGAAACATGGGTCCAGAGTAAATAAGTTGACACAGTACAAAGGCATCAGAGTTTGTTAAAATATTTATATTTTATATATATGTATGTACATAATAAATATACATATGGTATATAGATATTATATATGTATATGTATACATATGTGTGTGTGTGTGTATATATATATATATGTCAATATATATATATATATAGAGAGAGAGAGAGAGAGAGAGAGAGAGAGCTTAAATGAGACCTGAGTAGTGTGTAGAATTTGTATAATCCTGGAGGTGAAAGGAATCACCAAAAAGGCAAAAATAAGTATTACAGTTTGTCATGGTGAACAGTTTAGACTACCTTCAGAGGCTTATTTTTTAGAAAAATGTGATTAATAATCTAATCACCTGCCTAGGGACCTTACAGACATTTTATAGAACCTGATCAAAAGATGCTAGTAGGTCAATATACAAATCCAATGTGTTGAGTATTTTTCATCATGTAGAGGAAATATCGTACATAGAGACAAGGGAACCTGTTCTTTACATGTCCAAGAACTTCAGGCCACGTAGGAGCCATTTACTATTCCACCGAGTAATTTATTAAGGGACTAAGAAAGTAAATGCACAAACTCCACGACTGACTTACATGCAGGTAATAATTTACTCTTCTGGAAGCATCTGGCTCATCACTTTTCCTCTAGTTTTCACACATATTCTGAAGAAGGTGTCAATCACTTGCCTATCTGGGTACAATTGACGTAATTTAAAACAGATGTCACATCTCAATAATGGAAAGAAGGCTCTGCTTGGAGAACTGCTGAAGGGTACAGGACATGCATGCAGCTGGCCGGCCCTGAGGCAGAGCCCACAGGCACAAACACTGTTAGGCAAAGGTTTCAAGCAGAAGTTGACCTACAATACCTGCAAACATCCTCTTTCTTTACCCTTTCTCCCTTTTCTCTCTCTCTCTCTCTGTCTACTCAGCATGCTCCCTGGATCTAAGGAAAGAAGCCAATAAACTAATCACACTAAGGTGTAAAACCCTGATAAGACAGCTATGGGATATTCACAAGGTCATAAGCCAAGGAAAAACAACAGAGCAATGAGATTTGAGGGGATCTTGAGCCAATAAGGGAGGATATAAACCTTCAGATTCCCTCACATTAATCCCTCTGCTCATTTAGAGCCTGTGTTATGCCCTATCACGGTGGACTCACAGATGGTAGGAATGAGGACTGTTTTTATTCAGCACCAGTGTTTCCCCACAGACTCCAGATGTAGAGGAAATCTCAGCTCACCCTTTGTGCTTGTTTCTTGTGAGCAGTTTAGGTGTTCTAACCGCTAACAGGCCAGCACTATCCCCTTCAGTATGCTGCTTTTTCTGCTGACTGAAACTCAGAAGCAGTATGTTCCAAATACCTTTCTCAGTATTTTTTTCTCTCACTACTGACATCTGTCCCCAAAACTAATTGATAGGACAGATGGATGGATAGAAAGATAGATAGATCGATAGATGATAGATAGATAGATAGATAGATACCTATCATAACGGTGAAATGTGAATTTTCAAATAAGAAAACAAAAGGAAATGAAATACAGAGAAGCCTGACAAGATTTCCTTTCTTGAGGTTGGAAAGGCTTTCAAACCAATGCTTGAGTGTGCACACTGTATAGTACTGTACTTACAGCCCTCTAGATTCCTAAACAAGCATCCTTAATGGTCTAGGCTTGAATCGTCCTGTCCTGTTGTCTGCCCTCCCCACTGTGCCAATCCTCCATATCCCCAGCCCTTAAGCAGCTCAGATCCATGTTAATGCCAAGAGAGCACTGCATGGGGGCCCCAATTTACTGGAGCCAAGGGCAAAAATAAAGCTATGAAATTGTTTGCAAGAGCTTAAAATAACTAGTCTGGCAAAGCTAAGCTACACTTTGAGAGAGACAGCAGGGCAGCAGAAGAGAGAATTGTAACCATCCCACTGCCCATAAATGACCTCCCTGCTCTGCCCAGTGGTGCACTTCCTCCCTATGAGAACATCTCCCCTAAGGCAGTGACCGTCATTCAACTTTTTATTTTTCACCCACATAGCATCTTTTTAAATGTCTACTGAATAGTAAAAGACCAGTAGCAATGAGAGAAGGGCTCTTAATGTAATTTAATATGACTTCAGAAACCACAGCCAGGAGACAAATACATCAGTGGATGTATTTTTCTTTTAGAATGCCCAAAATTTACTCATCGTGAATCCTCTGTTGTAAGCCTGTCCCAAAGGATTGCAAAACAAAAGCTAGATTCACAGGCTCCTTCCTTGCTAAACAAGACTCACCCTGTCCCTTGGGGCAGCCAGCAACCAAACAGGGTTTGCACCCTGCCCCATAGGGTAAGTGACTGAGAGCAAAGGAGCCTAAAAAGAGGAAGGCTGGGTGGAGTAGGTTCCAGCCCTACCTGCACCATCCAAGGCACGGAACCAAGTCACTTGGATGGAGGTCCAACAATTGAGGGCAGGTTAATCAACACCCATCTTGGCATTTCTCTGCAGTAGGCACGGAACCAACACGATGCACCATCAGGCACACAGACACTTGCCTTCTTGCCAAACCCTCAGGCAAGCTGGATCCAGTCTCCATTATCTAATTTGATTCTGGGCCCCTAGCTACAATGGTGGATGAGGTCCAAGCCCTAGTAAATCCCCATGCCCTGAATGGTTCCCAGGAACTCAGGTCAGCTCTGGCACCTCGACAGAGTCAAAGCTCAGACTGTGTACCTTCCCCTTCTCCTCCACCAGCAAACAGTTTTCACGCTGGGCCCTGGAGAATTCCAAACTGGAGGGAGCCAGAAATTAGATGGGATATTCTTTAACAAATATGCGCGGGAGCTGGAATTACCACCAGGCTAGGATATCTGAGATGCCAGGAGCCCTTGCACATTCCTGAATGTGCTGACTCCCAGACTGATGACCAACATTTCAAAGTTTCATATCTCCCTCAAATGTCATATTAAAGACTAAACTTGTCCTAACTAAATCTATATTCATCTATAGACATAAGCCATACCAGACATTTTTATTGTAACTCCGGCTGCCTGATAACCTTAGGGGGCGTAGAATCAACTTTTGGTTCATCCTGGTATCCCCAGAATCTAGCATTGAGTCTGGCACACAATGTATAAGAAATAAAACTTTACTGAAGTGAATTATTCTTGTTGGTAATACCGTACATATCACAGATTACATACTTCCTTGTGTTAAACATATTTACATATTATGTTGAATTTACTTATATACCATATTATAAGCTTGTAGAGGATGAGAGGCATCATAGGTGACCAATGAATACATGTTCATCAAATAAATGAAGTTGGAGAAATCATGAATTTCTCAGAACTATGAAATTTTTAAAAAACAATTTTGGACTTATTATTTTGAAATATCTACCACCAAATTCCTTTAGCCACCATCACTAAGAATGATATGTATTGTGTTGAAGATTGTTGCAGAATGATATATCTTGGCTTTCACCACCTCTTCTCATCAATATTTTAATAAGCACAAGGGGGAAAGGAGGAACACCCCCAAAATGTCAGAGGCTTAGTTCTGGAGCGAAAAGGCTTATTGCCAAACAGGGTCTAAGCTGGCAAGTCCGCTTAATCAGCTCGCTGTAATGGGAAAGGTATCCATCCTGTTGGTAGTCTCTGGGTATCAACCACTAGGTCTCTGGGCTTATTACCCAGCAGTTTGCAGCTGGGGCAACATCCCAAAGCAACTTTCCTCTCAGACACTCTACGCATTTAGCTAGTTGAACCAAATGGTTCCTATGGATACTTCTCGTATCAAGAATTGTATGATGTCTACATATTACTTGATGAATATACTTTCAGTGCTAATAAATTCAAATTGGTGACTATTACTGGAAAACAGGAAATTTCTAAGTAAATGTGAAAATTTAATCCAAATCAGCGTCCTATGTGATACAGATTATGATGCAATTTAGTAAGTGAAACAGTATTTCTCAAAGGGTCTAGAAAAATAGAACCTGGATGACATCTTAAATATACACCATTCTAATTTTACCCAAGCTAAATAATTGTATGTTATTATAATAATACACACAATTACCAGGTAATAATAGGGTTGCATTCATATACTAAGCACTTTACAAACTATAAGTACAATGGTATTTGCTGTAATGGTTACCATCGAGTTTGCAAAATGCTTGTTGCTTCCATTTTCACATGCTCACGTGCCCTAGTACAACTGAATTTTCCAAAATCCTTGCAAAAGTCACAAAGGCATAAGATAACTGAGAAAGAAAAGGTGAAGGAGGTTTGCTGTTTGCAAAAGGATCTTGCTTTATGAAAAAGAGCATGAATTTAGCAGGCAGACTAATCTGGATTTGAATTCTGGCTCTTATGTACAAGCCATGTGACCTTGGGCATGTGATTTAACTACTCTTTCCTAATCAGCAAGAATGATGATTACAAAAAAAAAAAAAAACTTTCAGAAAACCGATGCAAAGATTAAGCCATAGTAATGTGTGTGAAAGTAACTTGCGTCACTCTTGGAAGATAGTACATGTTCATAAATATTTAGTTTTCTTTTTTATGTAACGTAGAGTGAATTCTTTGCTTAAAACTCACAGCTGACACTGGGGAGTATGAATAGCTTTGCCTCCCTCCCCCTGCATTTTCCCCACATTCTGTGAGGTAGCCAGGTCCCATCACATTTCTACCTCCATTCTCCCCTTATTCTTCAGGTAATATGAAATCTTTGGTCTCAAATAACTGAAATTCCAGTGAGCTAAATCAAGATACCTTCCTATAGACAGGGGAGGTTTTGGGCAGTGGTCTAGATTTTTGATTCACCTTGGTATCCTAAAGCAGCATCGGATAGAGAAAGTAGTCTGTGAGGTCTTTCATCTAGAATAGAATAGAATAGAATAGAATAGAATAGAATAGAATAGAATAGAATAGAATAAAATAAAATAAAATAAAATAAAATAAAATAAAATAAAATAAAAATTCCGAAAAAATCTGAGTTCCCCTGTCCTGGAGACAGGCTGGTAACTAGTTCAGTGGAGACTGCAAGGAAAATGCTACGTGTTAACTTAACTGGGTAATTGTATAGAGTCCCTTCCATGCAGGGAACTCAGAGCCCTTTAATATCAAAAGTTCCACTTGTGCTGAGAATATATATGCCCTACTTTAGAAGTTCTGGAACTCTCTCCGACCACTAAAGAACAAAATCTTTAAAACTGAAAGCTCCTCATATGGTTTCCCTTTAGGTTATATTTAGTTCAATAAAGGAAAAGTAATTTACCTGGAAGATTTATTATGCATTTCCAAAAGGTGGACATTTACTCTCTCCTCATCACCAGGATTAGGCACAATTATGTCATTAACCTTCCAAACATTCCTTTTGGATGGTGGTGAATTTCCTAATAACCATTATGGTCAAGCTGAGGTCAGAGGTAAACAAAAGGTTAAGTATCACAGACTCTAGGGTCATATAACTTCAGAGGCAAAAACCATGATTAGAATCTTGGTTCTCTGGCTAATTACCTCACTGTCGTCCAGACTGGTGTGTCTCTTCTGATGCCTACAGAGACTTTTCTGATGTTCACGGGTCATGAGGAAAGCTCAGAAGGGATGGAAAAAATGATCCGGTAACCAGGGACAGAAAGAGAGGCTCTCAGCCTGCTTCATCATGGTTATTTATGGCCTGCCTATCAGGGACACAGCTTACACAGCTAGGGCTTTATAGAGAAAAATCTAGACCAGATGAGCGAATGTATTTAATGTGGTCAACCAATCTGGGACAGAGCAGCACCAGCCAGTTCAGAGACAAAACGGGGTTCTTGCAGCTGACCTTTTTCATGTTCTCTGCTTAGGACATAAGCACAAAATTCCTTATTATTATCTAGTTTACAGCTTAGATCCTAAGTTTACGAAGTTCAAAAAGTTAAAATAACTGAAATTTATTGAGATTCTATTGCATGCTCTGCACTATTTTAGATGTTTTATATACATTTTCTTTTCTTTTCTTGAGAGAGAGAGAGAGAGAGAGAGAGAGAGAGAGAGAGAGAGAGAGCGCTCAAGGGTGGGTGGGAGGCAGAGGGAAAGGGAGAGATAGAATCTTAAGCAGGCTCTACACCCAGTGTGGAGCCCAACGTGAAGCTCATGACCATGAGATCATGACCTGAGCCAAAATCAAGAGTCAGATGCTTAACCAACTGAGCTGCCCAGATGCCCCATATTTTCTTACTTAATCTTTATAAGAATCCTACAAGTTATATATTATTCTCCTTTTTTACCACTGAGAATACCAAGGCTCCAGAAGACCAAGTAATTTATCCAACTGAACCAACAGAGCTTAGACTCTATTCAGGCAAGGTTTAGTAGACTCCAAAGTCTATGATCTTTCTGCTATGTTTCCATTTTCTTACAGAGAAACTCTCTGTGGGTCGCCTGGGTGGCTCAGTTGGTTAAGTGGCCTACTTTTGCTCAGGTCATGATCTCGCGGTCCATGAGCTGGAGCCCTGCGTCGGGCTCTGTGCTGGCAGCTTGGAGCCTGGAGCCTGCTTTGGATTCTGTGTCTCCCTCTCTCTCTCTGCTCTCCCTGCTTGTGCTCTATCTCTCTCTGTCTCTCAAAAATAAATAAATGTTTAAAAAAAATTTTTTTAAACAAAGAAACTCTCTGTAAGGTGAAGGCCAGATCAGACCATTCCTCTCTCTGTGGACCACTCACCAACAACTTTTGACAAGTGTTTTTAGCTGGGATTGATTTCTTTGAAGTAAAATGAGTTCAGCCTCAGGAATCAGTTTGCCACCTCCTATGTGTGCCAAGAAAAGACTGTACATAGATATTGACCACAATACCTGGTTAATCACAGAATCCCTGTAACCCAAACTATAAGCTTCCACAAAGGGAAAATGCTAGGTTACATGGCTCCCTGAAATGGACATAGACTCCATTGCCCCCTAGGATAGTACTATTCAATGTTATACTTGCTAGAAACATAACAAAAGCATAAAAGGTAACCTTTAAAATAAACATGACCTCTGTCACACCCTTCTCTTGTTGCTTTTTTCCCTCTAACCCTGATTTAGGACCTGCCTCTTCTCTAGAATCTAGAATGTCTAGAGCAGAGCTTCTCAACTTCAGCATTGTTGACATTTGGGGCTGGATAATATTTTGGCACAGTGAATGGGGACTGCCCTGTCCATTGTGAAATATTTAACAGCATCTCTGGCCTCTACTCATTTAGATGCCAGTAGCAACACCCTCCCCAATCATGAAAATCAAAAATGTCTCCAGATGTTGCTGAATGTCCCCTAGAGGACAAAATTACCCCTGATTAAGAATCACTGGTCTCAATTATGGACTTAGTTACCAAAAAACTCTAGGAAGCTCTAAATAGAATGTTATTGTACAGCCCTGAGATCATTTTCAGGACACAACAATGCTTGATCGTTGTAAAAGGCTGATATTCTAGACTCAAAAGAAAAGTAGATGGCATTCTCCAGGTGTTATCTGCAGTGAAGGAGAATAAAGAAGTTTCAATCTTGGAGAATTTTTCAGGAAGCTATCATCCACTTCCTAGGTAGTGAGTGAACAAAAAAAAAAAAATGTTTTAACTCTAGTATGAAGAATCAGTCTTCAAAATATGTGCTTGTGGAGGCACCTGGGTGCTCGGTTGAGCATGTGGCTCTGGATTTCAGCCCCGGTTATGATCTCAAGGTTTGTGGGATTAAGCCGAGCATCAGTCTCAGCACTGACAGGGCAGAGCTTGCTTGGGATTCTCTCTCTTTCTCACTCCCTGTTCTTGCTGTCTCCCTGTCTCTCAAAATAAGTAAGTAACCTTTAAAAACAAAACGAAACCAAACAAGGGGCACCTGGGTGGCTCATTCGGTGAAGGATCCAACGCTTGGTTTCGGCTCAGGTCATGATCTCACAGTTTGTGGGTTTGAGCCCTGTGTCAGGCTCCTCACTGATAGGGCGAGACTGCTTAGGATTCTCTCTCTCCCCCTCTTTGCCCCTCCCCCACTCACATGTGCACACTCTCTCTCAAAATAAATAAACTTTTAAAAACATAAAAATAAAACAAAATAAAAAAATGTGTGCTTGTGTATGTACCTTTTCAATTGAATCTTCTTAAACTAGAATAAGTTATGGCAATGAGAAAAACACAATTCTCCACTTCTGCCCACAATGTTATTTACTTTTTCTTTAGTGCAAATAAGTCAGAAACCCAGACAAAGATATTCACGGGGCACCTGGGTGGCTCAGTCGGTTGAGCGTCCGACTTCAGCTCAGGTCACGATCTCATGGTTTGTGAGTTTGAGCCCCGCGTCAGGCTCTGGGCTGATGGCTCAGAGCCTGGAGCCTGCTTCCGATTCTGTGTCTCCCTCTCTCTCTGCCCCTCCCCCATTCATGCTCTGTCTCTCTCTGTCTCAAATATAAATAAACATTAAAAAAAAAGATATTCAGATGGCCACCCTTCTCAATTACACTTAGTACCAAAGAGTAAGAACAAATTTTCTAAAAAAAAAAAAAAAAAACTAAGAAAAAAATGTCTATGGTCAATATGTTGTTTGAGTCTTGAAAAATTCTGCAAAGTTTTTGTCTTTATTCCTTGCCCTTAATAAACTTAGGGGAAAGTGGCACAATTTAGCAATATAAATATTGATTTAGCTATGTTTGATCTTCTTTCTGCCTTTTTCTATTTTAAATTTTTTGTAATCTGGCTTAAGTCAGTTTTACCAGGAATTGTTCACTGAAGTCCTTGTTTGGCTCTTAGATTTGTCTGTGAATAAACACTGTATTATATGTGAAATACAAGCAAATCTCTCCAAGTGTTGTAGTACAGAGCCAGCAATGGGAGGGTTGGATTGGAAGGGGCTGGAGAGGCAACGATTTGAAGTAATAGGACACATGAAATATCTAATCACCAGAGAAGTCATTCCATGTTGTTAAATAGAGATAGAATGTTCTAAATTCTTGAAGAGGATTCAGAGGAAAACAGAGTATGTGGATAAAAATATGAACATACATAATGATTTAACCCTCACAACAACCCCAAGAGGGAGATTGTGATTATCTCATTTTTCTGGTAAGAAATGGAGGCACAAAAAAGTAACTAGCTCAAAGCCAAATAGTAAGAGGCAGAGGTGGAACTTGAACCCTGGCAGTTTGACTCCCAAACTCACTCTACTATGCACACAATTCTTTGGGAGATTTAGAAGCAAGGATCTAGGAAGGAAATGGGATCATTTGTCCCAGAGAATTGTAAAGTGATAGATCATTAAAAATTTGGCCACACTGAAGGAAGATCTAGCAATAATTCTGTTAATTTCATCACCATACAGAGAAATTCCTTTGGGATTGGGAAGAAAGGAGCCTGAACCAGCCCCATCTGCTAGCCATACTCATCAAATTAGCCACGTAATTGCCAAATGCCAAACTTACTTGGAAGATTCAGCCATAATGTTATTCTTTAAAGATAAACAGTTTTGTAAATAAACATCTGCCCACTCCCACTCCCACTGACAACTAAAAAGCAGCTCTGTGTAGGAGGCTGAGTAATTATCTCAGATGTGGAATGATGAACTCCAAACCCACGAGGAGATTATTCATGATTACCTCAGAAATACTGCCGTGTTCCCACCTGCTGCTACTATTTCTCTTTTCTCTGGTCTTGCTTTCCCCATTGCCCCCCCCTCAGTCTTTCCTGCCTCCACCTGCCTTCTGAACATGGACTATCCAAGGCTCTGTCCTCAGCCACCATCATGAATCCAACCATCTCTCATAAGCAATCCTAAATCTAAGCTTCCATCCTGACCCCCCTCCTTACTTCCAAACCCACATTCCTATCTTCCTAATGGACAGTTCATTCATTTGTCCAAAACAGGACTCACATGCTTCCCTCACACACACACACAAAAATAAAATAAAATAAGGAAAATGCTCATGTCAGTGATCATAACTAATAGCCATTGTGTCAGTCACCCAGTTCTCTCTACTATTCCTATCACATCCCAACATTTACCTGATGCTGGTTTCAAGGTTTGTCACTTTTGCTTCCTTCTCTTCATTTTTATAGCCCTCCTAGATTTCTTTAATGAGCTTCTGGCAAATTACCCTGGCTCTGGATTGCACTGCCTAATACTGTAGCCATGAGCCACATGTAGCTAAGGAGTACCTAAAGTGTGCCTGATCTGAAATGAGACATGCCCTAAGTATAAAGGCATGCTCCATTTGAAGCTTCCGTTGGAAAAAAAAAAAAAAGAATAGAAGATATCTCATTAATAATTTGCATAGAGATCACATATTGAAATTATAATCTTTTTATGGATTATGTGAAAATATTGAATTATTCCATGTTTCATCATATGCCTTTTTAATGTGGCTGAATAATGGCATCCCAAGGTGTCAACATCTGAATCTTCGGAACCTGTGAGTACGTGATCTTACAGGGCAAGAGGAACTTTGGAAATGTGATTAAGTTAAGGATCTTGAGATAGGAAGATTATCCAGATAAGCCCAGTGTAATCAATAGGGGCCCTAGAAGAGGGAGACGGGGAGATTTGACTGCAGACGATGTTATGCTACCAGCTGGGAGGAAGGAGGCAGGGGCCCTGGACCAAAGAATGTAGGCTGTCTCTAAAAGCCAGTGTTGTCAAGGAAACAGATTCTTACCGGAAGACTCCAAAAGGAAAACAGACCAGCTAATACCATGATGTTAGACTTGTGGCTTCCAGACCTGTGGGAGAATAAATGTGTGTTGCTTTAGGCCACAAAGTTTATGGTAATTTGTTACAGTAACAATTGAAAACTAATACATATGGCTACAAGGAAATTTAATTTACATGTGGCTCCCCTTTGTAGTTCACATTAGCTTTCTGTAGGAGAGCACTGCTTTAGAATCTTCTCCCTGTCCATTCCCCAGCCAGAGTGATCTTATGCCATCACTCCCCTGCTCAAATGCTGTCCATGGCAAAGCAGGTGGATAAAATGAAGCCCAAATTCTTGTTTGGCTCTCAGATCTCTCCGTCACCTCCATCACTTCACAGTTGACAGCCTTTGCCATTTCATCAGTGCTACAAACCCCCAAATATCTTATACACACACACACACACACACACACACACACACACACGCATACACATATATATACACATATACATACATATAGATATAGTTGACATACCCAATGTTACATTAGTTTCAGGTGCACAACAAAGTGATTCAACTTCTCTGTACCTTATGCTGTGCTCACCACAAGTACAGCTACCATCTGTAACCATACAATGCTATTACAATACCATTGACCATAAACACTATGCTGTACCTTTTATCTCTGTGACTTATTATTCCATAACTGGAAGCCTGTATCTCCCACTCTCCTTCACCCACTTTGCACATCCCCATTCCCCTCCCCTCTAGCAACCATCAATCCTGTATTTATAGATCTGATTCTGCTTTTTTAAACATCTTGTCTTTCAACCAGTTTGGTCTACCTCTGTTGCCTCACATTTTCTTTATTTCCCTATTTTTGCCCCCCCCCTTTTTAAATGTTTTTTTTTATTTTATTTTTGAAAGAGAGAGAGAGAGATGCAAGTGGGGGAGGGGCAGAGAGAGAGAGGGGGAGACACAGAATCTGAAACAGGCTCCAGGCTCCAAGCTGTCAGCACAGAGCCCGACGTGGGGCTGGAATTCTGAGAACATGACCTGAGCCAAAGTCAGACTCTTAACTGACTGAGGCACCCAGGTGCCCCTTTTCCCCCTTTTCCAAGATGTTTCCTTACCCTAAATGCATTTTATTTTTATTTTTGACCATCAAAATCCTGTCTATCCTTCCAAATTTAATTTAAATCCCAATTCTTCCATGTAGCCTTCCACAGCTCCCAGTAGGACTTAATTTAGCTCCACTCTACGTACATCTCTTAGTGTTATCACTTGCCCACAGCATTACTGAACTCTGACTCAAGGATGGTCCAGTGCTGGAGCACTTCCAGAGGCAGGAGCCCACCTTACCCATCCTGTTCTGTGTTCACCAATGGTGCCCTTACTGTGCCAGCAACATAAGTGCAGAAGTTGTGGAGGTGGGTCTTGAGGGGCAACTCTGGGTTTCTGCCCCATTCCTGTAGTTTGGGTGCTGAGGATTGATTTCTGGGCATAGTGGGACTATTTAGAGAGGGGGCCTCCAGGAAAAGGCTGGACTGTCTTTGTGAACTGGTGTAGTTTCAAAGCTGGTAGGATTTGAGATTAATGCTTCATTGATACAGTCGCAATTGTGCTTATAAACTGGTGAAAGCTGAAGA
The DNA here is from genome assembly GCF_018350195.1 of Panthera tigris. NCBI lineage: Eukaryota > Metazoa > Chordata > Mammalia > Carnivora > Felidae > Panthera > Panthera tigris. Next base: position 69,503,603 of record NC_056666.1, on the reverse strand, counting down.
CAGAGATAGGCAAGAGAATCTGTGATACCAAATAAAGACTTTAAACAGAAAAGATGGGTTTCCCAAAGAGCTTGGATAGTATTTATGCCAACCTCCTCTTTCCTGGGAGAACCACAGCCAGCAGGCAGGTGTCAATGTCAAGGCTCCTGATCTGTCATCCACTCAAGTAATCTTCCTTGCCCAGTCCTTTTTTCTGGGGTAAGGGCTTTGAAGAGATATTTTCTATACATATGAATAAAATATTTTAATGAGCCTTCATTTTAAACTTCATTCATTTAAAAATCTGTGCTGGGAAAAACATCCAGATGAAAACCGTTACACAACTTCCAACATTAAAGGTCCCTTGATTATATTTGTAGGTGATGACAATTCTCTATACTTAGTTCCCTGAATGACACCAGCTGTCCACCATGAAAATTCTGAAACATTTCCCCAAAGAACAATGTGTTAAATTATTCCACTTTCACCGCCTTGTGAAAGGCATAGCCTAGTGCCCATGACCTGAAACTTCTGCCTTCAGATGGATCAGGACTAAATTGGACGTAAATGTAAGAAAAGTGTCTTTCATTCATAGAGTGATATACAGGCTGCATTATTTTGGTTGATCCACAGACTAACTTTGGAAGGTTGGTAAAACAGGTATTTCTATCCCTATTTTATAGCTAAGGAAGTTCCTAAAGCTTGGATGTGTTAGAGAGGAAATTCAAACTCATGTTCTCACACATGATCAGAAAACATATCTTAAAATGTACAACTCATGGATGTTAGATTTCACTGTTGGGACTCTACCAAAATAAAAAGCTTCTGCAGAATGAAGGAAACAATCAACAGAATGAAAAGGCTGCCTACGGAATGAGAGAAGATACTTGGAAATTACATATCTGATAAACGGCTAGTGTCCAAAATATATAAAGAACTGGTACAATTCGACACCCAAAAGAACAAATAATCCAATTAAAAAATGCGCAGAAGACATTTCTCCAAAGAAGACATCCATATGGGCAACAGACACATGAAAAGATGCTCATAATCCCTTATCATCAGGGAAATACAAATCAAAACTACAATATCACTTCACACCTGTCAGAATGGCTAAAATCAAGAACACAAGAAACAACAGGTGTTGGTGAAAATGTGGAGAAAGGGAACCTTCATGCACTATTGGGAATGCAAGTTGGTGCAGCCACTCTGGAAAACAGTATGGAGGTTCCTCAAAAAGTTAAAAATAAAACTACCTTATAATCTAGTAGTTGCAGTACTAGGTATTTACCCAAAGAATACAAGAACACTAATTCAGACAGATATATGCACCCCTGTGTTTGTCGCAACACTATTTGCAATAGCCACGATATGGAAACAGTCCAAGTGCCTATTAATTGATAAATGGATAAAGAAGATGTGTATAATATAATGGAATATTATTCAGTCATAAAAAAGAATAAAATCTTGCCATTTGTAACATGGATGGAGCCAGAGACTATTGTGCTAAGAGAAATAAATCAGTCAGAGAAAGACAAAGACCATACCATCTCACTCGTGTGGAATTTAAGAAACAAAACAAGCAAAGGGAAAAAAATAGACAAAAAGCAAGAAACAGACTCTTAACTATGGAGAACAAACTGATGGTTACCAGAGGGGAGGCAGGTGGGGGGGATGGATTAAATAGGTGATAAGGATTAAGGAGTGCATTTTTCATGAGAGCACAGGGTGATGTATGATGTATGGATGTTGAATTACTATATTTTTTTAATGTTTATTTATTTTGAAGGAGAGTGTGTGCATGCAAGCAGGGGTAGAGGCAGAGAAAGAGGGGGAGAGAGAATCCCAAGCAGACTCTATGCTCAACATGGAGCCCAACATGGGGCTTGATTTCACAACCATGAGATCATGACCTGAGCCAAAATCAAGAATTGGACGCTTAATCACTGAGTCACCCAGGCGCCCCTGAATTACTATATTATACACTTGAAACTAATATAACACTGTGTGTTAACTAACTGGAATTAAAATAAAACTTAAAAAGAAAAAAAGAAAAAAGAAATCACGGGATCTTTTAGTTCAATTCCTTGGTTTTATTGGTAGAGGTAAGACTAGGAAGGGCTTGCTCCCCTTATCATTGAGCTCTTGGCCCTGCTGGTCCCACTTCGTAAAAATACCAGTTATCTGGACATTTGGGTGGCTCAGTCGAGTTGACTGTCTGATTCTTGATTTTTTGGCTTATGTCATGGTCCTAGGATAGTGAGATCTAGCCCTCTTCAGTTCCACACTGAGAATGGAGCCTGCTTGGGACTCACTCTCTCTCTCTCTCTCTCTCTCTCTCTCTCTCTCTCCCCCTCTCCCCCTCTCCCCCACCTTGTGCTCTGTTTCTCTGAAATTAAAAAAAAAATTAAAAATACCAGCTATCTTGGGGTGCCTGGGTGGCTCAGTCAGTTGGGCATCCAACTTTGGCTCAACTCGGGTCATGATCTCATGGTCCATGAGTTTGAGCCCCACATCGAGCTCTGTGCTGACAGCTCAGAGCCTGGAGCCTGATTTGGATTCTGTGTCTCCCTCTCTGTCTCTGCCCCTCCCCTGCTCATTTACTATCTAGGTTACACACCTCCAGCAAATTTCTTAACCTCTCCAGACCTTGATTTCCTTGTCTATTAAATGGGGATCAAAATACCTATCTCAAATGGTTAGTGTGAGTAATAAAAACAAAATACGACATTTAAAATGGCCCAGCATAGAGAAAATAAAACAGACATTACTGCCCTATCCCCTCATGCTCAAAGACATTGAAACTAGAATAAATAGAAGATGGGGACCCCTTTACAAACACAGCATAGAAGGAAGAGTCAAGGGCCCAATACTAATGTCTATTGATTTACTCAGTACAAGAATTATTTATTCCAAAATATATTCCTGCGTCACCATCAAGTCGGTACTCATGCTTCTGAGGACTGATTAATGAAGCTGCTGCTGTCAGCAGCAGTCAGTATTCTTGAGAAAATTGAAGCACAGAGGAAGGGACCTTCCAGGTTCATCTAGGAAGTCATTAGAAGTGAAGTAAAGCCAAAGTAATCATAAAGTATAGAGTAAAAATATTAAGAGGAACAATAATTTTAGACTTATTGGAGTTTTAAAAAAACAAGATAAGGCTCTTTACTTAAAGCCTACTGCCTATCACATGCTCTGCTCAGTGCTTTATGCAATATTTCTATTCAACAAATATTTGTGGAGCATTTTCCATAATCCAGGCACCATCCTAGACACTGAGAATATAATGGTAAGCAAAAAGAAATGTTATCTCCATTCTCATGCAGTCCCCCCATGGAGTCTCATGGAGACAGACACCATCAAATAATCCCACAAGTAAGTGAATAATTATACACTGTGGTAAGCACTAAGAAGAAAAGTTATGCAGTGTGAATAGGGTGTGCAATGATGTGTAAGAGACAGCTTCCCAGGAAAAGTGGGATTTGAGCTGAAATCTAGAGGATGGATAATAGTGAACTAGGGGACCAAGAGGGAGAGAAGTCTCCAGGCAGAGGAAATAGCAAGTGCAAAGACCCTGGGGCAGGACAGAACAGATGACATTCAAGGAATTAGGTCCAGGATGGTTGCTTCACAGACAGAGAGGGAAGAATGAGGTGCAATGAGTCTGGAAAGACCATGCAGGGCCTAGACTACAGTGGTGAAAACTTTAGACTTTGTCCTAAAAGCAAAAAGGAGTCATTGAATCGATCAATTAATGTCTCTATTGAGTGTTTCAGGATTTTGTGGAATATTATAATACCACAAACATATCTGTGTAATACGTAGTATAGAATTCAAATCCACTAGACCACTAAATACTTTCTGCATCTGACTCATAATCCAATAGCCCTTGTGAGCTAATAGCTGCCAGACACGCCTAAGCCTTTTTATGCACAAACTGTGGTGCAGACTTTTAGAATCAAACAGGCATGATGTTATATATGCGATGCCATTCAACACATGGGTTCAGTAGAAATGGAAAACGTATTCATGATGGTAAGGCAGATCACTGCTTCTCATATCCATTATTATAAAAGTAAGACATTTGAGGTAAAAGCTGAATTTTGGCTTCAAAGGTTCTCAAGACAGCTACATCTGCACCACTCAACATAAGCAATCTGGAAGTTCACATGGTGAGAATTAAGCATTTCTCACTCAGTATAAACTGTGAAATGTATTTGAAAATAGCGTTTTCTGTTAAAATTAGCATTTTTTCATACTTAGCCAACAACTGCCTTTTTTCTTTTTTTTTTTTTTTACAAAGTCACATTATTTATAGCATAAAGATTATTGAGAGAGCTGCTGCTCTGATCTCCATGAGCTGTCCCAGGCTTAGGAAGGCACATCAAGTGAGAACAAGTTCCACTGGCTCTGAGTACAATGGTGAGGTGGTGTAAGATCAGAACACAGTTCATCAGAAGACTGCTTTAAGGCAATGCTTGGGAAAGTCGAAGTTTAAGCTAAGTAAGGTTTCCAGATGCAAGAAATGTCACAATGAGTCCATAATTTTTAAATGCTTCTCATCTCCCACCCATACCTATGCCAAGGATTGCAAATGTTTTCAGTGTTTCCAAGCCCATTTTGGATTTAGCAGTATCTCTCTTTTTTCCTTGAACTCACTTTATTTCTCTTAAGTTCCGTTTATGAATAGCATGCCACTTTTTAAATTAAAATAAGTTTAATTTAAAAATTTTCCATTAAAAATTTTTTAATGGAAAATTTTTTTAATTTTCTTTTAATGTTTATTTGAGAGAGAGAGAGAGAGAGAGAGAGAGACAGAGTATGCATGGGGGAGGGGCAGAGAGAGAGGAAAACCCAGAATCTGAAACAGGCTCTAGGCTCTGGGCTGTTAGCACCAGAGCCCAGCATGGGGCTGGAACCCACGAACCACAAGATCATGACCTGAGCTGAAGTCGGACACTCAACCAACGTAGCCACCCAAGTGTCCAATTAAAAATGGTTTTAAATATCTGTAAGGTAAGCAGAAATACCTTGGTTTTTTGCCAAAGTGTAGTTAAGTAACCACTGCTCTCTACCTTAGTCAGACTAAGGATCTTGGACCAAATATACAAAACTTATAAGAGATGTGGGCAGGGCGGGGGGGAGGGGCAGGAATCTGTGTTAAATATTCAGGGTCAATTGTTTTCAATCACTAATATTTAAGTTATGAAAAATACATGTCATTGTTTTAGGTAATTCCTAACTTCTGAACTGGCAACTCATCTATGTCCTTTACTTTTTCTTGTCCACCTATTTGCATTATGATGGCTATTACTGTTTCTCTCAGCATATTGTTAAGGGAAAGGAGAGCAAAAAGATGGAAACAAATCTCTATGGTATCTTGTTGGCTTCTCTGTGTCAATTTAGTCAGCTAGACACTGAAACTCTCCAATCCAGTGAGATTTCTGCTTCATCTGAGGATGGTCTGTTTTCATGTTCTCCCTGTCCATTGTTAACATTTCTAATCAAGACCTCGACCCACATCTCTTTGGGGTTTAGAGAAGAACACAACAGCACAAGAAATTCTAACTGCTGAATGCTCAGCACACTCAATCCACAACATTATTCCACATAAAAAGTTGTGTGGTGTCATGGAAAGGGCACTGAGTCTGAGTCAGGAAGGTTGAGTCTGTGGCTCTGCCTCTGCTAGGAACTTGACTCTTGATCTTTCATAAGTGGAGATTCAGGGCAAATGTCTCCACCTTTCACAACTCTCCCAAGTAGCATGAGACATTCTGTCATTCTCAGTACTTCTCAAGCACTGTTCCCATCTCTACCATTGGGTCTATAGTAGTAGCTTGTAAACATATAGATGTCCTTTTATCCACCTCCAATCTTACCCTCATCCACCGCCTTTAGTCTCCTTGGAAGCAGAAATAAATCATTCATTTTTATCTTCTCAGTGATGTGAACAGTGTTTACACAGAAGGCATTTGACAAATGTTTGGTGTGTAAATGGATGCCCATGAATTCTCATCTCTGTTGTATCCAAAAGGAACTCCTTTTTTCCTCTCTGAATATCACTCAGCACCCCTTCTGAACTTCCTTTCCTATAGGTTGTGTTCTGGTTGTTACTGGATAATAAGTTTTAGGCTGTCTTAAACTAGAAGGAAATTTAGCACTATGACATATCAAATTCGTCTTGATCATGTAATAAAGATGGGTTCTTAAATGACCTTGGCTGAAATTCTCTCACTCCCCAGCAGAATAAGTGTAGCAAATAGCCACAACAATATTTCTTGCCCCACATGTTCTTCTAGAACCTTGCCATCCTCTATCAAAAAGTAAAATCTGTGTTCTCCCCCCTTGAAGCTCGGCAGGCTTTTGTGACTACTTTGAACAGAGCACAGGTGAAGTAATGCTGTGTGTTTCCAAGTTAGTTTATAAAAGGCAATATAACCTCCAGCTGGCTCTCTTCTTTGACACTTGCTCTTAGAATACAGACACCATTCTGTGAGGAAGCCCAAACCACATGGAGAAGGGCATGTGTAGGAGAGCAAAGCCCCCCACCCTAAGTCCCAGCTAAGCTCCCAGCCAACACGTGCCTACTTGCCAGGCATGTGAGTCATCTTGGAAACAGATCTTTCTGCCTTCAGTCAAGCTGGCACTGCATGGAGCAGAGACCAACTCTGCCCAAATAACAGATTCATGAGCAGAATAAATGACTACTGTTGTTTTAAGCCACTAGGTTTCTGGGTAGTTTATTATGCAGCAAATGTAACTTGACCAATAGTGCTCTGGGGGGAGCTAGCCAAGATGGGTAATTTTGCTTCCCAGTTGATTCAAAAGGAAACTTCTGCATTCAGACACTTCACAACTTAAAAATGTTTGTGACAATAAAAATTTTAAGATCTTAAATAAATACACCAACTTGAATCCAAATTCACTTTTGAATAGAGCCTTTGGCATACAAAAGCTTTTCCTGTCTTATTTCCTGATACTTGGGGTCCTAAAATGGTAAACTTCTCCAATTTTACAAGTCTCCATATTTTTCAACTCAATTTTTATTTATATTTATAAACACATCCTGAGTTCATCTCTTATTTTCTAATACTTTTTAATCACAGCCAGTAATAAACAGTAGGCGCTATCTACCATTTGTTTTTTTTGTTTGTTTTTTTTTTCAGCCAATTCCCCAGGAGGTAAGGCTGTGTTGGGGCACTTGGTCTGCTTTCCAGGTTATCACAGATAATGGTTTTACCAAATGTTTTGCCACCACATGATGAGTCACTGCTTTTCCAGTCTCTGATATCCATTTCCTTGCTGTCCAACTCTTGCCAACTTCCATCCAACTGCTAAGCCAGTCTCACATCTTTTAGGCTTTGTTAAGGCAGAACATCACTTTGAGTAGCAGTATGTATATTATGATAATACAAATATACAAATAAAGCTTAGCAGCTTAACCAGTGGTGTGCTAGTAAAATGACTGTCTAAAAAGAGCCCTGGTTTGTAGCACTTGCCATTTCTGTATTGTAAAAGCTCCAATTATAATAACTTCAAGCTATCAACTTGATGTCAGTTAGCTTACAAAATTCCTTAAGACTTAGCATCAGCTCTTGCCAACCAGGACAAGCCAGAGAAGGCACACTAATGGACTTAACCCAATGTATAAAATCCAGTCAATAGTGGAAGAGGCTATAAAAGGGAGTTTACTTCACAGGGACCCAGGGTGATGAAGGGTCTACCGTGTTCAACACATGGTTTTCAAGGTCATCTTAATACCAGCATCCAACCAGAAGACAGAGAAGAAGGAGAGTAGAGGATCCCAAGGGAAGACTTTATGGGTCAGGCCTAGAAGTAATACAAATGCTTCTAGTCACATTCCATTGGCCAAAGTTCAGTTTATGGTCACACCTAACTGCAAGGGAGGCAGGAAAATGTTGTCTAGCTGTGTGTCCTGGTGGAAAAGAAAACACGTTTGGCAAACACCTAGCCAGTCTCTGCCACATTCCCCTAGACACAAGCTCCAGACAATCAGTAGTATCATTAATATCAACAATCACTTGAGAGTTCAGTGTCATTAGCCCTAGAGAAGGAAATTATGGTCACCTTGGTATAGACTATAACCTAATGTCAGGAATTATCCAATAATTGTCACTGCAAACGCTAAGCAAATATACCTCTGGTTGGCATTGGAGGGAGAGGTATGCAATATACCTGTGTGGCCAATGTTCTACCAGATTCATGGTAGAGGTCACTGGTCCAAGTTACAGTAACAGAACCACTGCCTTTCTTATCTGCTCACACAATGTTGGACAGCCAGGATGACAAGAAAAACACTGAACTTGGAATGCAGGGGAGTCCCAACTCTTTAAAAACAGATAGGGTTTGAGTGGTCTGAGATTCCCACCTCAGCTTTGTCACCATCAGCTCTTTCTGATTCAAGTTCTTTATGCAAAAATTGTATAATTACACCTCATTCACAGAGTAATGATAATTAATTTAAATAATTATTACAAAATACTGGCACATAATACTGGCACATAACTTGGTAAATGTTATGTTCTCCTCCCCTCCCTACCTAGCAAGGCAACTTGGACATGTTCTAGCAGGCAAAATTAGTTGCTGGTGCTCTTTTTATTTTCATTTTCTTTAAGTTTATTTATTTATTTTGAGAGAGAGAGAGCACACGCACGCAGGGGAGGGGCAGAAAGAGAGGGAGAGAGAGAATCCCAAGCAGGCATTCATGCTGTCAGCATGGAGCCGGACAAAGGACACAAACCCACAAACTGTGAGATCATGACCTGAGCTGAAACTCAGATTTGGATGCTCTACTGACTGAGACACCCAGGTGCCCAGCTGGTGCTCTTTTTAGTACCCATTCCTCTCGACATGATCTACCACATGTTCTGAAGTTTCCCTCTCTTCTCTTTCCCTGAGAAAATCTCTATGGACTTTCTGTCTGGGTTATGCAAGGCTCTCTACTAACCTGGTTAGTATGTTTAGTAATTCTTGAACATTTTGGAGACATTGTTGTAGCCAGCACAACTGAAAGGAGAGAGTCAGAGATATTAAACATTTTGCTATACCCAGGAAAGTCCACACAACAAAAAATACCTTCCCATAATGTCAATAGTGCCTCCCACTCTAAGGAATTTTTGAACAGCAGAAATTTCAAAATTCCTTACAATGGAGACACGGAGAAAAGTCTTTTCTGAGACTCCGTAGGATGAGCACGGATCTGCCCCTATATATCTCCCTGAAGGGTTTCTGTGAGAGAGTCTTGTACTTCCTTCCACCTTCCCCCAAGTAGCTGCATCATGTCCACCCCCATCCCTACTCCCAGAGTATTCTGCCCACTCTTTCTATGCATCTGACCTCATGGTCTAACTACATATAATAAACTCTGTGGGAATCATCCCATGGGTTAAGGCCATTTCTTTCCACTTAAAATGGTGATGATTGACCTGGGAAGCAATAATTAAGTCTGAGTGTAGATAAACAATGGGTAAACTTGCACAACCAAATTTTTCATTACAACCCGGTCAAAGTTAAAACTAATGACAAGTTGTGTCAAAAATAATGACACACAAAAATCCCTCGCTCAAGTGTGTTTAGTTCAAAGACAATCACTTCTAAGCATAAAACAGGCCTCCTATTCATTTGGATGTCATGAAATTATAAAGTTTATGCTGCCTAATTTGGAAAACTGTTAGCTGATGCATATTTATATTTCTGTTTAAAAACTAGAGTGTTAAATCTTTTCCCCTAAAGAGATGTTGAGTTGATCAAAGATACAGGATTGTCCTAATTCTTTTCAAATGTAGAACATCTTTAAAAAGTTACAACAGGAAATGTGTCTATGATTAAATAAAATTAAAACCCTTACAATGCTTACAATTTCAGATTTTTATCTTTTTGATGGGACTAATCTCAAAGCATTTTATTACTGGGTCAAGTCCCTTTTTCCATAGCATGGGTTCTATGTCCAGGATCCAGCAGGTCACAGGTTTGCCTCTCAAAATATACGATTTATGAAATAAAACTCCTCCAATACTGAGCTAAAAAGCACAGAAGGTTCTCAAGGGCAGCAGTCTGCCTTAAATCCTGTGTGTTCACAGGCACTGGGCATCTGGCCCTCTGGCTCCAAACCAAGGAAGTTGCTTCAGAACTGGCTGGTTCATCCCTGGGGTCATTTAACCTTCGCTCCTCAGGCTGAGCTTGTTGAAGTGTTTTGCTCTTCATATCCAGTTTTTGGCCCCCTCGTTCTTGAGGGGCTCTCTAAACCTCTTGTTTCTTGTCTTATGACCCACAAAGGACCTCTCTGCTTAGAATGAAGGAAACAGATGAAGCCCCACCTAAGCGCTTTTCCATGAGCCTGAAATCTCTACTGACATCTCCTCTGCTTCTCAGCCAGGACATTTTGAATCAGCCAGAACTGATTTGATTTCCCCATTTCATGTGATTACCTAAACAGAGTGCATCAGGAACCCTAGACAAGATACACCAGGAGGTTATAAACTAAAACTACTTATTTTCCTTAAGATTAAAAGATATATGCTAATTCTGCTTCCCAAGGCCTGAGGCATCAAATTTCTCTCAATGCAGATTTCCCCTAAATTGGAAGGGAACTGTCATTAAAAACCTCATTAAAGATATTCTGTTTCCAAGCAGGGCCCAGCAGCCCTTGAGTCAGATACAACTGCTTTCCTGTTGCCCGAAGACCTGTTATTTGGAACTAGACAGCATCCCAAGGGGGAGGGATGTCCTTGGTTGTATTCTCCCCCTGTCCTTGCCCAACACCAATCCCCGCCATGATCTGTCCAGTAAATGGCTGGCAAACATCAGTCTTCTCAGTGCCAGTGACTTGATGGTGAGGACCTCACAACTGTCTATGAGGTCCACATTGTTTCCCCCATTTGATGTCTGAGAAAACTCTGGTGTGACCTCCATAAGCGACCAGGGGTTGAAGGAAGAGGAGAATGGAACCAAGCCAAGTGTCTGGCCCCAAGACTGGCACTCCTGCCACAGCCCTGCGGCTGAGCCTCTCTCAATGCCTCCCTTTCTGGCAGCAGAGGTAGAGCACCCACTGTGCTTGAATTCTTGTTTACTGAGTGGTGCCGGTGAGTTGACTGCAAGAAGCCAGCAAGCATTAACTTGCAACTAACGCGGGTCTCATCAGCTTTGTATATGAGTTTTTTTAATCACACAAGTCTAAATAGGACACGAGAGTGCGTATTTATTTTAATTCAGCCTCCAGACCACAACTGGAGAGCGTGTTGATGCTGGTTCTTAGCAGGTCAATTAGTGCACCCTCCAGGAGCCACATCCTGCTTTGTAATATTTAGCCGACACATATGCCTTTCAATTACAGGAATTGAAATAGAACACATTACATGCCCGGGTCCACACAATCAAAGGGAGCCACCCCATGTTCCATCAAAAATGGCTCAACTAGGCCCTCAATTGTGAAGGTGGTTAAGGGCAAACCAAAGCTGTTTGTCAGAATTATCCAGGTGCATGGATTTTCTGTGCTCTGTAGACAAGCCCTATAAACCTAAGTCACTCATTGGAGTGCTTTGTAGACTTTTCATACATGTTATCTCTACAGGTTTATGTGAATTTTCATATTTTATGGGTTCAGTACCTTCCTTGGATATTTCCAGTCCTAACTGAAATGGCTATTTCACAAACCTCAGTTTCAGCAGTTGTAAGAAACGCCACTAACGACAGGAGTGGACCTACTTGAAAACAAGTTGTCAGTTCACTCTTGTGCCTGAAATGCTAATGACACACACGACCAGCAGCATGTGCATCCCGTGTCAGCCCTGCAGAAAGAGACTCCTCCAGCAGCAGCAGGAGACCCTAATTGTTATTTAAGTGGCCTCTGCCCTTCACTCCATTTCTCTTGCCACCAAGTTGCAATTTCTTCCTTTCCCTGCAACCAAATCTTTCTGAAAAGGTTATTCTCTGGGACACTGATACCATTTACATCCATTGGAGGGGAGAAATATACTAAGCTAAACGTGAATGGCTCTGTTCTTCCCTTCTGTGTGAAAGTAACAATGGGATGTGTTAAATATTATTCTCTGGCTCTTTTTACTGTAATGTTTCCCTGCCTCTAATCACTTTTCCTTCTGCTGTCTGCAGCTGAATAGACAGCTGGAAGTCAGCTGCGTCGCGTCTAGTGCAGTAAGTTTTTAAATGTTTCGCTGTTAATTGTGCGACACTGCCCCTCATTCTGCTTTGTGAATGGACCACGCGGTCTGCTGGACCGAAGCAGACAGCTCAGCGATCTCCACCCTCGCTTTGGTAGACAAGCAAACTTTCCCTGTCGTCCCTACAGTCAAGGTTAGAAGACCCGGAAGTAGAGAGTTGGAGAAGCAGAGAGACGTGGAGGATGTCCCAGTGCTGAAGTTCTGACTGTGGCATAGCCGTCCCAAATCATGAGAGCTCTCTCCAAAACCAGTGTCCAGTCTCATCCTCATTAACAGTTTTCATCACCCACATAATTCTTTTTATTGCCGGAGGGGGAAAAAAGGTCTCCATTTTTATGATTTTATAACCCTGTCATTAGAAATGTTTGAAACAGCATTCCACCCTCAGGTTGCATTGTGTGGTTGGTTATGAACTTCATTTGATCACTGTTCCATCAATTTGACATTAACTGCTGCAATTTACAACTGCTCCAGCTTTCTGTCTATTATTGTACCTTCTGCGTGTGGAAAAAGGAAGGGGGGGTTGGGGGAGACCTCTGCTGCCCAGGGGAAGTTTAAAAGAATGTGATGTCTTGTTAAAACCTGAAGGGGCAATGAAGGGAGGGAGGGGGAATCTCTGAAGACAGCAAACCTAAGCCTGGTAATGAATAATGCCTTGCTCCCGCTGTGAACATGGGTGACCCGGCGTGTCCTGCAAGGCCCAGAGTGAATAATTCACTGTGCGAGTCACAGGCCTCCTGGTAGGCCTCAGCATTGCTTTGTCTTACAAATATGTTCTCCCACAGAATCAGACTTGATGGGCGGGTTCGCTCAAGAAATGTCGAAACAAAAGCCTTGTGTGACGGAAGGAGCACCTTGTGATTTTGGCACAAGGCTCCCAGTCCTGAGGTTCCCGGGAAGGGGAGCTCTTGGCTGGCTAACACGGCGGCAAGCATCAAAGGAAAGGTAATCAAGAATGCAACAGGTCAGAAGACGCCGAGGCCTTGTTCATGTCTGATGAAAGTGTGACGAAGTCAGACAAGAATCCATTTGCACCACACACGCAAATTGAAGTCACATTCATTGCCTAACTTGGACCCACAAAATGAAGAAAGTATAATGCAGCTGGGAATCCCAGATGACTTCTTGACCTTGGCTGCGATTAAATTTAAAAGAGAGAGAAAGAAAAAAAAAAAAAAAAAAAACACACAGTATTTCTCCTTGAATGAAGAACCAGAAAGTCATCCAGATTGTTGGGCTGAAGTTAACTCTTTCTGGTGGCTTGAAAGATTACAGAGGGCTTTTTGAGGCCAAGGCAGTCATTGGTTCTCTCATGTTTTGGAAGAAAGAAGGAATCAGTGTTAAACCCAAGAATAAGATAGTCCAAGTTCTCGACCCCTCGTTCTCCTGTATGGAGACCAGGCAGTCATGAAGAGATAAATGAAACAGGAAGAAGTTAGAGCCGGCCTCAACATTTCACAGACTTACCTCATTTGTTATGTTCTCCTTTCTGCTGGTCTGAGGAAATGTCATGTCACAGAAAACTGGGAAAGTACAGAGAAATTGCCCTCAGAAGCATTTTGATACTCCCTTCCTGTAGATCAGTATTTCTGTAACTTAGCTGACTTTTAAGTACACGACTGAACACGTATCATATTTGAACAAAGTTTACTCAGCTCTGAATTAGTGCTTAACCATAACTAAATTGCTTATTGGTACATATCATAAACTGCAAACTAAGCTAATCCAGCCTTAAAACACAGACTCCGCAGGCAGCACTCCCAGGACTTTGAGCAGAGTCTCGGTCCAGTCCCATCTCATGAGAAAGGGCCCTAAAAACCCTAAGACAAAGTAACACAGGCTTGGTCAAAAGAGCCACCCATCTTCACCGCCCCAGATTGGCTGAGTGTGGAAGCTGCTCGCATCAGCCACAGGCTCTTCCCACCATTCAGTGTGTCAGAGTTATTATCGGCCCACATCTTTGCAAACCTTTGGCATTGCCAGTCTTTTTAATTCTGATGTGTAGTGGTCCCTCAACGTGATTTTAATTTCTATTTCCCTGGTAAGTAGGGCAACCACAAGATGTATCATCTAAACCAAAAGTGAAAGGGGGTGTTTTTAAAATTTTAGCAAGTAAAGCAGAGTAAATTGGGACTGTTACTAGCAAACCAGGATATATGGTCCCCCTATGGCCGACTAGCAAGGTTAAATGCTTTTTCATATGTTTGTTGGCCATTTGGGTGTCCTCTTTGAGAACTGAGGCTGTCTGTCTTTTTATTGAGGATAATAGGAGTTTTTAATCTACTATCCTCACGCTGTAATGAATATATTCATTTTTATATTTTCATATATATTTGTATATGTTTCATAAGGATAGATGTATATCCTTATGAAATAATTATATCAATAAAATACCGCTCATCTCTTTAATACGTTGGAGTTTGGCATAATATATTACTAACATGCTTAAAAATCAGTACTCTAGAGTGTTAGTTAAAATGCGCTATCCTTTGTTTTTATCATAGTAAACCTATCAGTCCATGGTGTGCCATACTAAGTTTTTACTTAGAGTCCGTTTTTTCTCATTGACAGTCTTTCTTATACACAGGGTTATACTTTATTTTTAACTATGAGATATTTTTATTGAAATTGAAATTTTGGGGGGTGGCTGGGTGGCTCAGTCAGATAAGCGCTTGACTCTTGGTTTCCGCTCAGGTCACGATCTCACAGATCATGGGCTCAAGCCCCACATCAGGCTCCAAGCTGACAGTATGGAGCCTGCTTGGGATTCTCTGTCTCTTCCTCTCTCTCTGCCCCTCCCCTGCTCATGCACTCGCTCTCTCTCTGTCTCAAAATAAATAAACTTTAAAAAAAAAAAAAAAAGAGATTGAAATTTTTTTCTATTGAAATTTTGCTACTGAAATTATGGAAAATAACTAGTGGACATTCTTGAACATTTGCTATATTTGCCTCCTTTGTTATGCTTTCCTTTGTTTGAAAAAAAAAAACATTAAGGATACAGTTGAAAATGCCAGCATGTCACTTCCCAATCCCATTCCATTTATTCCACTCCAGAGTAAGCCTCTATAATGCATTCTATGTTTTTCATTTTCATGCAGCTTTAATAATGTTACAAATTTTATATGTATCTATAGTTTTTTTTTTTAATATTTATTTTGAGAGAGAGAGAGAGAGAGAGAGCAGGGGAGGAACAGAGAGAGAGAATCCCAAGGAGGCTTTGAGCTGTGAGTGCAGAGCCCGATGAGGGGCTCGATCTCAATAACTGTGAGATCATGACCTGAGCTGAAATTAAGAGTTAGACGCTTAACTCAGTGAGCCACCCAGGCGCCCCTGTATGTATAGTATTATATGGCGATGTTTTACAATATATGTAATGTACATATTGTGTTTTATATATATGGTAACCACTCTGTACTTTTTTTGCTAAGCAATTTTTTATATACATCCATATTGATCCACATGGTTTTAATTAATTCATTTTAAACTGGTAGGTTAGTAGTCTCCATTGAATGACTATAGCACAAGCCGTGCACCTCCTCTGTTGAAAACAGTGCAACAGTACGGGAGACTCCTTGCTCGCAGTGTAAAGCTTCTCCAAGGGGTGTATGAAGCAGAAGAGCTGCTGCACAGAGCGTGCTCAGGTGAAGCATTACAAGATACTGCCGAAGTACTCTCCACGGCGTCGCCCCTAGCCCCATGCGTTCTTCTCTACATAGTGTGAGTGTCCCAACTGCTCAACATCCTCCACCCTGCTTGGATTTGTTCATTTTCACCAACCTGATAGGTGTGACATTGTATCTCACTTTGAATTTATATTTCCCAGATTACCACTTAGTGTGAACATCTTTTCATATGCTTATTCTCCAATTCATCTGGCTCTTAGAATTCTTTCTTTTGCACATTTTATTTTCGGTTGTCTCTCTCTCTCTCTCTCTCTCTCTCTCTCTCTCTCTCTCTCTCTTTGCATTAATTTGTAAGAGTAGTTTTATAAAGTCTCTTTAATAATTTTTTGTCAGTTATATGCATGACAGATATCCCCTTCCATTCTGTGCCTTGTGTGGGAACTCGAATAGTGCCTTCTGCTGAAAATTTCTTTTTTAAATTCTAATGTAGTCAAATATATCAATCTAGTCCCTCATGCTTTGTGCTTTTTGTGATATCTACCAATTCCTTCTCTAAAGTTATACAGGAATTTTCTTATATTTTCATCTAAAACGTTCTATTTTTTTTTTATTTCATATTTAGGCCTTGAGTATACCAGGAATGAGTTTTGAGTAGTTTGAAGTAAGGATTCACTTTTTACGTATGGCTGATTCTCTAGCAAAATTTATTCTCTTCTTTCTTCTACTTGATGTGAAATGTAATCTCCTATCATATACGTATACATACACACACACACACACACACACACACACACACACAAG
The DNA here is from genome assembly GCF_018350195.1 of Panthera tigris. Taxonomy (NCBI): domain Eukaryota; kingdom Metazoa; phylum Chordata; class Mammalia; order Carnivora; family Felidae; genus Panthera; species Panthera tigris. The sequence continues at coordinate 69,487,003 of NC_056666.1, read as the reverse complement.
TCTGTGTCTGGGCTTTTTATTCTTTCTTTTTTGGTCAAACTGTTAATTTTTACAGTGTGTAATAGGCCTTGAAATATGATAGGAAAAGCCCTTCCATGTTGTTAATCTTCAGTTTCTTTATTTTTCATAATTTGCTGTTTAATGTTCATTTTAGGATTGAGCACCACAAAATATCCTTACACTGAATTAGAATTACACTGAATATATGGATTAATTTGAGGATAATTTCTGTCTTTAAAATATTGAATTCCCTTAGTCATGTATATTATCTGTCTCTCCATTTATTCCATTTCCTTTTGCATCATTCAGTGTTTCATAATTTTCTCCATGAAGATTCTGCACATTCTTTGTTAGACTTTTCTAACTACCTTCAATTTTTGGTTCTTATTGTAAAAGGGACCTTTCAATCTATTTCATTTTCTATTTGCTACAGAATGCTATTGATATTTTTATGTTGATCTTATGGCCAACAACCAGTGTTGTAAAAATTTACTTGTAAATTATTTTTGATTTCCTAGATAGTGAGTCCTATCCTGCAAATAAGGATAGTTTGATCTCTTCTTTTTTATTCATTTTTCTTTGGACTGTCCTATCTCATTGGCTAGAATCTCTAGTACAAAGTTGAAAAGAAACATTGACTAAGGGCACCCTTGGATTCTTCCTGACTTTAATGAGAATGCTTCTAAGGTCTCATTATTAAGTATGGTATTTACTACAGATGACTAGTAGGTACAATTTATTAGGGAAACAAAATCTCCTATCCCTATTTTACAATAATTAGAATTAAGAACTGTTATTATATTTCATTAAACACTTTTCCTCCATCTTTTGAGATGTTTTTATTTTCTTATTTAATCTATTAATTTATGTGGCTTATAATATATTTTTGGCTGATAACTTATTTTTATATTCCTTGCCATTGCCTTGGTTTAATTTTTACTGATGGAATCAGCTTATTTATGCAGTTTGTTTGTTTTTCAGTTTGAAATTCTTTGCATAAGTAAAAGTGACCTAAAACTTTTTTTTCTTATGCTTCTCTTATTACTGTCAAACTTCTACTGACATTACAAGGTGAACTAAATGGATTCACTGTTTTATCAATTCTCTGAAACTATTTATACAATATAAAAATGATCTGTTCTTGAACATTTTGTTAGAAATTGTCTGTAAAATCATCTGGGCCTGTTTAAAGAGAAGACTTTTGCCTTGGCACTGAATATCTGTAGTAATTGAAATTTAATCAGGTTTTCTATTTCCTTTTATCAATGTTTATAACACATTTTTATAAAAAATACTAACTGTATCTAAATTTTCAAATGTATTAACACAAACATGTTCATGGTATTTCCTTATTATTTTTTTTAAAATCATAGTAACTAGGTATGTTCCTTTTTGCTCCTAATAGCACAATGGTTAAAAGTGTAAAGTCTGGGATCAGACTACTTGAAATCAAAGCCTGGCCCTACCATTTATTAGTTTTGCAGACTTGACAAAATTACTTAATTTTTCTGTGTTTGATTTTTTAACAATATCCTGTTTCAATCTCAATCGAGATGGATAGCTATTATCCTTTCTCAGTAAACAGTAGCTCCTGCTCCCTTGTCTTCTGGAATCTGTTGTCACTGACATAAAATCTGCTGCTAGTCTGAAGGCCCTACTTTTGTGAAAATCTTTTCTCCTTTGTAGCTCTTAAAATTTTATTCCTTATCCTTCTGTTATGGGCTGAGAATTTTATATGCCCCTCGAAATTCATATTTTGAAGGCTAACAGTACCTCAGAGTGCAATAGTTGGAGATAAGGCCTTTAACAAGATGATTAAGTTAAAAATGAGGCATTAGGAGGAGGCCTAATCCTGCCTGACTTTTATCCTTATAAGGAGATTAGGACACAGACAGGCACAGAGCAAAGGTCATGTGAAGACACAGTGAGAAGGTAGCCATTTGCAAGCCAAGAAGAGACACCTCAGAAGAAACTAACCCTTCCAGAACCTCGTTCTTGGGCTTACAGCCTCCAACATGGTGAGAATTAATTTTGTTTGTTTGTTTGTTCAAGCCACCCAGTCTGTGGCACTTGTCATGGCAGCCCTAGAAAACTAATAATAATATGTCTCCACAGTTTCAATAGCATGTGAAAGGATGAACTTATTTTTATTCATTCTGTAGTACAGTTTTAATCTGAAGGCTCAACTCTTCAATTACGGTATGTTTTTAAATCATCATCTTTTGAGATATTGATCCTCCATTACTTCTATTTTATTCTTCCTGTATTCCCTTTAAAGATAATGTGAAGCCTTTTACTCTATTCTCCATTTTTCTTCACTTTTTTCCTTCCTGCTCTTCTTTTTCCTTAAGTTTTTTTTTTTTCATTTTTACCAGATCCTGTTTCATAATTCCTTGCCACTTTTAGTGAAAATACCTCTTTCATTTATCTCTTGGAGCGTTCTATGTTGATGTCTTATTCAGACTTCATGACGTAGGCTCATGTTCAGTTCGTTGCTTGCATAACTGTATTACTGAGCTTATGATTTCTTTCCTTGTTTTGGAGGTTTGGTGTGCAGGCTCCTTTTCAGTGAGTAGATATCTCTACCCACCCTCCTCATTGTTATGTGTCCAAGAAAGAGAGTGTATAGCAAAGCTTCACTACATTTGAATTCATGAAATAAATTTATACACATAGCATATATATTTTAACAGTTTACATATTAGAGTTCTAAGTTTTATGCCTGAAAAAAGTAACTTATCGTGAAAAAGAAAAGTTTGAGAACCACTATAATCCCCTAGGATCTCCAGCCCCAGGAAATACAACTTTCCTTAGGGAATTCCTTCTAAAAATGCTATAGGTAGTGTGTTAGTCTCATTTCAGCCAGGGAGAAGCTCAAGGTTCCTCCCACTTGGGGTCACTGTCTTCTGAGGAGGGGACATGACAACATTGTGCTGAGGAGTTTCTACACACAACAACATCCAACAGCGGCAGCTAGAGATGTCTGTAGGTCCGGTCTCGTTTCTCTTTCATGAGCACAGCACTCTCTCCCTTGTGAGCCCGTCGTTGGGATTATGCTTTCTTGGCTCTTATTCTTATTTGTACTTATTCTACCTTGAGTTGTCCTTCAGCTTTTCATATTCCACCTGAACCTAGACCAGCAAAGGGCATACTCACAGCTGACACCTGTGCCGGCCCACTGGGATTTGCGATCAGAGCCCTCTGGCAACAAACAGGGTCCATTTGCCCATACTCTTTGCTCTTCTCTCTTTAAAACCTACAGGAGCAATTGTGATGGGGGTTTAGACTTAAATGTTCAATTTTTCTTCCCAGCTATCTACGAAAGTCTTATTCTAAGCAAACACATTTGCCTTAGAGACCGAACCAAAAGTCACCCCCTAATTCCCTGCCTGCTCACTTCCTCCCTCAGGGATATAGCGGAGCACCTGAGGAGCACTTGGTCCAGAACTTTTCCAGGTCGTGGAAAAAAGATTTCAAACCCCCCCCCCCGACCCCAATGCAGGGTTCTGGCAGGGCCACCGCAGTGAGATGACTACGGACAGGCTGTGAGGCTCCCTGCCTCTTGGTTCCTCACTCTCAGATCAAGGAGTTGCTAGGAGCTTCTAGTCCTTTTAAAATGCCCTCAATTATTCATCCCATGAACAGAACTAAATAAGTTACTTTCACAGAAGTATTCTGGTTTTCATTAACATTATCCCACAATGCTCTCCAGCCCCCTAATCTCTCTCTGGACTCCAACAATCTTCTCTTCCCAGAAAGTATCCATGAGGTATACACAAATCTCTAACCACACTGCCAAGAACTTCCCGCATTCCTCCAAAACACTCAAAACCTCCTACAGTTTCCCCATAGTCTGATCCTGCTCCTCTGATCTCATCTCACGTGAAAATTCACAAGACACTCTGCAGAACCACACCTGCCACCCCGAGCAGGCACAGAGACAGGGAGGACATGGTCAGGGACATGGTCTGTGAGAAGCAAGGGAGAGAAAAGTACTGTCTGAACCCCAAACTGTTCATTACCCCAAACCTATAAGCAGAGGTGGTGGTGTCTCCCTGTCTGTGATTGCTGGGAGAACTGGTGACGTGACATAAGTGCTTAGCAGTGGGACTGAGGCAGAGAAGGAGCTCAGAAAATGGTATTATTGATGATAATAATAATGATAATAATAATAATAATATTGATGATAATTGGTAATAATACCAATAATGTATTATTAATGGTATAAGGGGCCCCCACAACCGGGGGCCCTTTGCCATACAATAGAATGGGGGACTGGACAATCCTCAGAGCAGAGCTACCTGTCTGTGCTGGAGAGAACATTTAGCCAGCCTATGTTACACGCTTCCTATCTGCCAGTCACTCTTGTAAGGACTTTGTGTAAGTGGTTATATCTGCCACCTTACAGGCGATGTTTTCAGGGCACAGAGTGGTTTATCAATCAGCCAGAGCCACCCAGCTAGAAACTTCAGAGATTTGTCAAGGTTAAGAAAATGGGGTGCGGATGCCAAAGTACATAAAACTATGTGCAGAAGATTACCAAAAGTACAACTATGTAAGGGGCTGAGTTTCATTTGGAGACAGAAAGGAATTAGGGCTAAGGAGTGGCCCAGATGGTATGACATAGAAGACTTAGATATTTGGGTCAAAAATCAAGGATTGTAGGAATGTATGTAAATGTGAAAAGGCAGCTGGGAATGTAAACACAGGAATACACATAGGTACAATCTGATCAGAGCATAAATAATGGAAAGAGAGTTCAGTTTTGAGTCATTCTAGGCTAAATTTGCTTTAACTGTAAGACAAGGGATGATATGTACCATATTCAGTCTGAGAAAAATGCAAGTTTTGCAGACCAATTAAAATTTTTACAACATAATCAATTTCAGAAAACTTATGAGATTACTCATGAATATTTATGAAGGATCTCTAGAAGTTGTATTCCTGAACTTTAAAAGTTACATCACAGCTTTTCATTTTTTTCTAAAATGCAGAAACACTACTCGTTATTCAATGTGTTTTGCTTGTGTGTACGATCTGAATGCTGATCTCAAGTCAAACCTCCAAGTCTTTTCCCATTACCCTAAGTCCCCAGCAAGCACAGGATCATGCCAGGCACAGCTGAACCAACACAGCAGAACCAGGCAGACTCGGGGGTCTGGGCTGGAACTGGCCCTGCCAGGTGATGTGGGCAGTCACCCTGCCACTTGGGATGGGGAGACGCTCATATCAGGAGGCAGAGTGTGGTGTCCAGAAGGCCAGGCAACAGACAAGGGTGTGGTTTGTAGAGCTACCAGTATCAGGAAGCCTCATCAGGGAGGCCCAACGTGGAGGTGCCCCAAGAGGAGACAGAGCAGAGCTACAGGGGACCAAGAAGGGGTGGTGGGTAGCATTTGGCAATCACGGCAGGCATTGAGCATAAGAAAGGACTGCCTTCCCACCCAAGTGTTGTGTCTAGGAGCCAAGACCTAGATGTGACTGAACTGACATCTCAGCAAGGGGCTCCCTGATCTTGGGCAAGTTACCCGTTCAACCTCTTTGAACCTCAGTTTATCTACTTATAAATGGGAATATTATCTATTATCTAGTGTCTGTAAAGATTAGGTAGGATGATGTATGTAAAGCACTTAGCTTCCTGGCACGTAATAGGTACCTAATATATGTTAGCTCTATCATCATTATTATTGCTATTATTATTATTATTATTAATCATCAGAGGCTCTGTCACCTGTCTGTGATTAGTAAAAGGCCCTGGGCACTGGAAAGTAAACCAGCAAAAACAGGAGAGAACTCAGCTTTAGAGGAACCAGGGTTCTAGGCAACTTTGATCAGGAGTCAGGTAAATGGGAACAAGAAGGTCTGGAAATAGTTTTCAGAGCTGGGACACAGGCTCGAAGCCAGACTCGAAGCCAGACCAGCAGAAACGGTGACTTGTTACTGAGCCTCAGAGCCTGGGGTAGATCTTCTTCATGCCTCTGTCTAGGGTCAGGGTTAGTTGTAGAGAGGCAGCAACAGGGCTGGGCTGGCAGGGGGTGGAGAGAAGCCAGAGAAGACAGTAAAGAATAGAAATGGAAGCAGATGGAACTGAGCAAGACACGTACCTTCCCCAGACTATTTTACTTCTTCTGCACAGTGCCCTCACTGTGCAACTGGATTCGATTATCCACAATTGATAGAACAATAGACGTGCAGCATTTGTTTCCTCTGGGGATATGCATCACAGGATTTCAGATCAAGTTTTACAGTAAGGAAGTAACCATGAAAATGTGGGTGTCCCAGATCTCTGCTTTCCAAAAAATGTTATGTCTTCCAGACATGGTAGATTCATGAGTGGACATCAGAAGTTCATCTTAAAGTGCATATTTACTTGATTCTGTGCCCACAGGAAAGACTGCAATTAACTTAAAGTGAAAAGTTTTGAGGAGTTCCAAGGACATAACATTTCTCTTAGAAAGGCCTGTGTCTTTAACAGAGTAGGCTCATAAACAGCCCCAGGCAAGTGCCGAGTGCTCCAGAATCACAAGACTTTCCTTATGAAGTGTCAGCCTGGTTGGGTCAAGTCCTCAAGACAGACATAATTATCTCTAGCACAATGCTATTTCATACCAATACCATATATAGCTTTGGGTTTAGGCTCAGGAAAGAGCATGCCGTGGTTTGGGGCCCCAAGGAGAGTGTGTGATCACAAAGACCACTCCCTTACACCTTTTAATTTTTTTTTTTTTTTTACAATTCCCCAGAACAAATATATAATGGTTTTCTGGCTCTCTAGCAAGAAAGCTGGTGCCCCCTAAGCTTTCCTGGCATAGCCTCTGAAAATTTTTAAGATGAGCTGAAGTCGAGGAAAAACCGATCCGGGTAATTAAAAGACACATAAACAAAAGATCACTAACCAAAATGACTTGAAACCCTTCAGTAAAATCATTATAAACTCTGCTTTGGGGAGAAAAAAAAACAATAAAATATTATACCAAGTAGACACATTATTGCATTAAATGTAATCTCAGAGCTGTGAGCTTTCCCAATTCTGTTTCTATAATTCCCTCTAACTTTGTTATTTTTAGCTTGACAAAAGCCCTGACAAGCCAGTCCTCAAAACAATGATCCTTTTTACAGTCAGGGAAAGTGACACAACGTCACAAGTTAAAATGAGACCCACCCCACCACAAAATCCAAAGAGAACCCGCTCTTTCTTGTACACCATGTATACGCACACACGTACACACACACAATCGCAACAATCTTTCACCTTTTTCCACTGAGCTGAGTGTATTGGTTTGTCTAACAAGGGCAAGTTCTTGAGCAGGAATAAAGAGTTTGCTTTTTGTGGAACAGAGGAAGAAGCTATCATGTGGCAAGAGAGAACAGCAAGAAGGTCTCACGTATTCTACCAGCAAAGGGAGGAATACACAAAAGTCTCTCATTCCCACCTACTGCGAGGGCCCCATAGTCCATGGGCCAGGGAAAAGCCAGCCTTTGAATCCAATATTGCCCCGGGTCACCATTGCCTCAGTCCACCACTGGGAAGACCAAAGCCAGTCCGAAAGTTAGTAGGGTGAGGCCAACGGGCATCTCACTTATGACTAATAGGAAGAGAAGTTTTCCCAAACTGTAAAGTTCCTCAGTGAAGCCAGATAGGAAAATCACCAGTAACAGAAATAGTGAACTTGGTTTGGGGGTTTCCAAGGAAAGTCAAATATTTGCTGAGATTCACTATGAGCCGTAGATTATACTTGTCCCTTTACATGGCTATGTTATTTGATGGCTACGTTATTCAATAGTTCTATTATTTAATTCTGAAAGAGAGAACCTATCTGAACTTCATTAGAAACACACACACACACACACACACACACACACACACGCACAAAGTGCAGACTTCCTCAAAGATAGGCTAACACCACACCTTGCTCAGGAAATTCCAACCCAGTGCATTTTGGCAGTCAAATCATGTGTCAAAATCCCCTACACATGGGTTATACTTTCTCTCCACCTTTCTTTTTGTGGGGTCAGAACTAGATACTGGAAGTCAGGATATAGTCCAGATCAAGGAATTCCTCCTACCATCAAATTAAAGAACCAGACTTCCTAGGTGAAATTATCATAGTGCCTTACATTTGCATTATGCATTTTAGTCATTCAATAAACACTTATTGAGCAGATACAAAAAGAGACATTTCTTGATCCCTCTCAGAGTTAACAGCTTGACGTGAAATGTGACAGACAAGTTGGCAACTACGGGGCCTTGAACTGGAGGAAGGAGAGGCTGCTGGGAATGAACAGAGGAGGGTACCCAACTCCACTTCCCCAGGGGCTCCCTGTACGCTTCCAAGAACCCTCTAACACCAGGTGTCATCGTCAGTGTTATAGATGAGGAAGCCAAGAATCAGAAAGGCTAAATGCCTTGCCCAAGTCAAACACATGTATTCAGGAGTGGGATCTTGATTGCCTTACACCATACAGCATCTAGGTGTGAAATTTCTGATCTCTAATGCAATAATTTCTTGAATTTATTACTGGAAAGCTCTGATGCAACTTTCAGAGGTCCCTAACTTAATCTCAGGGACTAGTTTTAGAACCCAAGGAATTCGATTCAATATTTTTAAGTCTCTATTTTAGTCTTACCTTTTAACCCCACAAAACTATGAACCTGGTTCAAATTCCCTTGCAGAAACCACTGGGGATTCCACCTCCTTATATAAAGGATCTTTACTATTAATACAGATTGAAGTTGACCTTAGCATTCATAAAAGTTAACATCAGGAGAAATCTTAAATAATCATACTTGCAAATACCTCTACAGTGTGTAATTTTCTGTATAAAAGGTAGTCTTTCATTCACTCCTTCATTTAAGAAACTTTTTATTGAGAGCCTGCAACAAAGCCAAGCCATAAAATGTGACCAAACAATTTAAGTGCTTTTAGAGCAGAAGACAATGCAGCTGGGTTGAGATTAGATACAAAGTGGTCGGCTTGGCTCATTCACCAGTGAAATGACTTATTTCGATGTATCAGCATCACTACACGAGCATTCAAATCCCTGCTTTAGCAAAATTACACTACATGTCATCGATTTTAGGTCACTGGTATGTAATTAAAGCTGTAATCTATATCTGTAAATGTCAGAGGTTCCTAAACCCAATGCTAGAGACTTGAATTCTAGTGCTGTGTGGCACTGGGCCAATCACTTGACCTCTCTGTGCCTTAGTTTAATCATAAAGGCTAGAGTTGAAGTAGATCATCTCTAAGATTTCTCCAGCTTTAAATACTAATTCTGTTGATTAGGGCAGTTTTGAGTTGTGAATTTTTATTTTAAGCATTGTCTTGGTCTGATCGGGCATCTATAGCAAAATACCATAGACTCGGTGGCTTATCAACAACAGAAATTTATTTCTCACGGTTCTGAATGCTGGGAAGTCCGAAGTCAAAGTACAGATTTGGTGTCTTGTGAGGCCCCTCTTCCTGGTTCACAGATAGACTTCTTTTCACTGTAACCTCACATGGTGGAAGGGGTGAGGGAGCTCTGGGGGCCTCTTTTATAAGAGCACTAATCCCATTCATGAAGGCTCCAGTCTCATGACCTCATCACCTCCCAGAGACCCCATCTCCAAATATCATCAGATGAATTGGGGGTGGTGGGGTGGAGGAGGAAGGCAAACATTCAGTCCATAGCAAGCACTTTATTTGTTAGAACTAGTATGCACATTATCACCTCAGTTCATTTTCATAACAACTATATTTTTCTTCTCTTCAGGGGATAATCTCTTAAACTTTGTTCTACAATTATAAAAAAGCAAGTGCTTATGATTGTGTATATAACAGAGAAGCAGCTGCAGCAGCCATACCAAACGTGCGAATAAATATTTCACTGCTTCCATGAAACCAAGTAGCCACGATATATATCCACTTGTACTAAGCCTTCATGGAGGGCAAGGTACTCAATTCTTCGATGTATAGAACTTCAAAAACGGTTTTAAAACCCCCCAGCCCTTGGACCATACTGTAATCACATTCCTCTCTCACTGCTTGTAATTGCTTTTAAGTGTGTGCGTGAAATCTAATTCTAGATCATCCTTTTCCAAAGTAGTCCCACAATTACCGTTGCAGGTTTGCTGCTAGCTGCTCCACGATGCCTTTGTCAAGCTTGCATAATGGTGGCGATAAAACTGCTGCTGCTGATTAATATTCATCGGCTGCCCACAATATGTCTACAAAACCATATGTGCAGTGCAAGCCTTCCAGCACCACGGACTCAGAGACAATATGTTTCACATAGCGGGGCGGTCAACGACAAATGCACGGATCGCATTCAAAGGTTAGTTTAAAGCACTGGTCACAAACTGGGCTTTCTGCAAACAGGATATAGCTCACAGACGTGGGCTTTACTTTTTTTTTTTTTTTTTTTTACTTAGCTGACAACATTTAAACACTGGGATATGCAACATTTAAAACTGGATTAAAAAAAAAATAGATTTTTCACTTCACTTGATTTAGGAGATCTGGCACCAAGGCCCATGGGGTAACGATGGACTGGAACTGGCTGGCCTCTCAGATGGGCTTCCCCAGCTCCCTACTTCATTAAGTTACAATATTTTCTGATGGACATTATGTTTTCAACCCTTGTTGAAACCTATTTTTAAAATAAGCCGTTACAAAGAAATATGAACACTATGAGTTAACAAGTTAACTCAGTGGAGCATTTCCTTCATATGTGCTTCGCAGCCTCTGCCTGGCACAGAGTAAACATGCAGAAATATTAGGGAGACCAAACTTATCTGAATGTGATACACAGGAGGCAAACTGGATACCTGGGTGTAGCATTTTGTGACCTATGGGAAAGGTGAAAACAACCAATTTCGATCAAGGGATATTATAACTGGGTATGGGCTCCTTTGCCACACTGGCATTGGGTGGAAGTGTCCTGGTGCCCCATCTCCCTAACATGTTGTGCACTGGGTGTCATACCCAAGACAGAACACTCTCATTAAACTAATGGCCTCTCCCAAACATCCAAAGATCTTCAGTCAACGCTGGTATCAGAGCCATGTTGTTGGCAAAAAGGTTTGGGATTGTACGTATCATCTGCTCCCTACAGCAATTAGCACCTACCATCATATGGGATTCCTAGGACGTATTCCAAGCAGGGTCCCCTCAGCTACAAGGCGACCAACTTGATCCCCAAGTTCTACAGACTTGTTTTTCCCCCAGCCTAACACAAGTGAGCCCGTGCACACGTGCACATGCATACCAGGCTCATTCATACGTGCTGAGGTTGCAAGCTTGCAAAAGTGAGACAATGGCACAGAAACGAGCCATATAGATGCTCTGTTCATGGCTTTCCAGCCAAGAAGTTTTGAGAAAAGGATGCTACATTTGTTACGTACTGTCTAAGAAAGAAATTCAAGTCTAGGTAAAATCTCCATAGTTGCAACTGACATTGAATTAAGATATATATAACATCTCTATGGGCCTCTATTTCCTCATCCGTAAAAAGACAGGGTCGGTGGTTTTCAAATATTTTATTGGGGAAATAATAACAGAACACTTTTTCCCTAAAGAAGTCCCACTCAGAACCACAATATATAAAGCAAAACCTGACCTGTTCTTTTTGAAAGGGACTGAGTCTTCTTTCTGGCCCCCTTCCCCAACACACATACCGTGGGGAAACTCTGAAACCCACTGCACTAAGTGATCTCAAAAGCTCCTTCCAGCCCAAAGCTCCTGTGAATCTGTAAGCTAAACTTGGTTATGTACACTTGAAGCCCATGTGATACAGAATACGATAGGACTAAACAGTAACACCTTTAAGCTGGTTTAGTCAGGTATTGGCCGAAGGCTTCTTATGGCTTTTCATAGAAAGTTCTAGACCTTTCAGGTTTTTGTTCAGGATGGAGGACATGTTTCATCCCAGCTACCCTCGTGCCAAAAGCAGTGGATCATAAACCTCCCAGCACCAGAGCATGGGGAGAAGGAGGAGCTCAAGGCACAGGAGCGCCATGTGGGCCAAGCACAGAAAATGGTATGAGAGGGCAGAGCCCAGGAGGAGCCACACGGGGAAACAATATGCCATGCCACACGTTACTTTATCAAGATGTTTCTGCCTTTATCTGTGCCACTCACATGTTTACCTGTTTTCTGTGAAAACTAAGAAAATATGAGGGGAGTTCATAGCATACACTTTATGTTCTTTAAATTCCAATCTGAATTTCCCACTTTTGAAGTCTGGGTAGAGGTGCCACGCTGTCGCTTTCATAGGAAAACGTAAAAATTAACCATCTGTTTACTCAACCATGTGAAGAATCAAAGGTCAGCTGAGCAGAGCACATTAACATAAAGATTCTAATTAATTTTTTCTACAAATGAAGAAAGTACCCTTGGAATATCACTGAATGCTCCTTTCCCTTGACAGTAGCTTGGACATGAAAACAATGAATGGGTGAATGTATTCTGAGAACACATTTGAGTAGAGAATTTTAAATGTAAAACCATCTTCACATCAAAAGTGGATTCCGCATAAAATATTCATTTCACATTCTTCAATGTATTATAAATGCAAAGTGGAGTATTTTCAAATAATTGTATTCCTGATATTCCTTTTTATACTCAAAATACACTGTTTTTTGAGACCCCCCCCCATTTAATCATTTGAAAACGAAAATGTGAATTTCTAAAGGTAAAAATGTTCAAGTATAATTTTTGCTATCATTTAAAATATGCTTTGTTTAAGCTCTAAAAATTAGGAAAATGTAGATTGTACTGTATTTTGCAGTAGACTAATAACCAAAACAATCTAACTGCAAATATTGTAATTAAAGTAACAACAGATTATCCCCTTTAGAAATTGCGCGGTCTTCACATTGCTGCTTTGCTTATCTGCTTAATAAGACTTCCTACTCATTCACTCTGGAAAATGTTGCACTTTAAAAGGATAACAAATAAAGGATATCATTAATGATTAAAAGCAAATAGGGAAATTTCGAAGATGGGCCTTAGCTTTGAAGTGTAATTGCAAAGACCTTACAAAGTAAGAACATTGGTTTAATGAAGACTGTCAGGCAGTTAATTCTCACTCTTTTACCTTAGCTCAATCACTTCTTCTACTTCCTCTGAAACTTTTTGATAATACTTCCAAAAAGTTTCCCTAAGATAGGTCCCAGTGCTGTGATTTTCAAGATAGTGGATTTGTTGAAAACCCCCAGGCACAGACGTTAGAAATTGTGAGCAAAGTCAGCAGTCTAGAGGCAGCCGGCCACGCCTCCACCCTGATAGCCGCTGGCTCTGCCCTTGTGGCCTTGTCCGCCAGGAACAGTATTCAACTTCCTGCTGACGGTACTTGCTATTAAATGAAACTTTCAAACTCACAGAAATAATATCACGGAACCTATTCTGCAGAAACAGTTGCTCCATCTTCTCCAGTTCACCTGGGTGGAAAGCAGCACATGGCCAGCATCGGTGGCGGGCAGTCTAGAGCAATTTCAGGGAACAGGTGGGTTAATGGCACTTGGTTGAAGTTAATGCTGTGAATTCCTTCCAGCTGGTCATTTATCCTCAGGAAATGTCCTGCTTCCCTGTCATTATCTTCTAAATCTTGGAAGATTATCTCTCTTAGAATCTTTGAGCCGTCAATACATGGAGGTCTTTATGCTAGTACCTGGGAAACAGTGCCAAAACTTTTCAGATCTAAGAAAATCTCTGTTTTCTCCTCCAGTCTTGCAGGCACCAAGAGAGAGTCACAGCAAATCTCGTCAGTTATATTTTATCACTCAAAAAACAAAATGCATGAACAGTCTGACAATTATTTGGTTCTGTATTTTTTCTTTGTTTCTGTTTTTGTTTTGTTTTTCGCCAAGGTGATTGATCACAAAGACCTTATTCTGAACCGTCTGTATGGCTTTGCTTATTCGGGACACATGTTGTAGTGAGATCCTCCTTCTCACGGGATAATGGTAGAGAAGTTCATGAATTTGTACCACTTCTAATGACTGACTTATAAGAAACCATTTGAGGGGAATTCATGAGCCTAAAAAAAAAAAGATTAAGGAAAATTTAATAAAGAACAAGTTAGGATGTTCCCAAGATGCCTGAAAACAAGTCAAACGTTGTTTTTACACCAGAAATGTGATAGCCGGTACTTTGTGATTTTTTAAGTATTTACTATCAATGGCATTAAAAATAGACTTCACTTCTTTCTTCTCTGAAGCACTTTGGGTTTTTAATAAATGTCACTAGCACCAAACAGCAGATTCTCTTACTAATGTGACAAAGGTGCTGTAGGATTAGGGCATAAGAATACGGAGACGATGGACTTCTAGGAAACCAAAAATTGCTTAGAAAATGATCACCATAACATCATCCCTAGAGACCATTGCATGAAGACTCCTCGCTACCAGTTTCTATTCAGACCTCACTAACATATTCTCATTGAATTAGATCTGTCTTTTGTAATATAATTCCATTTTTCCCACATCTAGAAAATAAACTGTGGCCTTGTTTCATATAAATCCCTACATTTTCATTCTGTGCACGTGTATTCTATATGCTTCGTTTGCTAAACGCTTTCATCATCATGGTTCTTACCTTTGCCTCAAAGGGAAGCAGAGGTAGTCTCCCTAACTCTCTTGTAAACCCACGCAAGGAAGAACAGCTTTCCCTAAGGAGCCATGCAGCCTGTAGGAATACCAAGAAAGAGATTTACCTTCCAAAGCATCCTCAGAAGAGCCTAAATGTGAAGCGCACTGACATGCTCTTTCTCATCAAATGGTACCTTGGTGAGAATTCCTAAACTCAGCTGTCCAGTCTTTTTTTCCATAACAGAACTGGCTAGAAGGTGAGGAAGTCCAGGAAGAAAGCTGGCTGCGAATGGCCAGGAATCTTCCTTGAGACCTAGAAGAAACCCAGCGCTGAAGAGCTATTTTGGTCTTGGGCCATCTCTGCCACAGAACACGCTGGGGCTGACTGTGGCATGGGGGTGAGGACTATTCTGTTCACTGAGTGCATCTGGGGAGACACTGTAGCTGAGAGGTAAAGTGTCAAAATACCTTCCTAAGATAGATGGTGCTCCTGCCAAAGATAAATGCTACAAAACCCAGGCTGCAGCACACTGGGGCTCTAGACAGTTGCTGGAAGCATCTGCCTGCATCTCAGACAGAAATATCAATCCTGCAGGGTGTGAATGTTCTGATGAGTCAACCTATGACAGGAGCATACAAGTTAATTATAGCTATCACAGATTATTCCATATTAGCACTGCAGCAAACCTGTTAGCCTGGTCTTTAGCTCTTCTACTAACAGGGAAAGTAGTCCCTTTGCGTATTATGGTTATATGAGCACACTGAGACTTGCCAAAAGATTTTAAAGAAAAAAAGCCAGTGCGTAAAGCTGGTTGATTTTTGATAGCTGCTGTCTAAAGCTTCAACAAAGCCTGCACTAATAAGAAAAGATTGTGTTCAAAGTTGCGATTTGGAAACCCAAAGAGGAGACATGTCCTATGATTTAAAAGAATCAGTGGACACCTTTCATCCAAGTATCATACAACAGCAATCAGAGCTTGAGATGCAATGCTACAATGTGATTTCATTACAAAGAATGCCATTGCCATTGTAAAATATAGAAACCATACGTTAGAGTACTAAATTATAAGCACATTCAAATCAAGTTGCTGCCTCTGATAGGGACACAAAGGGACAGTTAGCAGAAGTCAAGGATCACTTTCATTTAAAAAAAATCATGAATCGTCGAATCACTATGTTGTATGTCTGAAACTAACATTGTACATCAACTACACTTGAACCAAAAAAAAGGTTAAATAAATAATCATGGTTGGAAGGGAGCATAGGAGTCAACTAGTGCAGCCCTTGACCTCCCCCCATCACCTCTGACCTTACTTTGCAAGTGAGGAAGCTGAGGCACAAAGAAGACAAGGGAATTTGCCCACTGTCACACATCGACTTCGTACCAAACCAAGAACCAGAGCTCAGGCCAGCTGATTCCTGATTTACTGCTGTATCCAACCTCCACTCATTAGAGATGCCACCTATATATTCCTAGCTTTTTCAAAAACGTTTTACAAATGAAACTATTTTGTAAAATATGACACAAACCCAACTTTAATTCTTTCAAACAATAAACCCATTGATAGTTTTAATGCATGTAATATGGATAGCTCACTATTATATGTGACTAGCCTGGATAGAATAGAAAATGGAACACTAATACCAAAATATTTTTTTTGTACCAAAGTCCAAGGTTACAGTGAAACTAAAAGCTTCTCTGACTCTATAAGATCCCAGATTTAAGTTTGAGAAGATAACAGCGATTTCAAAAAGTATGACCAGTCAGCAGGTGTCAAAATCACACTAGTAGGGACCTGAAATTCTGGGATTGGTGGATAATGAATGAGCCCTAGTTTTCTCCCAAACCCAATTGAGCTCAACCCCAAATCACAAGGAATGAAGCCATATCCCACTAATCCCAGCCCAAATCAACCCAAAGAGCTGAGGGAATGGAGCCACGTCATCCCGCAACATGTAATCCCATCCAAGCCACAGAATAGCCCAAGCAGAATGGGTCCAAAAGTAAAAGTAGTAGATTTGCCAGGAGTGGGGCAAGGCTCAGATTTTAACAAAAATTGAAAAGCAAATCAACAACGTGGAATCGTAAGCCTGGCGTTCACTGCCGTCATTGCTGTGACACAGAGAAGTGTCACAAAGACTGGTGCTATTGTTGTCAAGCCATAATTGAGTCAACACAAGCCAGTAGAAAGGACCGCACTTGGCAAAACTGTAATGTTGGCTTTGGTTCGCCACCATCTCCCATTCTGAGGGGCCTCTTTCCTTCCCCGGGAGTTTCCACTTTCCTCTCCATCCCAGTTTTCCAGAGCCCTTGCTAAGACCTTGCCCTCCCAGCCTGCCACAGTCTCCATACTAGACACACATTCTCCCGCCATCAGAGGTTAGCTTCTCCATGTCCTGCTTTCAGCAATCCCGCACCCATGGAAAGATGATGACAGACAGACCCATTCTGGCTTGTTAATGAATGTAAGCTGGATTGACAGCTTTCTAAAGAAAAAAAAAAAAGTGGCACATTCTCCTGTGACATGCCCAGGTACTTGCCAATAACTGTCAACTCTCATAAATGAGCATAGGGAAGGAAAAGCACAGCAAGTCTATAGCAAGTGTCCCAAAAGGCAAGAAGAGAAGGTCACAAGCATCAGGAACCAGGCGGGAAGAAGAAAGAGCTCTGGTGGGGAGAGAGGGAGGTTGATTATTTTGAGCTTTAGTGTGTCTAAGGCTCCTGCACAGACACTAGCTCTTCTTATCAGGGAAACAGAAGAGTCAGGATTCAGAATCAGACCTTGTTAAGTGTGAATTGGATTCTACCACTTACCAGTTCAGTGACTGTGACCCGGTTGTTTAACCTCTCTAACCCCCAGCTTTTTCATCTGTCATAGGATCATTTGGGGGATCACATGAGCTAATGAAAATAAGTGCTCTGCCTAGTGCCTCGTGGGGAGCAGGCGCTCAGTACATCATTACTATCATACTTTTTAATATTGGCCATCGTTGTCATTGCAACAAGCCTGTGCAGTTTCCATTTCATCGTGCTTCCCCTGCAGTCGGCGACAGCGGCCTCATCCCCCCAAAGAGGGAAATCACGTAGTGCCAAAGAGTGCCAACTCCGCCATTCCATGGAGATGAGTGTGATTGCCCACGCTGCCAATTGCTGGCCATGTGACCCGAGCAAGCCACTTAATCTCGCTGAGCTTCCTCAGCTTCCTCATCTGAAAGTGGGAGCCATAACATCTATCTCCTGGATTTCCTGCCAAGATTGAATACAATAGAGTACATAAAATGTTTAACACAGAGCTGACACACAGGAAGTGCTCCTAAATAACAACAGTAGTTCATCATCATCATCATCATCATCATCATCATTCCATTGTAGGCATGTGCGCTTCAAATGATTCCTCAATCTTCCCCAATTGCAGTCATGACCCAACACCTTCATCCATCAATTCTCAGCCCCAACGCCACCTCATGGGATGGCTTTGCCTGTCCCTCACCCTTTGAAGTCCGTCTCTCCACACATTGCTTTGGTTATTTCCTTCACTGTAGTTGTTATAATATCTGCAATTAACTTGGGGATTACTTGTAAACCTTTTGGTTTACTTGTTTATTTTCTTTTTCTCCTTACTATAATGTAAACTCTGTGAGACGGGAGAGGTCCTAATTTGTTTTGTTCATCATAGAACAGAGTCTGGCTTAAAGAAGATACTCCTAAAATATCTGAAGAATAAAAAAAAAGAAAAAGAAGGAGAAGATGCTGATGAAGGGACTATTTCCAGGTTCCTTAAGTTATATGACTAGACTTGTATGGTCCACGGAGGCAGAACCTGCTTCTGTCTACCTACCTCCTCATCATATACCCGTACCTGGAAGAGTAAGCTCATGGTTACCATTCGTTACATGAACACAAGTATGAATTCTACTCTTAGGCCCAGCCTTGCTAGAGCCTGTGGCCCTGAAGGACTTGTTCTGAGGGTAACAGAAGAGTATCAATAAGTGGGAAATTGTCTAGGCCAGTCATCAAGCATCTGCTTCATGCTGATGAGGCTGTGGTTCTCAAACAGCAATGCATAGGCATCACCTGGGGAGACTGATTTTTTTTTAGTAAAGTTTCCACCTTGAGAGGTGCCTGGGTGGCTTAGTTGGTTAAGCTTCCAATTTTAGCTCAGGTCATGATCGCACAGTTCGTGGGTTCGAGCCCCGTGTAGGGCTTTGTGTCCACAGCTCTGAACCTGGACCCTGCTTTGGATTCTGTATCTCCTTCTCTCTCTGCCCCTCACCCACTTGTTCATGCACACGCATGCTCTCTCTCTCTTGCTCTCTCTCGCTGTCTCAAAAATAAACATTTAAAAAAATTTAAGTTTCCACTTTGAGAGACAATGTTTAATATGTCATTTCTTCCCACAAGGTGAGCTGAGATAATCTAGTTGAGGCAATTAATTTTTAAAAATTTAAGTTTCCACTTTGAGAGACAATGTTTAAAATGTCATTTCTTCCCACAAGGTGAGCTGAGATAATCTAGTTGAGGAAATTAAAAAGTAAGCCCTGAGAAAGTAATGCAAGACACATTTAAGGGTTCAGATGAGTAAAGGAACTTGTAACACTTTGGGAGTGCAAAGAATGGAGAGGTCTTAGTGGGCTCTGGGGCTATAGTTCCCCTTTGAGCTTTAAATGAAGAGAAGAAAAGACCATTCCCTCCCTGGTGCCAAAAAAACTGCAACTAAAGAAGTTCCCCACCCCCGCCTCTGTGTATCAAGCCATTTGCCTGAGCAGTGAGTTACCAATACTGTTGATTTCCTGAACATCCTGGGGGAAAAAATGTGTTCTGATTTCAGAAGTCTGACCTCTTTCCATGGTGTGACCCACCCAATAGGCACTGCTAAAAGAAGTTTCTGGACAAATGAGTTGATTTTCAAAGTTGTTCTGTTCTACCACTTTTGCTTTTAAAGAGCATTCTTTAGAAACATAAGTGATATAACAAAACAACTTCAAAAATCTCATTTCTGTCTGTTTTTTGGGTTTTGTGTCTTTGGCTTATTTTCAAGAGCTGGACAAACATAGGAGACATGGAATCAGGATGACTGTTTAAGAATTATACAAAACTGAGAATAAACTGAGGGTTGATGGGGGGTGGGAGGAAGGGAAGGGTGGGTGATGGGCACTGAGGAGGGCACCTATTGGGATGAGCACTGGATGTTGTATGGAAACCAATTTGACAATAAATTTTATATTACAAAAAAAAAAAAAAAGAATTACATAAAGAAGGGGCCCCTGGGTGGTGGTGTTGGTTTAGCAACCGATTTTGGCTCAGGTCATGATCTCACAGTTTGTGGGTTCGAGCCCCGCGTTGGGCTCTGTGCTGACAGCTCAGAGCCTGAAGCCTGCTTTGGATTCGGTGTCTCCCTCTCTCTCTGGCCCTCCCCCACTGGCATTCTCTCTCTCTCTCTCTCTCTCTCTCTCTCTCTCTCAGTCTCTCTCTCTCTCTCTCTCTCTCTCTCAGTCTCTCTCTCTCTCTCTCAAAAACAAACATTTTTTAAAACATTTTTTAAAAAGAATTACATAAAGAAAAGACAGATTTGAGGGGAAGTTAACAAGTCTTACTTCATTAGAAGAAAAACTGTAAATTCAATTAGTATTTATTTCATTTCTGCAGGAGGAAGGGCACTTGCTCTATGCAATGAAATCCTGAAGAAGAGGTTTTTATTTCATAAATTAAATTCAAGCTAATTAGCAATCATGTTCACTTCCTTCCAAAACTGTATCATACTATGGCACAAAATATATAACAATGTTGTATTCCACAATTGGAAAGTCCCTTGTGAGCTCCAAAGATTATGTTACCATCCAACCTCAACACTTAGGAGAAAAATGATTTTAAAAGTTCTGTGCAAAAATTTTTCTCTGCATCTAACCATTTTACTTCATTTTGCACACTTATTTAAAATTTGAACCATGACAGGGATGAGGGTGGTCTTTCTCCTCTGCCGTTTTCTAGTAGGTTATTCTAAAGATATTTAATCCATGTTAGAGAAAGGAAATAGACAATGTTGAAAGTCTGCCTGGTCAATGTGAAGTGTTGGCAAAATTCCACTCTCTGTTCTGCAGGATTCTAAAAAGATGAGCTCATGTATTTAGTGTAGGCTTTAACTCTCACTTCTGTCCCCTAAGGGATTCTTCCATTCATGGAGTTCCTTCTGAAATCAGGACAGAAGATGAGTTTGGGCAACAATACCTAGGAATGTGTGAGGGTGAAAGTGGGTGGTATTGAATAATCAGCTTACTGAGATGCAGGGAGGAGGTATTCCCAGGATTGTACCAAAGCTGGTTAAGTCTGGCTTGAAGGGACATTAATTTAAAACAGGTCAGTTTAGACAACTTTGTGCAGTTGCCCTATAATCTATAAATAATGTCAGCCTCATTGTTGGATACTTAAAAGGTAGAGGGGCAGCCAAGTGGATTTGCTGCTTTCTATGTGATTTCAATCAACAAGGAAGAACTGATTAGCGATATGGAAATGACTGGAACCTTGGAAGAGAATAACAGTGTTTCTTGAAATTGAATAAAAACAAATGAAGAAGGAATATGTATATGCATATTCTCGTAGACTCTACATAGGATGTTTAAAAATCAGAGAAGAGTTTATGCAAGACAGAAACTATAAAAAGAAACACATCTCAAGCAACTCTAAAAATTACAATCCTTGCTAAAAAACTCCAAGTGAGCTTGGTGAGAAAAAAGAACTGAATTAACAATTACGATTGCACAGGCTGCTCTCAGAGAAAGTCCAAGTTGAGAAGAGCGTGAATGCGAACGGTGCAGCTGACCCCACAGACTGGCCCATGCTTGCCCTGCTGCATGGCCTCCTCCATCTCCTGCAGCCCCACAACACAATTAAGGACTATTCTTTATTGAGCATCTATTATTTGTCAGAGAAAGATACCTAACCTCTCTTTACACATCATTTAATCTTCACCACAACTCTGCAAAGTAAGTATTATTGTCTCTAGTCTAAAGGTGAGACAACTGAGGTTCAGAAAGACTAAGTTGTCTTAAATCACACAGCTAATGAGCAGCAGGGTTGGGATTCCCATAAATGGGGTTATAATATGCTGTAAACAACCTATGAGGAAGGTGTAATGGGAAAAAGGGAGGATGGCATAATGTTAGCAGGTAATAACTATAGTGATGAGAATGAAGACTTACTATGGCCTTATGCTACATATTTCATCTCTGCATATCTCACCCACATGTATTTCCCTACATACATTACTTCACTTAATCCTCTCAACAACCCTATGCAGTAGGAACTCTTATTACCCCATTTTACACAGGAGGAAACAGATTAAGTAACCTAGCCGAGGCCGCACAGGCAGGATTTCCAACCCATACTCTTAAGCAGTAGGCTCTGAGGTTATAATTCTTTGCAAAAAGACGCAGTGCTGGCAATTCCGCTCTACCTTCACTTAGTCATCCAACAAAGATTCGTTAATCATCTACTGGGGGCCTGGCACGTTTCTAGGCACTGAAGATACACCAGTGAGCAAAGCAAACACGAGCAAATAAAAAGTTCTGCTCCTGTGGAACTTAAATTCTCGTGGGAGAGTCAGATTTTTCAAAAGGTAATATAAAATATATGTTATGCTAGATAGCAATAAATAGTACCAAGTAGAAAAAGCTGAGAAGAAAAAGAAGCAGGGAAGAGACAGAATGTATACACAGGAGAATGAAATTTTAGATAGGGTATCTATAAAAGACTTCACTGAGACTTTTAAATGAAGATCTGAAGGAAACAAGGGCATGAGCCATATGGCTGTCTGGATAAAGAAGATTTGGAACATAGGAATGGCAGGTGCAAAAGGTCCTGAGACAGTAGGCTAAATTCAAGGAAGCAATGTGGCTGAAATAGAGTGAGAGAGGAAAAATCATAGGAGAGAAGGCCAGAGAATAACTGAACATAGAGGCTATTACAAATATTTGATAAGAGATGATAGAGGCTCCTCTAGGGTGACAGGGGGGTGGTGTGATAGGGTGGTGAGGTGAGGAATGTTTAGATTCTGGATATATTTTAAAGGCAGAGCCAATAGGATTTGTGGATGTTGTGAGAAAAAAAACCAATGACTCCAACTAAAAGAATGGAATTGCCATTATAGAGATAGGGAAGACCATGAAAGTAACAGGAGGAAGGGATGTATATTGGGTGCTCACTTTGATCTTGTTCAATTTGTAATGCCTGTTTGATATCCAAGTGGAGATGCTAAGCAGGCAATTTGACTACCAGTACAAACTGGAACTCCTGGGGAGCATCTGGGCTAAAATATAAATCTGGAAGTCATCAACATAAAAATGTTACTTGAAGCCATGAGACCAGGTAAGATCAAGTAGGTAGGGAGCAATAGAAAAGAGAACTCCAAGGATTGACCCTGGATTATTGCAATTTTTAGAGTTAGAGATGAGGAAGAACCAGTGAAGGAGAAAGTCACTGTGGAGAAAAGTAGGTGAGAAGAAACTAGAAGAGCAATTGTTCTGAAAGCTAAGTGAAAATGTATTACAAAAAAGAGACACCAACCTGCTATGTGAAATACTTCCTATAGCCAAGGAGAGGAAGAATGATCATTGATTGCAGGATTTAGCAATGTGGGCGACATTGATGACCCTAAAAAAGCAGGGTTGGTAGAGTAAGGAGGCAAAAGCCTCATCAGAATCATGGAGCTGTCAAGTACAGACAACACATTCAAAGATATTTCCTATGAAGAGAAATACAAAGATAGAACAGTACCGGAAGAGGGAAATGTGGTCTGTGAAGGACTGTGTTTAAGATGAAGCAAATAATGTCTGTGTTCTGCTAGGAATGATCCAATGGAAAGACATTATTCTGTGATAAGAAAGCAGGGAGAATTCCTGCAGCAATGTCCTTGAGTAGGCAAGAGCAATGGGATCCAGGACCCAGTGGATCCCAAGCACAAGCAGAAGAGAAGGCGCAGTATATGGACACAGGTGGGAGGGTAGGTGTGCCGGGAAGAATGAATCAAAGTGCTCTTCTGACAGCTTCCATTTCCTCAGTGAAGTGGAAAGTGAGGTCATCAGCCGAAATTCAGTGAGGGAGGTGGGTGCTAGCATTTAGATGAGAAGGAAGAGGAAATGAAAGAATTATCTAGGATGATAGAAAATTTGATAAGCAAATACAGTATAATTGACGGGTAGAATTATGGCCAACGTAAGGCTAGTGCTCATGAATTTGAAGTGAGAACAGGTAGCACAGTTAAGTGTTTTTTCTTGGCCATGTTAGTAGCACAGCTATAGCCATGGAGGAAAAATAATTAGTTGGATTTAACCAGGGTTAGAGTTTGGTCAAGAGAGTCCAATGAAGAAAGAGAGT
The DNA here is from genome assembly GCF_018350195.1 of Panthera tigris. NCBI lineage: Eukaryota > Metazoa > Chordata > Mammalia > Carnivora > Felidae > Panthera > Panthera tigris. Next base: position 69,463,064 of record NC_056666.1, on the reverse strand, counting down.
CGTGGGAGTTGAGGTTGTATGCAAAGGGTGATAACAATGATTTATGGAAACAAAACTAGATGAAGACAAAAACTAGGTCCTGGAGATGCTGGAACAGAACAGTTAAAATGTGGCAGATTGAACGGATTAAAACAGAGCTTTCATGTACACTGGTCAAATTTGTGCCCAGCTAAGAAGAGTGAATGGGGACTGAAATCTAGCCTGTGTCCCAAGCCATGAGCCCTGACATGGGGCTTCATCACACAGAGAGGACAACCCTTTCTCATTAATCCACCCAGAGGGGTTGCCTTTGGTGTCTGACTAGTGGATACACTAGGTCAAAGGTCCTAGTGGAGTTGGGATGTTACAGGAAGTGGGCTGTAGAGATGAACATGGTGGTAAGAGAGTTGAATGTTTGAGATTAAGATTCTGACAAGGTTTAAGTTAAGGGTAAGAGCAAGGTCTCCTGGACTGTGACTGACTATGCTGGGAATTGTTGAGATAGGACAGCAGACTAGATAACTGGATGAGAAAAAGTCGAGATTCCTCTATGTATGCATTTAAATTGCCAACAATTAAGAAAGAAAGAATGATGAGGGAATGGCAGTGATCCAAAGCTAACATCTTCAAGAAATCAGGCTGAGTGATCCTAGTTGTGCTAATTGACTTGCAACAAGACAGTGGGGACTACTGGGTGAGTTAAGTTGATGACATGAGATTCACAGCTGAGTTATTTTAGTGATGAGAGTGAGTGTGGTCTAGAGGTAGAAATGAGGAGCCAAAGAATTCACCTGCCTCACCTTCAGGTCCAACAAAGCAACAAGAAAGGGAGAGAGGTGCCTGGGTGACTCAGTCAATTAAACATCTGACTGTTGATCTCAGCTCAGGTCTTGATCTCACAGTTGTGAGTTCAAGCCCCACATTGGGCTCCATGCTGGGCGTGGGGCCTACTTAAAAAAATTAAATTAAAAATATATAAATTAAAAAATAAAATAAAAAATAAGAGGAGAGAAAACAGCAATCAGTGAAGCCTTGAAGATATGGGGGATTATGCTGACAATTGACCTTAAATTCCAAGAGGTTAGTGAAATCCTTTACGGAGAAAGAGGTTGAGTCACAGGGAATTAAAGTCTAGGGATGAAGATTCCCGAGGTAGCCCTGCACTTCATGGACAAGTAGCATGATGAGAGTAGTCCTGGTGGTCTCAGGTGGCAAAGGAGGTAAAGACATGTGTTGGTGGGGAGGTCAGGAAGGTAGTTATAGGAACCTTAAGAATTCTACAGTATTCTCTTGACTTCTGATGGAGACTGCTAATCCAGCAGAGAGGCCTTCTAACCCACAGCTGTACAATAAAGCTTTTGTACCATCTAACCCTTCTAACCCTTCTTTTGACCATCTAACCCACAGCTGTACAATAAAGCTTTCTCCTGATGATGGAAAGTATCTGTATCTGCACCATTCAAGATGGTAGCCACTAGCCACATGTACCATATTGGAAGACACAGATCTAACCCCATCCATATCCCTGACCTTTTGACCATTATCTTCACTACCAAGAGGAAACATACTTATTGGCCGCCAAAGAAAATACTCTTTTAAATTATAAAGCATACAGTGAACCACATAAAACAGATTAGAACCCCAAGAGACTCGGCACCTGTTCCCTTTTAATAAATTGAAGTCTACAGTTCCAGAGAAATTATTAGAGGTGTTGATTGTAAATGCACACACATTATTACAAGCTTCAGCTTAAAACTTCTAGAATAGATTCTTAGGTGATTTCTGACCCCCTACTAGAGGACGTTCACCAGAAGCCAGCATTGGCTCCCTAAGAAGATGCCATGGTAACCTGTCCAGGGACCATTTTTCAATCACTCAGTAAACATTTTCTGCTGATGATGACAGCACACTTTCTCCCCAAGCGTGCACATCGGCTCAGAAACAGCCTGAGTTCCCTGGGAGCCAAAAGAGAGGAAAGGGAACCTGCACCTGGGAGCTAGCAGAAGAGTAGCTAGCATATGAACTAAGTACTTCTAAACTCGGTAAGCAAAAAAAGCAAAGCACATCAAAAGAGATTAGGAACAATTCAGTTGGGAACATCAAATGGAATCATTTCCATTCCCATCACTGCATACATGGGACACCAGAGAGAGAAAGGAGAAAATAAAACCAGCTATTCCCAATGCTTCATTGAAAGAGAGAATAACATCATTTTTTTTCCTCCTCCTTTCCCAGTGGGTTTTATTACTGTCTCAGCAGTGGCCACTGCAGCACTGCCTCTAGGAAGCTTACCATCCAACATGCTGGGTGTAGGATGTATTTAACCAATACAGAGATTAAAGCCAGAGGACAAGGGCTAGAATTTTGAGATGTCCTACCAAGAAGCCACACAGAAAAAAAGCAAAGGGTATTATTCTCTTCTAATCCTTTAAGAAAACACATCTTTTTGTCCTTGTCTCTAGGGAACCATGGCCATCTGAGGATGGCGTGTGCGTTGTATCACCTGTCTTTCTCTCAAATGTGACGTCTCCCTTTGTAAAGCTCCGGTGACGGCTGCTTGCCGAGGTTAACACAAGCGTCGCCACCGCTGACCCCCAGGCAGACACGGCTTAATGAGTCAATAAGGGTTAACCTTCAGGAGCTATTAAGTCCCAGAGAGGGGAAGCCAAGAAACATCTGTCTCCTCTGCTTGACAACGGTGACATGTATGGGACATGTTTTCCTGGCTCTAGGAGTTAGCCATGCAGCTAATAAGCTGAATTCCAGTGAAAGGGAAATCAGTGGGCTGCTGATAGAAAGCACTCTCTTTCTTTCATTCAGTCATGGTGTCATACCCTTGACCAAAGGAAAAAAACATGTATTCTAGACAAGGCCCCAATTAAAATTTTCAATTACAAATGAATAGTGTTTTGTGGGCAGTTCCTCTGTGAAATTTTCTTTCAGAATAATTAAAATCATAGCTACCATTTATTGAGTACTTACTATGGATTAGGAACCATAATAAGCACTCCAGATGCCCTTTCTGCTACAATCCTAAAAATGCCTTATGTTCTTAACAACGTTTAAATGATGAACAAACCGAGATTCCGTGTAAGATTTCATCTGTGACCTTCCCTAAGGTGACAAATGGTCGAGCCAGGGCAGTCTGACCCCTGAAGCCCTTAATCATGATGATGCTATTAGATAAATGATGTCCAAGGTGAAGCCAACAATCAGCCACCACACTCTCAGTAGCGACCCAAGTCCTGCTGAATGTTCTGCAATGTAATCAAATAAAAATGAACCTGTATAGTCTTGAATTTCTGCATTATCTAATTTAAAAAACTATCATCCGACTTCCAGGTTTACCTCTCGGCTCTTGTGGAATCAGATTAGTCTTCCCTCTCCCCCATACCCAAATTAATGATATTATTTGTATTTGTCGCTAGGCTAATCTAGTGCTCTCCAGGAAGTCGTAATTGCTCTCAGTTGCTACTTCAAACAACTCTCTGGGCTCATTTCAAAATCACTGCCAATTAATCCTTTAAAAGTCTTCAGAAATGAGAAAAGCACCAGAAGACCAAAGATAGGAAAATATGGTAACTGTGATAATGAAATTTCAGTCTTTGTGATATCTAGCGGATGTGGTGGAGAGATGAAATAACATTAAATAACTGACATTTATTAAGTGCTTACCATTTGTTTGGCACTGGCATTAACCTTTTACATGGTTTATCTTATTTATCCCTCACTTCAACTCTAGGAAGGAAATATTCCGCCCCCTTTACAGTTGATGAAATGAGGTTCAGAGTGGTTCCACAACTTTCCCTATGTCAATCTGCTGGTGAGTGAAGATCTTCAAACGTGGGTAGCAATTCAAGTCTCTGATTTGTAGGAAGAATCAGCTGGTTGAAGCCAGAGGGCCTTGATTATTATCGTAGTGGGGTGCTGGAGTGTGGTCTTTTTGCCTTATACAGTCTCATGCTTATCAAAATTACAGATGGCACAAATACCTCCAATTGGCAAATTCAAAATTAAATCAAAGAATAGGTGAGCTGAAGTTATATAAAATAAATTCATGTAAATTGTTGCTTGTAGGTTCACAAAGCCAACTGCGTAACTATGGGGTGGAAGAAACCTGGGTGGATAATGGCTCATTTGAAAATTTTCCTTTAGAAGCCAAAATAGTCTTAGGTTCCTTTAGTAAACAGAGAGCATCAAGGAGTCTTATGCTACATGTAGTGAGTTGCAGCTTAGTCTTTGTGTGGCATTTTAAAACGAAGATTCAAGACTGAGATTCTTCCCAAGAAAAGCAATCGGGATGGCAGAAAATGGGGAAGTCATGTCATGTATATTGAATGATGGGAATCTGGAACAAATGAGTTTGAAAAGAAAAAGATTTAGGAAGATAACATATGTCATTAAATACACAAAATAGAAATCAGACTTTTTGCAAAACCAAAATAAGAACCACCAGCTGCAAATTGTTCAGATAGATTCACCATGCTCTCTGATAGGACAAGTGGTGAAGTCTCTGTAGCCCAATGAGTGACTGAATGAACAAATGAATAAAATGTTAGAGCAGAAGCGAAATGACTTTCTCTCCAAAAAGTCCTGAATTTGGATGAAAGGTTAGATTTTCTGGGATTGCATAGTCCTCACGCTGAAAGGCTGTCTGGTGCTAAGCATTACAGACTCTAAGATGTGGACTTTGAAAACCCCACACTCATGTGCCAGCATTCTCTAAAACATCTCTTCCTGGGCCAGACGTCTTAGACCCTCACAGGCCCAGCATATCAGGAGAAGACCGTATCTTATCACTCTTGATCTTTCACAGCGCTTAGCCTAGTGCTGCTCCAATCCCCCAGCTGAGGGACAGGCTGGGAACTGACCACAGGCAATGTCTTCCAAGAGCAAGGTCAGGAAGTCACAAAAAAGTGGAAGCTAGAAAATCCCTGCAGATGCAGGGGACACACTCCAATAGCAGGCTAAGTAACAATGCCCCTGGTTACCTCCACCCCACCTAGGAGGACCTTGGCATTGGAGAGAAGACACAGCAGCAAAGCAGATGTCCCATGTCCTAAGCTAGTGTTTCCAATGCATTAGAAATGGTAATTCATCTAATTCTCCTACCAACTCCCTAGGATTTTACAGCCTTTCTACAGACTAAGAAACTGAAGTTAAGGGATGCAGAGAGTAAGCGGTAGAGCCGTGGTTAGAAGCCAGGCAACCCAACCTGGGCTCCTAACCAAGCTCTGTATTGCTTACTGAGTTGTGAGTTTGTACCTCCACCCCTCGTTCAGATGAAACCTCCTCTAGGCAGCTTCTGACATTGAACTCCTTATATGTGACCAATAAATAATTATTGAATTGAATCTGTACTTTCCATCATCTGGAATTTGTTGAGGGTGACCAGGGTATTCAGGACTGGAGATGTCCGGATACATCCTCACGCTACAGCTTAATCCCTGGCATAAAATCTACTTGTTCTCCACATTCCACTTTGTCTTTGTGGTATTTATTTTATGGGCATGTTATTGTTATTTAGCTTCGGACACATAGTCATTTATTTGGGCTTAGGCAAACCAAAGACAAATGTTGAGACCTACGGTCCTAGCCCCTTCTCTTTCTGAAAAAAGAAAAAAAAATTAATCTAAACTTGTCAGTTGATAATTTAGTAAGGAAAATGACTTCTATTACCCAAGCCTTTCCTTGAGGCCAGGTTTAACCCTCCAAATGGTTTATTGTTTGTGAGTTTAGTTAAAAGCCCCAAAGTAAGAAAATCTCAGTTTTCATAAGTTCAGAGTTGAGGAGTCCTGAGAACTTATCCAGGAAGATCTGGGACCAGAAGGACCCACCCCTGCGCCTTTGTCCAGCTGCGGCAGCGCCTGAGATTTGGCACGGCACAGTTACACAGCCTCAGTAGAGCAGCCAGCGGATGTCCTGGGGGAGCAGAAACGGACTTCACGGGAATCCACACGGCCCTGGCCTTCACTCTTGGTCCAGCTGGCTCACACTTGCAACAAGGCAAATTCCACCAGCTGAATGACCCCCAGCAGCTGTGGTAGCCTGAAGGCTCCATCCTGCACAATTCATCAGGCAGCTGGCCAGTTCTGAGCCGACTGCCTTCTTGTGATGAATCATCCCTGGCCCTCAAAAGGGAGGCATGTCAATATGTGCAAGATCTTTAGGCTCTGCATGTCCCTTAACACAGTCATTCCACTTCAACCTCACCCAGAATGCCCTGCTCTGGGCACTGAGAATTCATCAGTGGATGAACCAAACAAAAACCTGGCTTTCATAGTAGTTACATTTTTCATCTATCCTAAAGAAAAAAGAAAAAATACATTCCAAAACTTGGCATAGAGAATTATTACAATAGCAAAATACTGGAAACAATCTAAATAAACAACATTGGCAGACTGGTTAAATAAGTTCTAGTACACCCACTTGAAGTCATACAAATAACTATTTAAAGATTATGTTCTACAAGAATACCCAATGGTTTAGACAAATGTCTTCAATAGATTAAATGAGATATTACTTCTTAGCCTTTTGGCTAAGATCAAGTGTAATAGATTAAATGAAAAAAAAAAAAAGATTACAAAGCAAAGAGTACGGTATGACTCCAAAGTTGTGAAGGAAAAAAATGCATATATGCATATGAATACTAGAAGGATATACACCAAAATGTTAACTACGGTTATCATTGGATACTGGAATTAGTGATGACTTTATATTCTTTGCTGTGCTTTCTACAAAATTCTCCTCTGGCCAAATTTCTGTAATAAATACATGTCTCAGTCAGAGTCCACCTAGGAAACCAGCCCACACCAGGTAGTTCAATGTTGGGAATTTAATATAGGAACTAGCTTCAAAGGCTTTATAGGAAATGAAAGGTACAGAGGGAACAGTGAACCCAGCAATTAGCATCAAAAAGTAGAAGGGGAAAGGGAGAAGGTATTGTCACCAAAGCCAGCAGCCAGAGTCATTCAGTGGGATCTGTGGCTCCAAGCAGAGAAGACATGGCTTCTTCTGGAACACCTTTCAAAGCAGAGAGAAGAAAGAAGATATCCTGGTTCTTCCTCATTGTACTTACATCCTCTGATCAAGACTAAACCTCTCATCCAACCTTTGAACCCCACTCCCTCAGCCTCCCCAAGAAACCTCACTCCATTCTTTCTTCTTTATTTTAATCTGTCCCTTTCTAGTGACTACTTTCCCTAACATGAAAAAGTTGCTCAATGTCCTCAGTTTACAGGAAAAAGGGAAAGAAAAAAAATCTCTTAGGATCTCACAACCCCTCCACCTGTCCTATGGTCTTTTTCTTCCTATCACAATCAAGGTTCTAGAAAAGTTCGTCTTTCCATTTTGCTTTTTGCATACTACCTTTACCTTCTCACCTCCCTCTAATTTCTCAATCCTCTACAACCTGACTTCCACCCAAAGCAGCCACTGAAATTGCTGTCATCTTTTTTTTTTCCAAGATATAATTGACATATAACATTATATTGGTTTCAGGTGTCCAGCATAATGATTCAATACATGTATATATTGCAAAACGATCACCACAATAAGTCTAGTTAACATTTGTTCCCATACATAGTTACAAATTTTTTTCTTGTGATGAGAACTTCTAAGATCTATTCTCGTAGTGACTTTCAAATATGCAACACAGTGTTATTAACTGTAGTCACCATGCAGTTCATTACATCCCCATGACTTATTTATTTTATACCTGGAAGTTTATACCTTTTCACTTTCTTCACCCATTTCACCCTTCCACCTCCCCACCTCTGGCAGCTACCAATCTGTTCTCTGTATCTCTGAGCATGGTTTTGCCATTTTGTTTTCTCCTGTTTTTTAGTTTCCACATATAAGTGAGATCATACAGTATTTGTGTTTTTCTGTCTGATTTTTCACTTAGCATAATGTCCTCAAGATTCATCCACGCTGTCACAAATGGCAATATTTCCTTCTTTTTTTATAGGTGAATAATATTCCATTGTTTGTATACACCATATTTTCTTTCTCCCTTCATCCACTGATGGACACTTAGGTTGCTCCCATGTCTTGATTATTGTAAGTTGCTCTCATCTTTTTGGGGCCAAATCTAGTAGACACCTGTCAGTCCTCCACTCATTTGTCCTTTCTCGTCCATGTAACGTATGTCAACCTTCCTTTCTGAATGAAACCATTCACTTTTTGCCTTTGCATCTCTAACTCCACTCTCTGCTGATTTTCCCCTCTCTGCACACCTCACCCTCCTCCAGCTCGTAATCCTGCCCTAAGTCCTTATCTCTTCCCACACCACATAGTTTTCCTTGCTAATTTCACCCATCCCCATGACTTCTATTATAATGTATATATGATTCATTCCCAAGTCTACCACTCCACCCCACATCTCTCCTCAGAGATTCAGGACTGTACATTCCACTGCCTATTTGCATGAAAAGCACTTCACACTCCTTATAACATCTCTTCATCTTTCCTCCAAACTTGCTCCTGTATTACCTATCTCTGTAAAGGGCTCTACCTTCCATTGTCAAACCAAATACTAGAAATCATTCTCAATTCCTCCTTTTCTATCAGTAATCATCCAATCTATCCTGCTTAACTTTTCAACATGTCATATATGCATGCCTTTGTGTCCAGTCACACTGCCATTACCCTAAACCTAGATGCAAACATCTCCTTACTACTCTCCCTCTGTCTAGTGTTGTCCCCCTCCAACCCATTATCCATTTGTGCCAGTGGTGATCTTTATAAAAAGCAACCCTGGCTAAAACTCTTAGTGGCTTTCTTATATAAACAATATAAGAGCTTTTTGTTAAGTGCCAAAGCTGTCTGTATCTGTCCTGCCCTAGCTCTCCGTGCCTGTAATCTTACCTCCATTGCCCCCACCCAAGCTTCACTCTTTGGTGCTTTTCTCAATCTCTGGTGAACTATGTGCAATTCTGAAGGGTAACAGGCTCTCTGTCACATCTGTCTAGACTGCCCACCCCACCTTGTCAAGCACACAACAATTATAAGATCAGGCTCTGGAGTGAGAAAGCCTGGATTTGGAACCACCCCACCACGTATTAGCTGTGTTACTTTGGGGAAATCATTTAAATACCCTGTGCCTCAGTTTCCTCATCTGCAAAATGGTGACTATAAGAACAATACTTTGTCATAAGGTTACTTATATATACAACACACAATTGTTCCTGACATGTGCAAATACTCTATACATGGTGGTAATTGTTGTTATCAATATTTATTCACCTAATTATCTGCTGTTTGCCACAGCCTCTAGAAAGATTTTCCTGACCCCTTAGCTCTGGGTTAAAGGCTTTCCAACTCATACATTCCTCTATCATAGCACATCTCATACTCTAGTATTTGTGTGTCTATCTCCCCCACAAAACTATGAGTCCTGTGTGGATAGGAGTGCTCTCTTACAAGTTTTAATGTCCCCAGCACTAGTTCAATGCTTGACAAATAGTTGGTGCAGAGTAAATGTTCATAGAAGAAACAGATGAATGAATGAATGAAATAGCACGTCATTAACATTTGCTCATAGACTTATAGTGTAAGAAGTACCTTCACATGTTTTTTTTGTTTGTTTGTTCCTCACTTCAGCCCTATATAGTGGGCAAGGCAGGCATGATTTTTATCCTCATTTTAAAATTAAGACATTCAAGGTCAGCCATATGAAGTAATTTCTCAAGGTTACAAAGCCAATAAATAATGGAGCTTAACCCGAAACTAGGTCTTCTGATTTCAAATTCCATGCCTTCTTCTCTCCAACAAACAGAAAATTGCTGCTGGAGAATTATCAAGTGAAGGGGTTTAGGCCTGGGCTGAGCAGAGCTGTGGATGGCATGGTATCAGCCAATGTGTACATATCAAAGACACAATGTCCTTAGAGAATGGAAAAGGCTAAATTTTAGAAATATCTAATCCTACTCCACCACTGAATCAGTCAGGAGTTGTTTTCAGGTGCTAATAAAAGGACTTAATACAATGGCTTCAATAAACCAAGGATATGTCCCTCATCTAAAAGAAGTTCATCTTACAGAAGTACAGCCCACAGGTAGTGAGCAGGCTCTCTGGTCATTAAGAATCAGACTCTCTGGGGCATCTGGGTGGCTCACTCAGTTGAGTGTCCAACTCTTGATTTCAGCTCAGATCATGATTCAGGGTCATGGGTTCGAGACCTGCGTCCAGTTCCACATTGAGCATGGAACCTGCTTAAGGGTCTCTCTCTCTCTCTCTCTCTCTTTCTCTTTCTCAAAATAAAAAATAAAATAAAATTTAAAAAAAAGAATCAGACTCTCTGCATCTTTTGGTCCACTCTTACTCTAAGATGATCCTCAAGATTCCTGCCCCTGGTGTTATGCCCAGATTAACCCCATCTCTGTAGTGAGGGCAGTACCTTGAATATGATGGATCTCATTGTTGCAGTTAGGTTGCGTTTTATGACAAAGGCAAAGAGGTTTTGCAGATGTAATTAAAGTCCCAAATTAGTTGATCTTGACTTAATCAAAAAGGCCAGTTGGCTATTGAAATTCCTACATTTGCATGCCAGCCAGGGCAGCTGGGAAAGAAAGGAAGAAAGGCAAAAGAAAGGGGGGGAGCTCCTCCCATTCAGTTACCTCCCACTTTTAAGTAGCCTTCCCATAGGTCAACTCGGCTCAGATCTCCAGACTAGATGCGTGGAGCTACACCTCCTGCAAAGAAGGCCGAGAATCTACTCAGTGAGGCACCTTGTCACCCACAAGAATATAATGAAGGAACATCGGCCACTGGATAGGCCACTCTCATAGAGAGACTGAAGTACTGAGACGTGGGTGACTTGCTTGCCCAAGTCTTTCAGCCCTCTCTTGGCCGAGACTACAATGTCCTCATTCTGATATCATGTGCCAGGGCTCCCAGAAGCAGGCAGTTAGTTCTGTGGGAGGCCAGAGGCCTTGACCGCCGCCCTATGCCCCCGTGCTCACCCTACTAACATCCTTTCCAATTGCCTTGCCTTGCCTTCCTCTCCTATGATCCCAAGCACAAGTGCAGATCACAGGAGTTCTGCCAACAAAGACTAGGAAATTGGGTGCTAAAAAAGCCTGAAGGGGAAATCCGTCATGCTCAGCAGGAGCCAAAAGCCATTCAGCCAGACAGAGGCATTAGAGAGATACAGCTAGAAATGATGCAGTGATGGGGAAATTGGGGGTAAAAGGGTAGATCTGAGAGTTGTTCACATATAGAAACATGAACAGTGTCTGGGGTGCTGTAAATGCTAATTGCTTAATCGCTCTGTGGGGTGAAACATTTTGCAAATGGAAGTAAGATATCATTGTTCTATCTATGCAACTGCAGAATATCATTTCCCCCACCTCTAATGAGAATTCTGGGTGAGCCTCCACAAGATTGGTTACATTTCCTGGTCATTAGTGATCTTGTAACACCGGATCTTCCTTTGACTCCAGGTATTTCCCTCAGAAAGTAAATTCCTTTCACATAACAAAATCCATTCCAGTATATATGATACAATGAAATGATGCCACTGTTTGAGGCGGCATGAATCTGGAGAGTTATGCTGCAATATTCAAGAATAAAATGGCCCAATCATATCCCCATGACCTGTCTTCATAGAAATTATTATGTTTATGAGTGCCCTTATCACTTGCTAGGCACCAGTAATAGGAATTACAAAAGACCAATAAAGTCAATACTTTGTAATAACCATACGACTAGCTCCCTACAACATGACACCTCCCCCAACAAAAGCAAAAACTAAGAGAAAGGCAGCCAATGGGTGTTTATGAATCCAGGTTCTGGATTCAAAGAGCCTGGGTTTGATTCCAGCCCCAGCACTTAGTAACCTGGTTCAGTGACTTGGTCCTTTATTTAACCTCTCCAAGCCTCAGTGTCTTCATCTGTAAAATGAGGGTAATTATAGTACCTGCCTCATAAGGGTATTGTGAGAATTAAATAAGAATACATTCCAGATCCTCAGCACAGTGCCTGGCTTAACAAATGTTAGCAGCTATTATTCAGAGTTACCTCAACTCTCTCTTTTGCTGTGTCTCTGAAGCACTAACATATAATTGCAATACGCTCACTTCCTTCCATCTAACTCCACAGGCCAAGGCAATATCCAACAACCCACACATATTTCTGGAACCGGAAGGCATCTCATCAGTTGTATATCCATCCGGATGTACAACAGAGGATGTGCCAGACCCTCTGGGCACCGGTGGTATTGAAAAAGCACACCCAATTGAGAATCATTGACCTACTCTACTTTTCATTTTCTAGAGGAGGAAACTGAGGCCCAGAAAAGTGAAGAATCTTCTAGGGTCACAACACCATTTTCAGGATGTGCTTATTGGCAGACCTGACTCAGACCTGAGACCGGGAGCCAAATGTCTCAACTCCCGATTGCACAATTTTGGCACTACCTCAGGCTGCCTTGTGGGATTCAACAAGTATTTCCTGAGAAACCACAGTAGGGGTCATGAAGGAGAACAAGATGGTGACCCTGCCAAGAATGGCATCTAAACCTAGTCAGGGAAACAGGCACTGGCGGTGTTAAGAAATCTAATTAGAGAAGTGCCAACAAAGTGCTAAGAAGTTTTAAGTGCTGCATCTAATGCATGAAGCTTTCATGAAGAGGGTAGAATTCCTGCTAGACTTTGAAGGCTAGGGAGTGAAGGGAGACATTCTTGGTAGAATAAATCATTTGTGCAATGACCCAGAGGTTTAAAGAGAAAGAGAGCTTACTATCTTCTTGAACAGATGAGGAGATAGAGCTGAAACATCTGGGGTCAGGAAAAGTCAATTATCCAAAGGATCTTACAAAGAAAAGAGGGAAAACACTTCCTCTCTTCTCTTCCCCAATATCCACAGAGCATCTGCTTCCTGCCTGCCCCACGTTCTGAAAGATGGGGTGCCAGGGAGAGTAGCACCAAAAACAATTCCCGTGGGATTCCACTCTGAAGACATTCAGGAGGATGAAGAGGCTCATTTCTCATTCTTGGAAAAGTAGAAGCAAACAGAAATACAGCCAGCCCCTCTATTCAAAAGCTAGGGAGATGCTGCTGGGGGTGATTATGACTGATCCTACTTGAGAAACAGCAGGAACTCCAACATTTTTAGATCTCTGTTCTACTCTGGAGTGTCAGTAAGCAATAACCACAGCTTTCCATCCCAATGTAAAGCTATCAATATAATAACACAGTGCCAATTTTCCTTGTGACCTTATTAAAATGCTAAGAATAGGTTTAGAGTAGATAAATCCTCCCATCTTGTGCTGGTTGGAGATCGCTGTGTAGCAACCTACCCTAAAACATGATTGCATGAAACAATTATTTTACTATGCCCATGGATTCTGGTAGATTAGGAATTTGGACAGGGCACAGAATTGATGGCATATTTCTGCCTCTTGAGGAGACCTAGAGGCTGGAGGATAATCTCATCTGGAAGCATCCTCACTCGCTGATGGTTGATACAGACTGTCAGCTGGGACCTCAGCTGGGCTTTCCACAGGCACCCCTAATGTGCACCCCAAGAGGGGCTTCCTCCCAGCACTGGGGCTGAGCTCCAAGTGTGAACTCCCCAAGAAGGCAAGCCAGCAGTGCATAGCATTGCATGACCTTGTTTCAGAAGTCATATAGTGTCACTCTTGCCACACTCTCCTGGATGAAGCAGGTCCAAGGGGAAAAAACATAGATCCCACCTCTCAGTGGGAGGAGCATCAGGAAGAGCATGTGAGACAGGACACGTTACTGCAGCCATCTTTAGAACACACAATCTGCCACACATCCCAAACAATATCCTACATCTGCCTAAATGCCTACCTGCCTGAAACTTGCACCATAAAAGGAGTTTCCTGTGGTGATCAAGTGTTTCCTCAGCAAGAGTTATTCATTGAAAAGAATAATAGCATTCAAATAGCACTTTACAGTTTTGCAGCTCCCCCTTCATGGTATTCACAGTAACACTGTGCACTGGCAATTATTCTCACACCATTCTACAGAGGAGAGGATTGAGGTTCAGAAAAGTTATATGAGGGACACCTAGGTGGCTCAGTCGGTTGAGCGTCCAACTTCAGCTCAGGTCATGATCTCGCAGTTCGTGAGTTCAAGCCCCGCATCAGGCTCTGTGCTAACAGCTCAGAGCCTGGAGCCTCTTCAGATTCTGTGTCTCCCCTCTCTCTTTGCCCCTCCCCCCACTCAGGCTCTGTCTGTCTCAAAAATAAATAAACATTAAAAAAAATTTTTTTTTTAAAGAAAAGTTGTATGAGACACTTGGCAGGTTAAGGGTAGACTTGGAATTTGAACACAGAGCATTGGACTCTAAAGTCTATATTATTTTCACACTTTCTTTCAAGTAAGTGAAAATGTGTTTATCCAATAGATGATGATAAATACATCCATAGCAATCAATAAAAACCAGATGAACAAAATAATGAACAGCAAACGCTAAAATTAAATGACTGACAGAGCCGCCAGCCATTTATTAGAGCGCTAAGGAAATGGGACACTAACTAGGTCCATTTTGATGAAACAGGAAAATCTCTTTGGAGGGAAGCCTGGAAAATGCGACAGTAGAGAACTCTGAAAGCCATCACTGATTCTCAGATGGAAGAAGGAGACAGTCAATGCCAAAGATGAAATTGTGAGTGCTCCCAAAATGTACAAGAAAGCTTGTGAGGGAAGGAGGTTTTATTTCTAGTTTTCTTTTCAATAACAACTTGAAGATGCCATAAACAAATGGAATAATTCTCAGGGGAGATACATGAAATGCCTCTAGGATAACTAAATACCACTTGAAACTCTAAAAGAGTCGGTCTTCATGTTTAATTCTTTGGGCAATGTTTTTCTTCAATTATAGACTGTTAGAGTATTGCTTGCCTAATCTAGAATTCAAAACAATTTCTTCTCATCTCTTCCCAACATTACTCCCCAATGTTATGCTAGGAGACATTGCATTAAACTTTTGGGGAAAGCCATCCTGTGTCATATTGGATTTAACTAAAACTTTCTTGGAAATTAATTGTCTGAATATTCTACCTCAATGAATTACACAATGAAAGGTGATCAAATGACTTAAGATCTCAGTATTACCTTTAAAATGTATTTAGGAACTAATAAATGAGAAAGTAAATTCTCAATCCCTCAAATGGTCTAAGAATTGGCAGAGTAAGCAAAAATAAATAAATAAATAAAAATAAAAACTAAAAATCTTCAAGTACTACTTAAACATAAGTGAACACAGAAGACTACCATAGGAACCTTCAGATTTCCAGACTACAACTGTTTTTTTCCCTGAAACATTTTATTTCGGGATCCTTCCCATTAAAAGTTCATTAAATGACTTGAACATTGGTCATTAACATCATCTCAGTATTTATAAATCTGTCCCAGATAGGTACAGGAGCACAGAGACCAATTCATATTTTCATATAATTCAATATGCTTCTTTTTATTTCTCTGCTGAATAGAAAAATAGTAACTCTCAGGGCTGTAATCTCCTTCTTAAAATGGGCCATTAATGATTTACAAGGGTGGTTTGTTTTCTTTTTCCAAAGGAAGGGAAATAAAACTTTGCATGACTTCTCTTCTAGGCTGGCTTTTCAGAGTACCAGTACGAAAAGTTATAAAATATTGTGAATAAGTAGAACCAAGTCCAACCTTGACATTCTGGGCCCTTTATAATCTTCTTTCTACTTGTTTTTCCCATCCTGTCTTTCTCCATCACCCCCTAGCCTTTCTACTCTTAAGGTCGAGAGAATCCTTATCCAAACCTTTCTGGACCCATATCTGGTTCATGCTCCTCTGCTTCTCAGTCTATGGTGTCCCTTGTCCTCTGCCAAGGTCCAGATCAAATACTACCCTTGGCTGAGGCATCCTCTATTCCACCCAGGGGTCCATAATCAGTCTGACTTCATCTTACCTTGTAAAAACAATACTTCTGTTTCATTCTGGTTGAGTTTTGAGTGGTAGCTCTTTACATATCTGCCACTCTAAATATATAGATTGCAAACTCTCTGACGAAGGAGCCATGTATTACTTCATCATTATATCCTGCACAGTGCCTCAAAGTAGGCTCTTGATTTTGTTCATGTTTGCAGTAGCTCATATTTAATGATCACATAGTATGTAATCAGTCTTGGTTAAGCATTTTAAGGTATCATTTCAATTAGTTTTCACAAGGACCCTGGATATAAGTACTATTATTTATCCTTCCCACTTTGAAAGGAGGAATGAGATCATATCATTTAAGTACCTTTCCCAGTGTCCTACAGTTGGTGAAACTACGATTTGAATCTGAAAGGTCAGATTCCATAGCTTAAACTCCTATCCTCTCATTTTACCTTCCATTTGATAGTTTCTAAATCGAATTAAATGAAATTCAAGAAACACACAGATTTGGTGAGGGGATCGGTTAAATGGGTGATGGGCACTAAGGAGGGCACTTTTTTTGGGATGAACACTGGGTGTCATATGTAAGAGATGAATCACTGGGTTCTACTCCTGAAGCCAAGACTACACTGTATGTTAACTAACTTGAATTTAAATTAAAAAAAAAAAAACCATAGATTTTATTTACTCCCTGAAAATGAGGCTTTAAAATGGGCAAAAGGAGAGGCGCCTGGGTGGCTCATTTGGTTGAGCTTCTGACTCTGGTTTCAGCTCGGATCTTGATCTCGTGGCTCTCTAAACAAACAAACAAATATATATTTTTTAATAAAAATAAAACGGGCAAAAGGCAAAGCTCCATTTTCTTATATATTATCTTTGCTGTCTACAGACTGCTAGTCTCCGGGATTTGACCTTTCATAAGCCAACACCTAGATTTTCTTAAAACAAGATTTTTTTAAAATCCATTAATCAATGTAAATCCATCCTCGCCTAGTATCATGACACCACTCTGAGTATAAGCAATGCATACTGCTAATCATTCCACTCAGATACACGATTATGAAACATAAAAGAGGAAATATTCTTTTTTAAAAAAATTTCTTACATCCACTAAATGATAAACAAGGAGATAAATGTTAAGTCAAAATAAGAAGCCAGTTGTGTCTACATGGCCAAATCACTGAGTCAAACATCCGATAGGCTGATTGGTATATTTTTTAAATACTTTATTACTCAGATTGGTCAAATCAGTTGAACTATTGCTTCATGTATGCTAGCAATCCTGTGTTAAAAATGCTTTTTTGGGGACGCCTAGGTGGCTCAGTCGGTTGAGCGTCTGACTTTGTCTCAGGTCACGATCTCACAGTCCGTGAGTTCGAGCCCCGCATTGGCCTCTGGGCTGATGGCTCAGAGCCTGGAGCCTGCTTCCGATTCTGTGTCTCCCTCTCTCTCTGCCCATTCCCCGTTCATGCTCTGTCTCTCTCTGTCTCAAAAATAAATAAATGTTAAAAAAAATTTTTTTTTAATGCTTTTTTGGGTGGCTCAGTCAGTTAAATGTCCAACTTCAGCTCAGCTCATGATCTCTTGGCGTGTGAATTCGAGCCCCGCATCAGGTTCTGTGCTGACAGCTCAGAGCCTGGAGCCTGCTCCGGACTCTGTGTCTCCCTCTGTCTATGCCTCTCTCTCTCTCTTTCTCTCCCCCGTCTCTCAAAAATAAATAAACATTAAAAAAAAATCTTTTTCCATGTACCTATTGATTGTGTGCAACACATCCTAGAACATAAGAGATAAACTAATTGAGAAACATTCACCTGATTTTTTTGTTTTCCCTTTGGTACATTGTTGCTAGAGCAGTCTTTCTAAAACACAACCTGGAATGAAAAGATGTGAACCTCATGTTTATCGCAGCTTTATCCATAATTTCCAAAACTTGGGAAAAAAACAAAAAAATGTCCTTCAGTAGGTGAATGGATAAATACACTGCAGTACATCCAGACAATGGAATATTATTCAGCACTAAAAAGAAATGAGCTATCAAGCCATGGTGAAAAAAAAAATACAGAGGAATCTCAAGTGCCTATATGTTACTAAGTGAAAGAAGCCAGACTCAGAAGGTTATATATTCTATGATTCCATTTATATGATGTTCTGGAAAAGGTAAGCATAGAGGAACAGAAAACTGATCAGTGGTTGCCTGGGATGGGAAAGTGGACCCCAAAGGGGCAGCCTGGGGGACTCTTTTGGGGTGATGAAGCTAGTCTACATTTGTCTGTAATGGTTGGTCCATGACTCGTGCACTTGTCAAAACTCTACACTGAGAAGAGCACATTTTACAATACGTAAATTTTTACAAATAAAATTTTTGGACAATTGCTTTTTTAAACCCATCCATGTCTCCCCATCCCTGAAAGAAAAGCCTCTATTTGTTTTAAACCAGAACTCCAGGCCCTTCTTGGCACGGCCCCTCCCTCTTACCTACTTTCTTTTCCTTCTCTTCCTTCAGATTAGCCAAATCACTTGTGGTCTCCGAATGACCTCTGCACATCTCAGCTTCCTGCTAGTGTGTGGCCCCGCAGAAAAGCCCCCGTCCACTGCCTCTTCAGACTTTTCCATCTCTGTGCCACACAGTAAGTAACTGAGGCTCTAATCAGGCCGAATACCTTGCAGTTCTGCAAAATATGCGAAGCTACTTCAAGGCTCTCTGCCTTTGTGTTTGCCCTGCCTGGAATGTTCTCTTTCCCTTCATCCTCTTTCCTATCAGCTGGATAAATGGTCACGTGTCTATTAATATTCTATTAACATCACCACCTTTATGATGTTTTCCTGAGGCCTCCCCCAAAAGTCACGTATAGAGTACTTTCATAGCACTTAAACACATCTCAGTCATCTGTTTCCATACCTATTGCGAGCAGAGACCATTCTTATTCACTTTGTGTCACTATTACCTAGAATATCTCTAGGTAATAGAAATACATGTTATAGGTGTTTGAGGAATGAATGGATGGATGGATGAACATGTGAACCAATTAATGAGCAAATAAATCTCCTTATCTGGAATGTTCTATTCCACTCGGAAAACTCCAAATTATCCTTCAAAAGAATGCTCAACATCACCCCACTTCTGAACAACCCACCCCCAAAACACACTCTATCCTTTTTTGCTATTTATAAATGTGTGCTTTTTTAGTACCCTTTTACTGTACACACTTACGTAAATGGTAACTATACTAGACTGTGAGTTCTTCCAGGGCCTCCCTAAACAATAGATCCCCAGCATCCAGGAGACAATGCCTGACTAAAGTAGTTACTCAATAAACCCAAGATTTACAGATGAGTTGAATCCATGCTTTCTTCACTCTCCTCTGAGTCATGGCCCTGATGAGGCTGTAGTGATGCGTGTAATAGGAAGTGTGTGAAATGAGGGAAGTTCTAAGCATAATAGAGTAAAAAGACATTAATAAACCAGGAGTAATACAGAAAATTAGAAATGACGTTTTCCTCTAGAAAAATATCCCCTCACAGAAAGCAAGAGAGAAATGAACAGTGGTAAGATAAGCAAAACTGCTTCTACCAAAAGGATACTTGGCAGATAAAACCTGAAATGAAGGCACACACGTTAGCTCTTCTCAAAAGTCAGAATTGGCCTCAGGTCTGTTGCTTACCACTATCCCTCCTCCCACCACACGTCTGCAAGGCACATGGCTTCACCTGAGCTCATGTCCTCAATGTCCCAGGAACGATTTAGAACCTGCAACAGGGAAATGATCCCACCAATGAAGGAGGATTCCCGGTTTTCAACTTGGCCACGATACGTTCTGCGTCCAAGTACAGTAACACATGCTCTTCCAACAACTGAGAGAGAGAGAGAGTTTCTAAGAATTTGACCAAACTAAATATTTATGTTACAGACGAGGAATTTGTGAATATTGACTTTTTCCAAAAGTCTCCTGCTGGAGGAGCGCTCACAGTTCCTCGCTGAGATCACTGACTGAATGCTGACTTTTTTTTCCTCACTCTCTTCCTCTCAGAAGGTATCACTGCCTTTTGCCCTCTTGGAGCTGATTAGTTCATCGCCCAACAGGTATTACAATATTACAAGCTTCATGAGATGGCTCAGCCCACTGTGTGACCCCAGTCTGTACCTACAGACCCCAAGGCCTGTCCTTGAATATAAGAGTCACGGCTCCTGCTACTCATCATAAAATTTCCATTAGTCGTAATATTTTAAAACACCATAATTTTTATCAGTCCTTTGACTTTTTCCTAGCTATGTGTGGCTGTGTTTATGTTGATTCTTTTACTTCATAAAATGAGTCTTCAGCTTGATAAGCAGTAATGCATTGCAAACCTATAATGTGTAAGTCCACGCACAGGGCCAAGACTAGGGTGAGGCAAGAGAGAGGCCAAATTTAAAGAGACACTCACTCTCAGAGTACCCACTCAAAGCTTTTTTTACTGCCAGTCCGATATATCTGAGGCCTTACAAGGTGAAGCTACATCTTCTTCACATATCCTCTCAAAAAAATGCTAAATGTTCCCTCCTCACATAACTGACTACCTCTCAGACTTCAGGATCTAACCCAAATCTCTCTTCCTTAGAAAGAAATTTCCTGAACACCTTCCCTAAAGTAAGCATTCCCTATTGTCATCTATCATAGCATTCTCTTACATTTCTTTTCTGCATTTGTCAAAATGTATAATTGCTTCTTGTTTACTGTTGCTTTTCATTAGAATGTAAGCTCCATTAGAGCAGGAACTATCAGTCTTGTTCACCATTATAGCCCCATTGCCTAGCTCAGTGCCTAACACATGGTTGGCACATAATAAAATATTTGTTGAGTGAATGAAACTTTAATGAATAGTTTTTGGAATGTTTCAAATCAACTGTGACCTGACTTGCCCTATGACTTTAGGTAAGTTGCTTAATCTCTCTAGGGCTCAGTTTTCTCACCTTAATATGGGGCTATTCCTTGATCCAATCATCCACCTTGCAAGATTTTCAATATAAAGCTAAGAATAAATGAGTGAATAAATTAATATCTGTTTTCCCATTTGGAAATGTAAGAAATTATATGCTGTTCAAGTACACGTGGCCAGTTTGCTGGTTACCTATGACCATATAACAAATCACCCCAAAACTTAGCTCTTATGAGTCAGAAATTTGGAAAGAGTTCTGCTATGCAGTTCTGGCTTGGGACTTCTCATCCAGTCAGAAGGTGGCTGGAGCAGGAAGAGTGGAAGGATTAGATCAATGGGGGATCAGCTAGTCATCTCTCTATATATGTAGATGATGATAGGTTGGATGATAGGTAGATAATAAGATAGATAGGTGATAGATAGATGATAGATAGATAGATAGAAGATATAGAGAGAGACAGATAGAGATACAGACATTGCTTCTGGACTCCTTTATATCATCTCTATAGATGGACAAATTAGGTTCTTTCACAGCCTTAGGATAGTCAGACTGCCTAACTACCAGCACTGGGTTCCATTGTAAGTGCTCCAGCAAACAGCCCAGAAGTTGCATTACTATTTATCATTTAGCCTTGGAAATTAACATAGCATCCCTCTACCCTATTGGTCAAAACAGTTTCAAACACCCATTCAGTTTCAAGAAGAAGGAACATAGATCAACCTTTTGACAAGAGGAGTGTCAGAGTATTTGCAGACATATTTTTAAACCACTGCAGCTTACTTTCTGGCACAAATGATACAAGCAAAATATATTTACCCTTTCCCAAGACCCCTATGGTTTCATTACATTAAAGTATCAGATTTGAGGTTCAGTATCTCATCATCTAAATCAAACCCAAGGGTGGATGACATTCCTTGGGTACAATTCTTTGAGTAGTTTCTCTCTCTCAGAAGACTTATGGAATTGAGTTATAGTTGTCTGTCCCACATGCCTAACATACAATGATGGGACAAGCATAGGGTCACCATTATGGACACCCTCATTCATAAAGGGAAAAATGAGGGGCACATAGTGGTCTCTGGTTCATGGCAATCTTGAAGTCCACAGGGGCACATGTTGCCAGTTTCTTCGTTAAGGCCCAGTCCTACTTCCAGAGAATGATTCTCTGTGGTTCTTGGCCTTGGTCCCTTGCTCTTGGTTTTACTCTGTAAGTCATTTTTACTTTTCCATAAACACTAGCCTTTTTGCCACTGAGGAGGCTTTGTCAGCCCCCTTCCTGCTTACATTAGTTCAAAGGAAAAAAGACCTCTTTTAATTTTGTTTTGTCTTTTTCCTTTTTAGTTCAAGCTGATACAATTCCTTTAAACTTTTTGTGGGATTTTTGTATATTAATGTATAATTCACTCCAATAAGCAGAAACTATACAAATGTCTTTAAAGTAAGCCTCTGCCTTGGGCTTCATGTAAGGTTGCTGTAGGAAAATTCCCTTAAGATTCTTAAAAGTTCTATTGTTTAACAGGGTTGTGAGACATGCCCTTAAAATCTTAAAAGATGTTTTGTCTGTTTGAAAGTATCTATGAGGCACCACCTGACATCTTTTTGAGGTCTTAACAAAGGATATTACAGTACCATCATGGATTTGATCTTTGCCCTGAAACTATTATTTAATTTGAGAGTTTTTTGCCATCTGGTTGGACTAGAAACAGTTTTCTTTTTTTTTTTTAATGTTTTTATTTTACTTTTGAGAGAGAGAGAGAGAGAGAGAGAGACAGAGACAGAGTGCTAGTGGGGGGAGGGACAGAGAGAGAAGGAGACACAGAATCTGAAGCAGGCTCCAGGCTCCGAGCTGTCCGCAGAGAACCTGATGCAGGGCTTGAACTCACAGATGGTGAGATCATGACCTGAGCCGAAGTCAGACACCCAACCGACTGAGCCACCCAGGGCGCCCCTAGAAAGAGTTTTATTTTCAAACATAGAGAGTCCGGGCGTCTTAATATTTCCTCTAAATTTTTATTGAAAACTGAACAGTTGCATTTTTGGCTTTCCTCTCTCTATTTGTGTCTTAGTACACAAATCTAAAAGATGCTTCAACATTTTTTCAACATTCTACTTGCAAATTTTCTTAGCCAGACCCATCAGTTTGTTTGGTACATTTTCTCTTTTCCACATTACTATAGATGACAGTTTTTCTAAACTGCCCATCACTACCTAACAAAGGTCTGCTTTCCTCCAGTTTTCAATACAGTTTTCCTCACTTTCCTTTAAACTTCTACAACTGATTCCTCAAGGTCCATCCATCGAGCTTCTGCTAACAATTTCTTCAAGGTTCCTCTGCCTGCTGCCCAGACCTGAAGCTAATGCATGTTTTAAGCTTTTGTTATAACAGGACCTCAGTACAAAGTTTTAAAAACCTGCTCTACTTATCTACTGATGTGCAACAAATCTCCAAATATTTAATGTCTGAAAACAACATACATTTTATTATCACTTATCGTTTCTATGGGTCAGGAGCCTGGAAAAGTCTTCATCGGGTAATTCTGGCTTGGGGTCTCTCTTGTGGCCACCTTCAAGTATTGGCTGGAGCTGGAACAGCGGAGGGGTTGGAGCATCTGGGGGATGGGGAGTCGGTGGCCAGGCGTCCCTTTCTCTTTCCTCATGTAGTCCCAGGGCTTCTCCATGAAATCTCTTTCATGAGCTAGCTTGGGCTTCCTCACAGATGACACCCAGGGCTCCAGCCTGAGTATTCTAGCAAGGATCTGCATCACCTTCTATGTCTTCCCTTTAGAAGTCATATAGCAACACTCCTCCATATTCTATTGGGCAAAATAATGAAAAATCCTGTCCAGTTTCAAGAGAACAAGCATAAACCCCAGCTCTTCATGGGAGGAATATTGGCGGTTGGGGGGGGGGGGACAAAACACTTCAGATGTATTTTCAAGCTGTCACATCTAGTAAGCATAAAGTAAGTATAAAGTTGCAATTGAATTACTTGCTTTCTATTACATTAAAGGAAATAGGTGGATAGACTCATTCACTCATTCCATTATTCCTTATTCATACTCCCTAATCCTCTGTGTATATCCTATCGGTGGACATATCACATTGTTTTCAAATGACCTGCCTTCGTATCTGTCTCTTTCCTTGCACTGTTACATCCCTGTGGGTAGATGTTTTATTCATCTTTATATCTTCATTATTTAGTGCAAAATGCGACTCATATAAGATGCTCAAATAATATATGCTGACCAAATGGATGAATAAATTAATAAATTGCAGTTTTACCTTGTTTACAAATATTAAAGTGGAATATTTCCTACTAAGTAATGAGTCATCAAAAACTAAATGCCTGTTTCTATTCCCTATCTCCAGAAACTTTTGTTCCTATTAAGAAAAGTCAATGGCACAATTCATGTTTATATTGGCTTTATTTTATAAATGTGCATTTTTGCATTATTTGAACCATTTTTGATACAGTCATTTACCCAAACATAGATGGCAGAGAAGGTACACCCTTCACCAGAATCCAAACAACTGGGACAAATACCAGAAAGACCTCCAACGAGAAAGTTAACTGGATCCCTGTGCAGCACTGACTGCCCAGTATGAGGGAAAAAAATGGCAAGACGACAGGCTGTTGAAAAAGCAGCAGGAGGAGCAGAAGGAGCTATCGTGGCTGAGGCACGGGCCTTGCAGGAAGATAACAGAGCTCTGCTATAATTCTGGGCACACATCTTTCTCAAGGCGACTGAGCTGAAGAAGCCTCAGGGACTAATGAATCTTTAAACCCAAAAATCAGATGGATAAGAAGGCAGGGTGGTGGCAAAAAGATGTACCGCTCCAAGACAACTGACCATTAGGAATGAGGGAGTATGGCAGAGGATAAGGCTGGGTTCCTCCTCTTCATAAGAAATTCAGGGAATGGAGGGCATGGGGAGGAAGGATACACTAATTTGCATGTTTGGGGCCTGTGCAGGGAGATGTCAAGGAGAGACAAAAACAAGAAAGGAAATAAAGGAATATACTTATCATGAGGAGCACTGGGTGATGTATGGAAGTGTTGAGTCGATACATTGTATACCTGAAACTAATAGAACACTGGATGTTAACTATACTGGAACTAAAAGAAAAAAGCTAAAAGAGCAAGATAAGGATTTCAGCAGAAGGAGACCAAACAGGCAGATTCCCTCTGCAAACGTCCAGACCCTCACCTAAATTCCAAGTCCCTCCCAAGATGAGGATTGGTTCAGGAGGCTGCCACATGGTCATCGTCACTGACCAGGAGAGATCTGGCTGCCAGCCACCGCGGTTCTAGAGCTTAAAGGCAAAATGGAGTGTTTTATTATTGTTGTTTTTAACCATGTTATATAACGATCCATTAAGGCAGGTGGATCAGTTTGGCTAGTCACTCTTGTAACTGTTTGGGTCCCTGTATCGGCTCATCTGTTTGCCCCTGAAGAATGGTATGAAACGACTGTTAAGGAACATCACTGACAGCAGAAGATGTTTTCCAAACTCCTCTTGCTAACAGGGGGTAGGACCCTTGTGTTTTCCCAGGGATTGTGTAAAAGTTCTGGGATTGGGTGGGACAGCCAGTAGATACATGGAGGAGGGTACTGAGAGGCTGAGAAAGAGCTAGAAGTGGACAGAGATTAACAACTATGAAATTTAAGTGCACTTTTCCACACAAAAAAATCTTATTTGTTGAGAACTCTCATTTTTTCCTCACTCTTAAGAAAACCACATATATTCTTCCCTATTCAAAAGTTATGTGGAGAATTATCAGAATTATCAAAATAAAAGGATTGCATTTCTAACATTCCTTTGGGGAAAACTGAACCTTCTCTCAAAACACATCAAATGTTGATACCATGAAAAATAATTATGTTTGCCACAAACATGATTGAGGTGAGGTCAGCAGAGCTCCCTGCTGTACTCTGAGATGAAGTTACACAGGACGGAGTCACTAGAGAGCATCGTAATGACCTTAGCACCCACATCATTTGATTTCAGTCTCTGATCAAAATGGGGCCTCAATCAAGTTTCCTATTTTTTCCACCCTGTTACACAATGATCCATTAAGGCAGGTGGATCAATTTGACCAGTCACGCATGCAACTGTTTGAAAACAAAATTTACAGTTCATTTGCAAAAGTGGGCATCATGTAGACACAATGCCTGAGAGCCAGTTTGGAATTTACTGTACAACACCATTTACCATACTATAAATCTTTTCTAGTGAACAAAGAGGAAAAAAACATCAAGTCTTTAACTGCATTTAAATGAGGACCCTCTTTTATTCCTTTATACACACTTCAATCAAAGAACCTCAAGGCACTAATGCCAAAGGAATTCATTTATGCTTGCATATATGCAAGCAACTCAAGTTTTTTCCTCAATTTTGGAACGAGAACTTTGAAACACTTCTAAGCTTCACCATATATTTAGTCGAGATGTGCCAGACAACTGCAGAGATGGAGTTATTTTCTTGGCCAACACGGGACGGATGGCATGTGATTCACCATACCTTTTACTATAGCAACAAGCTTCAGGGACTGAAACTAGGTGAGAATACTCAATTTATGAGAAAATGATGCTAGAGTTCAGCATATCCGGAATTTGATCATTATGACTTGGGAAGCAATCAAACTCCAGTATTTTGAACCATAAAAGCAATCTAAGTTTAAAAGTAGGCTTTTCAATTTTATGTCTCAGTAAGTTTCCCACCAAGAATAATACTTAGACAGTGAATTTATGTATATACAATTCAAGATAAAAAGGTTTAGACTTCAAAACAACCATGAGATATTTTTAGTCAAAACAGAAAAAAAAATGGCAAGCTGAAAAGGGTACCCATATATTTCTGGCAACATGGCATAGTAGCGAAATCATTTCTGAAGTTAATAAGTATTGTGATCCATTAAAGTATTTGTGCTGTTTGGCCTAGATTTTGCAATGTAGATACTTAATCCTAAGAAATAATTTTTAAATATATGGAAGAAGATGCTTTCAACAATATTATTTATAGTAATGAGAGTTGGAAACTGTTTAAATGTCCCAAAATGAAGGGAATAATTACATAATTTGGGATACAGCCAGCAATATGGAAATGGTTAAGTGAACTGTTGTACTGGTCGGGCAATAAAAGCAAAGGCATACTTTTCCTCTTTGGTAAGCTCCAAACTTGCTATAAGGTGGTTATGACATAGTTACATTTTTCCAATAATTTTTTTAAAAAATCCTAGGAACCTCACCAATGCACTTGAGTGTCATGAGAGTTTCAGTAGTGAGGGAATTTTACAAATAGCTAAAGCGCAGCCCCGTCCATACCTCTGACACTCTGATTTCTTTAACACTAGATGTTTTGCTCAATATGAGGACAGCCATTTGAACAGACGTCATGAAAATAGCATATCATTGTACAGTTCATCAAATAATTGTATTTATTGCATGCTTGCCATGTGCTTGCAACCACGCTAAGCATGGGAAGAAAGAATGAAAGAAAGAAAGAAAGATGAAATGTCCCAACCCTTCCATCGCTGCTGACAATCACTGAAAAAGGGGCAAGGACTGAGAATGAGTATGCCCTGGGGTAATGTGGGTGCACATGGGGGCTGGATGAGGCAAAAAGGGAGTGAATAGTCTCTCTGTGACCTTTCCCCAAGGACATTACTTCTGAGTTGAGATTGGAAGGATGGGCACAATTTCATCGAGTTGAGAAAGGGCATTCCAGACAGGGACCACCAGGCAAAAACAACCACAGCATATTCAAGGAGCTTCAACTCCTCTGACAGTTGTAGGGAGCATAAGGGCATGAGATCGGAATGTCAGGAAGAAATCAGGTCATAAAGCCCCTGTGTGTCATTGTAAAGGAGCTTGGGCTTCAGTTTGTGACTCAGAGAGTTTGGGTTTTTTCAACTATTTCTATTTTAATTAGAACTATAAGAAAACTCAAACAATAAGGTTTTGATGCCTAAACCAATGATGTATTTTATACTTTCAGTCTCTCCAGGGCCGAACAATGAGAGAAATGGAGCTGTTTTGATAAAGTGTGAGTATAAATATAAACACAAAAATATAAATACGAAAATTTGAAACTGGGGTTTATGGCTAATAGTCACAATCAGATAGCGGCCTCGGCACCCAGAGTATCTCTGTATTTTATTTTGATTGGGTAGAACCAAGAAAAATCCTAAATTCAAAAAGCTAAGAAACTTCAAATCATAGCAGGGTTCGGGTTTGGTTTGATATGATTTGCCCCCATCACTTCATCTTGTGAACTCAAATAAATGGAGCCTGAAAGCATCATATAAATTTTGTTTCCAAATTTGAGTCACTAATGTATTGAACAAGCAAGTCACATACTTACCACAAATATAAATCCAAAGACTACATTCCCCTTATCTGCAATGAGAGATTGTAGGGACTTCTTATGTTATCATTTCCCTTTTAAACTCTGTATGTGTGTGTTCAGATGGCATAGTCTGAAGGAGACTGGCTTCTGTCACCTCATCTCTCTGACCTGGCACCACTGAAAGTGAGCAACAGCCTTTCAAGTAGATTTGCTCTTACAGCAGGTAGAGGACAGGGAAAGGGGAAGGGGAGGATGGAAGGGGAAGGTGGGAGGAGGGGGACTCTTCCTTACAGTAGAGTGTCTGTTAATAAAAGTGAAGGTCATGGTAGACGAGAGAATCCACCATTTTTGTAATCATCGTAGTAAGGACTACTCCAAGCAAAAATCACCAATGGATGCTTAATTTACCGGAGAAAATTTGATAAGGTGCTAGATTAGTACCTGTTCTTAAAGTATCTTCCCATGGACTGCTTATTAGTTGCAAGGGAAACATAGTAACTTTATAGTCAGCAAGAAACTGGATGATACCATGACCAGATGATCAAAATTAACATCAAATGCCTCTGGATGGGACGCCCTGAGAAGGACACAGCATCCATTTTTGGTATTCATGCTGGAACTGTCCAACTGAATCTAATCATGACAAAGTATCATAAAACTCACATTGAGGAACCCTTTATAAAACTAATGGCCTATAATCTTTTTTAAAAAAAAATGCCAATGTCATAAAAGACAAACAAAAGCTGAGGAGCAATTCCAAATTAACGAACTAGAGAAACATGATCCAAGAAAATGCATTGCGTGGTCCTATACTGGAGTCAAAAAGATTCTGT
Organism: Panthera tigris; assembly: GCF_018350195.1. Classification (NCBI taxonomy): domain Eukaryota; kingdom Metazoa; phylum Chordata; class Mammalia; order Carnivora; family Felidae; genus Panthera; species Panthera tigris. The sequence continues at coordinate 69,434,100 of NC_056666.1, read as the reverse complement.
AAAAGACATTATCGAGACAATTGATAAAAATGGCAAATGGACTATAGATTAGATAGCGTATTATGGTTACGTAAGAGGATATCTTCGTTCCTAAGAAGTACACACTGAAGTAATAAGTAGTAAGAGGGCAGGGTATAAGCAACTTATTTTCAAATGACCCTGAAAAAAATGACCTTGGGGCTATGTGTGAGTGCGCACGCACACACACACTTGCACTGAAAGTTAACACGTATAGCCAAACGTTGATAAACCAAATACTATTATGAGCATATAATTTATATAGAACCCAATTACTAAAAGAAATTGAAGAGATCAAAGAGTCTAAAGTGGTTTTCTCTGAGGAACAGAACTGGGGAGGTGAGGAGTAAGGAAAATATTTAGTGCTGTTCTCTGTACCATCTGATTTTTTAACCATTTAACAAAACGTTAAGAATGTAAAGAAAATGACAATTACTGCTACAAGTATGGAGACCAGAAAGACTACAAGCAAGGGAAAATGTCACCAGACTCTGTTTTAGGAATGAATAACCCCCTGGTCGAGTCTGGAGAATGGACCAGAAGGAACTGATGGAGAACATTTGCTGAAGTCAGAAAGCTGTAATGATTACTCTTTACATTCGTGTTATACTTTGTAGTGTTCTTTCTAAAACTCCACCATCTAATCTGAATTCTCACTATTTAAAAAGGCAACAGTTAGACATCAGGTTTCCCAGCAAACGAGCATGTAAGTGAGAGGCATCACGCAAACGCAACCCCCACTTAAAATCCACAATAAAATACCAACAGTCTGCAGCTGCCAGGAGGCTCTGGGGCACTTCATGTTTCATGGGAGATCTGCAGCGGACTGGGTTTTAAATGTATCTGTTCTGTCTTCTTTCCCTCAAGGTCTTTTGATACTTTATTCTTGTTGGAACAAACTTACTCCCAGTACCCAAATGCCAGTCAGTTGTCCCATGGTTATCTTTAAGCTACCATATTCCAACACCCCCGCCTCCCCCACTCTTACCCAAAAAAAAGAACAAATGGTTAATAATGGCTTGGACAGAGTTGTTCTGTATCCCCCCAGGATCTTTTTTAATCCTCTCCAATTTACCGCCCTGTCTGCAGAAAAAGAAGACTCCACAATCCAGAATGTTCCTCCCACTCAGGCTACATCAGCTGCACCCACCCACTCCCTTCCCCAGGAAGGAGGAAAAGCAGTGGTTATGCTCTTAACCTTTCTGTATGGCCTTGGGCCAGCGCTTTACCTGCATGGTTTTAACTATGTTTCCTACAGTCCTGTGGGGTAAGTATTATTGTTCTGTCCACTTAGCTATGAGGAAAATAAAGCTAAGAAAGGTATAGTAGCTAGCTAAGGTCACACAGCTAGTTGGTAGCAAAGCTGGGGCTCAAACCCGGGGTGTGTAACTCCAAAAGTTTATGCTTTTGCATTGTGGTAAATGCAGCGTTACTCTTGGGTGGTCTCCCCAGGCCACATGTCAGGTTCATTCCTTTAGCTTTCACTTAAGGTTAAGTAGAGAAGAGAGTCTTTGTGAAGCAATAGAATGCACCTGGTTTAAGGAGGCTTTGCTTCTTGTTAAACCCAGGAGTAATGTATTCATCTTATCTTAGCAGTTGCTTAAATGTACTAATTCAATTCCTGGGTTTTAACTAGTGTATAAAGACAGGCCTATTCCTGAAATGCTACGAGATGAAGCATCTGAGTCAGATTATACCAGAGCATGTGCTGGGCTATTTTTAGAACAAGGCTGTATATAGGACATAGTTTTCTGGTTATGTCACAATCTTGCAGGTGTGCTTTCTATTCACATTTCGGATAAAAATAGATGCATACGTTGGTGATAAAAAGATAAATGCAATACAGTTTCTGCCCTTGAAGAGTTCCAAGGCTGGTTACAGGGACAGAAAAAGTAGAAATCAAGCAAAAGAATGTAAAAAACATGGTGTGATGGGGGTAGAGGGGCACAGATAGTAGCAAATTAAGAAGACTTAGCCTGCCTCGTTGTGCAACAAACTTTATTAGGTGCCAGGCACTGGAAAGACAAAGATGCACAGACACAGTCCTGCCTCTCAGGTCACTTGCACCCTCGTGGGGGGAACCAGCCCTGCTCAAACTGCAGCACGAGAGCGAAGTTACACAGAGAGGAGTGCTCAGTAGGAAAGCAGGGCTGTCTGGGGAACGCAGAACAAAGAACTTGACTTGGTCGGAGAGGACAAGCTTCCCTGCCTCCTGACTCAGAAGCCTCCCCCGCCCCAGGGGGTGATTCTTGAGCTTAGTGGTGAGGAAAGAGTTAAGAGGAGGCCTCACCTGAAGGAGAGGAGGGAGTGGAGAGCGTTACAGAAAGAGGTAATCACATGCCAAGGCCCTGTTTTAAGAGAAATCAGAGCCTTTCCGAAACACTGCCAATAACTCATGTGACAGTGGTCCAGACAGCAAGGGGAAGGAGGTAAAAATTATGGGGCAGGGGAGTGTGAAAATAAAGGGAACCTCACTAGAATGGAGTTGCAAGTTGAGGCAGGGGGAGTTCTCCTGCCCTACCACTGGTGGCCCACTGCAAATCCAGGACAAGATAGGAACTTGCACTTGGATTTGACTTTACTACTCCAGCAGGAGGAAGAAAGGCTTTGCTCCCACCTTGGCAATAGCCCAGCCAATGAGAGATGGTCACAGCTCCACCAGTGAAAAGCCACCATGCTTCCAGCTCCCATTTTAGTCCAATGGGCTTCTTGTTCATAACAGCCTTCCCAAAGGCCCACTTTGCCCTATAAAAGAGCATTCCTCTCCTTTGTTTAGCAGAGTTGCCCTGTATCCCAGATTGTAATTCCCTAATAAACCCATTTTTGCTGGTAAAATAACTAGAAGTTTTATTTTTAAGGCTAACAGAACGCATACAAGGGCCAGCGGCTGCAGGAGCTGACCAATGAAGGTAAGGACATGGGGAGGGGGAGATATAATGGTCACGTCTCCATTCACCACTTAGGTAGCAGGCCCTTTAGGCAGCTACCTTTCCATGGCCACTCACAGTGACAAAAGTGATGTCACAGAGCACTATAAATATCAGACAACTTATGTAACCTTAATCTCATCAATGAATACAAATCAACATTTCGGTTCAGATAAACATTTTAAAATCTTTTCAGTTATGTGAAATGTTTTAACACCAAAAATGTTCTGAGACCTTCCTCCCTACCAGAGTGGTAGTACTTTCTCTAAATACCAAGAAAATACAAGTAACTACTTTGCTTTCAGTCCAGATTTTAAATGAATTTCAACAAAGTTAAGCATGGTGGCATCCATGTGCATTTGAAAAATTATAATTCATGTGTGTGCCAGATATGTGCTTTCTTTCATGTACAGGGCAAAGTTTGTGACCTGTGGATTTAAGGACCTCTTGTAAAAACTATATGACCCATAGCTTGGAAACCTCCAGTCTAGAGAAACTCTAAGGTCCCTTTCATCTCTAAAATTCTGATTCTTTCATTATTTTCAGTAAGAATGATCTTAGGGTGCCTGGGTGGCTCAGTCGGTTGGGCGTCCGACTTCGGTTCTGGTCATGATCTCGCAGTCGGTGAGTTCGAGCCCCGCGTCGGGCTCTGTGCTGGCAACTCAAAGCCTGGAGCCTGCTTTGGATTCTGTGTCTCCCTCTCTCTCTCTGCCCCTCCCCCACTCAAGCTGTATGTCTTTCTCTCTCAAAAATAAATAAACATTAAAAAAACACTTAAAGAATGCTCTTAATCTTTTTATATAACGAAGCAAGCAGCAAAAATAACTTCTCTTTTGGCTAACAGGGCACCTAAAGTCTTTCAGAACACAAAACCAATTGGGAAAATCTGCTTATGCTGACCATTATTTAGTGAGATTCTAAACATGTGTGCTCTGCAGCTGATTAACAATTCTCTTTAATGTGTTTTTTAAGCTTCCTGAACCTCTTAACCTCAGCTGTTCGGGACCTTGATGTCATCAGCCTTGATCTCTCTGCGTTCAAATTTTCTCTGCGGGCTTTGCTTCCAGAGGGCCCTTTCCACATAATGTCCCAAACAGCTCCAGGCTGGCATCCTCCAGCATTGCAATTCCAGAGAAAAAACAGCTTCATATTTCTAATAATTTCTATAAAACTCCCTGCATCAAGTCTTTTTGACCTGGATTATGCTCCCAAGCCAATTATTGTAGCCAAGAAGATGGAATCTCCCAATTAGCCAAACCAAGTGCCATCAGCCATGCACTTGAGAGCATGGGGGGGGGGGGGGGTGACTAAAAAGAACCAAGAGTCCAAAACAACGCCCTTTATGTCCTTCTGGACTTTTTTTTATTGCAAAGGAGAGAAACCCAATTTATGTAGTTTTAGCAAAAAAAAAAAAAAAAAAAGAGTCTTAATTGGCTCATATAACTTAAAACCTCCAATGGTAGTTTGCCCTTGGCACAGCTAGAATTGGGGACTTGGGTAATAGAATTCTCAGTCTCTCTCTCCTTCCTGCTTTCTTCAGTTTTGCCTTCATTATCAGGCATGCTTTCTCCACACGGAAGTCTGTATACTCCCTCAACAACCCCTGATGTGCATGATCGTAGCCCCTGAACTTTCCAAAGGAGAGTGACCCTTCCTTCCCCTCCATATTAGACTTTGAGCAAAGGCTTCGAATAGTGCGACTAGGGACACACGTCCACCCAGTGACAAGTCACCTTGACCAGTGGAGTCATGAGCTGGTTTGCCTGGAAAGCTTAGAGCCCTTATATTAGTGATCTGAGTAAACACTTATGGAGCACTTCCAACCACCAGACACTATTCTAAATAGTTCACATATGTTAAATCACTCAATTAAAAGCATACCCCATAAGACAGGTGCTCTCAGAATTCCCATCTGACAAATGAAAAATTGAGGCACAAAGAGGCTATCTCTTTCCCAAGGTTATCAGAGGAAGTGTGGATGCTGCTGGGATTCAGAGCAGGCATCTCATTCCAGAAACAGAGGATTCATAAACTAGGCTCTAAACAAATAGGTAAACGATTTCAGACAGTGACAAGTACAATGCAGAAAATCAAAGAGGAGGTATGAGCATGCCTTGGTGTGTGGAGGCTGCATTAGACGGGGAATCAAGGAAGGTCTTTCTGAGGAGGTGACCCTAGAGTCAAAACTGGAAGGATGTGGTTTGTGGGAACAGTACTCAGGCAGGTGGAACAGAAAGCACAAAGGCCGTGAGGTGGGAGTGAGTTTGGTATGTTGAAAAAACAGGACAGTCAGAGTGAAGAATGAACGAGGGGTAGGGTGTGGTGGACACCAAATTAGAGAGTCCGCCAGGGGCCAGGCCATGTAGGGCCTCAAAGGCCACAGGACACAGTGTGGATTTTACTTTAAGTGGATGGGAAGTCACTGAAGCCCCTGGAGGGAGTTAATTCAGTCATGACATAATGGCTGAGTATGAACCATAGAAATAAGAAAAGAGATCAGAGGGTAAGAGTCTCTGGGGTGTCCTAAAGGGTCAGATGGGAAGAATCTGCTCTCTAGCATTTATTAAAAAAAAAAAAAAATCCTGTGTAAGGGCATCAAAGTCCTTTCTGGAGTTAACATGTTTTGTAAAAACAGTTTTAATTACCCCATTTCTAATAGCTAGAGTTTCTTGACCTGTTAGCTGGGGCTAATTTTAATATTGATTGACACAGATCTGGTATTTATGTTTATGAAAAATGGGTTGTGTTGACATGGCTGCCTTTCCCTTTTTCAGGGAACTGTCCTCACTGGTGGTGGTGCCTTTGTGGCCTCTGCTGATTTTCTTAGGTCTCGCTTACATGGGAGCCTCCCTTCCTCCAGCCTTCTCCTTTCTACAGATAGAGCAGTCTTGTGTGTTGTTTGCCCAGAACTCTCTGAATCTACTTCATCCAACAAAGCCTCTTTCTTGCTAAAGTGTTAACAGATTCTTTTTCCTAGTTAACACATTTATATTGGAATAGCACAATTAAGGGAAACTGGTTTAAACCTGGGTGAGTGCTCTAACAATTTCAAGAATTACGGAAGGATAAGGAGTGGTGTTGGGGAGTCATTGGACCCCCTTCAAATAGCAGTCACACCACACAGCTGCTGTCTGTAATACAGAAGGATGGTGGATTACCCATTAACCTGGTTCCAGGATCAGCCAGAGAACTTGTAGGACATGTTGGGATCCATTGACCCCTAGAGTCCATATTTCCTCCCTGGGCTTCTCTCTCTGTGTGTGTGTGTGTGTGTGTGTGTGTGTGTGTGTGTGTGTGTGTGTTTAAATTCACAAACAGTAAAGAGGTGCCTGAGTGGTTCAGTTGGTTGAGCGTCCAACCCTTGATTTCGGCTCAGGTCATGATCTTATGGTTCGTGGGATTGAGCCCTACATCAGGCTCTCTGCTGACAGCATGGAGCCTGCTTGGGATTCTCTCTCTCTCTCTCTCTCTCTCTCTCTCTCTCTCTGCCCCTCCCTACTCATGTAGGGAGGCCATCTCTCTCTCTCTCTCTCTCTCTCTCTCTCTCTCTCAAAATAAATATTAAAAAAAATAAATTCACAAATAGTAAAACGGACTTTTGGTGGCCCATTCTATGTGTTCTAGCACTTGCATAGATCTGTGAAATCAGCACCACAATCAGAATACAGAATGGTTCCATCACTCTCTCAATCATCTTCCCTCACCTCTAACCCCTGGCAAACAATCATTCTCTGTTGCTACAGTTATATGTATGTATATGTGTATATATATACATACATTTTTTTTTAATTTGAGAAAGAAAGAGAAAGCATGAGCAGGGGAGATGGGCAGGGGGGGAGAGAGAGAGAGAGAGAGAGAGAGATTGAGAATCCACATTCAGCACAGAGGCCCATGCAGGGCTCGATCCCAAAACCCTGGGATCATGACCTAAGCCGAAACCAAAAATTAGACATTCAACCGAGTCACCCAGGCACCCCTTTTATACATATTTTGAGAATGTCCTATAAATGGAACCGTACAATATGTAACTTTTTGAAACTGGCTTCCTTCTTTCTGCATTAATTCCTTTGAGCTGCATCCAAGTTGTGGCATATATCAATAGTGGCTTTTTATTGCTAAGTAGCATTCCATTGGATGGAGATTTATCCATTCACTCATCTGAAGGGTATTTGGATTGTCTCCCATTTTTGGTTATTATGAATAGAGGTGTACACAACTTAGTGCGAATGTAAGTTTTCATTTACCTTGGGTCAATACCCAAGAATGCGATGGCTGGGTCCTACGATACATGTATCAAATAACACAGAATAAAAATCATTGCAAGAAGTTGCCAAGCCATTTTCTTTTACTCTAGAATAATTGACGCTATAGAAATGGCTCTTGTAACACCTCTGAACTCCTTTCTCTAAAAGCAAAAGAGTAATCTTTCCTCAAAGAAGCAGACATTGATCATTTGTCTTACTCCGTGCTTATTCCGACTCACTGCTGTGAGAATTCACCCCAGGGAGAAGCAAGCGCTTTGTGTGTTTCTACACAAAAGTGGGCTGACTTTGTGTTGAGTCAAGAGTGGATGTAGCTTAGGATGGGGCACTGTCTGGGTCCGTAGAATCAAGTGGAGACCAGAATGAATTGTACAGGAGCCACTGGAGACAGGTATGCTTTCTGCCTAAGTCCAAAGATTCTGCAGCATAACACTGGGTGTGTATGAAGCAGTCAGCAGAAACAGTGCCTGAGTCCTTGTCTGCCAAACAGTATCATAAAAATGGAAGCAGATAAGGTGTGACAATACTGTAGCATTTCTGCCCTTGGTTGCCTTTCCTTCCGATTGGCCTGAGTGCCCAAAACAATTCCCGCAGCCTACATTGCTGGGGAATCAGATGACCCAGCATCAAACCAACCCTCTAATGGAATCCATCGGCAATTGCACACAGTAAGGGGTTAAGCAAATCTTAGGAAAAGCTTTTTCCTAATCACAGAAAAAGCCACACTTTACTTAAATGTTAACACATCCCACTGTGTTAAACCCACTGAAATGAATCAGAGACAGTTGTATCAAGGATATATACACGTTTCAGAGGTCGTTTTTGATAACGTTTTTTAAACTTATTTTTCGGATTTAAATTCTATAATGCCACAACTTTAAATCACTCTTAGCACGATTGTGAAATAGAAAAATTGATGTATGTGTAAAGAACACAATGGATCAAGGATCACATCAGACAAACCTACAATTATAAGAATTGTGGTGAATGATAAGTAGCCATTGAAGAACCTCAGAAGGCTTTCTGGCTCGTGTTGGGTGACCACCCGAAAGTTTCATTGCTCCAGGAAATATTCTGTCTCTGGAGTCTGGAAAAGCTGGGCTGGAACTCTTATGAGAACACGTATGTCCTCCTTTTGGTTTGATAACCAGTATAACCAGAACAGCTTCTCTCAGGGTATTTAGCATTTCTGCCATAGCCCCTTCCAGAAATCAGAAGTTTGGGGTGCCTACCACAGTTAAAAACAAACAATAAAATGACCATTCACATGGCTCAGCAAAATCTTGCTAGTCCTTTTTCTCTCTCCTAAAATGTCTAGTCACAGCTGAATAACTTGCCTGAAGTTGCTCCCCATTCCTCCTAGATGCTTTCACTTTTCTCTCCCTTTCTCTTTTTTTTTTTTTAATTTTAGAGCATGAGAGAGGGGAAGAGAGAGAGAGAGAGAGAGAGAGAGAGAGAGAGAGAGAGAGAAAGAGAAAGCACCCCAAGCAGGCTCCACACTCAGCACAGAGCCCAACACAGGGCTCAATCCCAGCCCCTGGAATCATGATAGGAGCCGAAATCAAGAGTCAGATTTTCAACCACCTGAGCCACCCAGGCGCCCCCACCTTTCTCTTTTCTAAAAAGGAACGAGGGCAAGGTGTTCATTCTTTCCTTTTTTTTTTTTTTTCTTTTTTAATTATCTAGAGTGCAAATGGTAGGTGGGTATTTGTAGTCACCCTGGTTTGGAGTGCCCTCTCCTTCCCCTAGTATCCTAGTAGCCTCTATCTGAGCATCACTCCTGTCATATTTAACCCTCACTGGCTTGTTACTCTAATTGGATCTGTCCATGTCTTTTTCCTCTAATAGACCAGCCTCATCATGGACCTAGGCATGTTCATCCACTTTTTGCATGTCCCTTGATATCTAGCGGAACCTTACAACAAGGAGGCTATCAAGAAATATTTATGGAAGGATTACATTTTATTCATTCATTCAACAGACAGTGAACATGGACTGTGCCAGACGCTATTCTAGGCACAGGAGAAATCAGCAGTGAACCATGGAAATGAGACTGGTGCCCTCAAAGAGCTTACACTCTGGTGAAGGAGAAAGTCTGAGCTCTCTTGACTTGCATACATGACACATTAAAAGAATGATTTTGTCCCAACATAGAATATTTAGCCTCAGGGGCCATTTCAGTCATAGAGCTGTAACAGAGGACTGGTAACCAGTATATATTATTTTCCATTTACTACGTATGCATCATTCTGAAAAAAAGCTGTACTAGCATTGCAGCATCCTATCCGAGAACCACATATGTAGCTCTACCTGAACACTTTTGTAGATTTTATTCTATCTTTAGGTCTCTGTGACTCCTTAAATATCCAGAATTGGTGTAGATTACTCACTGAAATTTGAAATGGTAATTTTTAGTCACCAAGTAGGAATGGAAAATGAAAATGATTGCTTCGAGATCCTGCTAGATGTTTTGCTATAATTACATACCAGGTTTAATAATGGTCAAGTCTGACACACACATTCCCACTCTCTGTTAAAATTAATTGAAATAAAATATGTGTGGGTCTTTTCCCTCTTTTCTTCCCTCTATATTTGTAATTCAAAAGAATGAAAGGAGCCTGATTGCTAGCTAAAGAGGGTTCACTAGGTTGCCTTTTTTGTTGTCGTTAAAGCTGCATCACCACAAATTACAGTTACTTGTCACCTGTCTCTACCTTCGGTAACATTACCTGGTGATCAAGTTGCACTAAGAGATGCTATTTTTATATAATGCGATTGGGCATATGCATAGTTTTCCTCATCTGACATTATGTGACAGAAAGACGTTAAAACTAGTTTCAAATGAATCTTTTCGTTTCACCAATTCCTAAAGAACTCACCTTTTAAATGTACCAGCCGCCTTGTATAGTTGAACTGCTATGATTCTTAGAGGTCATTGTGTGTCCCATTTACCACATAAATAGCAGCATGATGGTCCAGAGCAGTCCAGTTTCTTATTGTCCTTATATGCCTGACTTCTGGTGTGAAAGCATTAAGGAATTTTGACATCATGATAAGCAGCTATTTAAAGTCTTTACTTAGGATATTGGAATGCAGTGCATTCAGAAGAAATGTACAAGCTATGCATTCATGCTAGGTTACTAGGGCCGACAGCATGGAGCGTTTTTTACAAGCAGGGAACAATTCACATTTAAAATTGTTATGACCTGGATTACCTTGACTGTCTAGGTGATTATCAGAAAACTTTAATACTGTCTTTAAGATGCTTATACAGTCTCGTAGGAAGCAAAATGCCCTGATGATAACTAAAAACATTGTATTGTTATCCAGACGTTTTGCTCTTGTAGTGCCGAGCATCTGGATGTTAAGAAACATTAGGCTAATTGAGCGGGCTTTTAAAGTTTGTGTGTGTTTGTTCTTGTTGTTTGTTTGTTTTTACGTGAACTTGTGCTTGCTATCCTGTGGCCATAGCTTCATAGTTAACGCCAAAATGTGACTATATTGCAGTTTTATATTCCAATACTAGAACACAATCTCCAAGTATGTCTGGAAGAGATTTCTTTCCCAGGTGGAATCCTCCCTGATTTCTGAAAAAAACTGCATCCAGTTGTACAGGGAATGTTTATAAGAGTAACACATGGAAGAGTAATCCTTATCTAATTGAGTTGGTATTTTATGGGAGGGACTTTGCAAAGCCAGGGTTGCACATCAAGATGGAATTGAAGGAAACTTAGTTGAAACTCAAGGAACTACAGAGTGAGCAAGAGGGTTATCTGCTCACAGATTGCCAGGATATCTGTGTCACCTAAAACAAGCCAAACAATCTCCTGTATAGGAGTTGGGACACTTAGAAGTCATTGGCACTGAAATTTCCACTAAGGGAAATCACTATAAAAATTGGTGAAAAATATTAATCTCCTTAGAATTCTTGTTACAAAAGTAAAGCTGTATTGATCTAAGGATATACTAAACAGGGGCGCCTGGATGGCTCAGTCAGTTGGGCATCTGACTTCAGCTCAGGTCATGATCTCACAGTCCATGTGTTCAATCCCCACATCAGGCTCTGTGCTGACAGCTCAGAGCCTGGATCCTGCTTTGGATTCTGTGTCTCCCTCTCTCTCTGCCCCTCCCCGACTCACACTCTGTCTTCTAAAATGAATAAATGGTTTAAAAAAAATTAAAGGTAAACTAAACAAAATCAATAGAAATGTGAAGCAATTAGAAGGTATTAGAACTATATCAGAAGATATTTGCATTACATTTCTTTATACTTAAACAAAACAGTTAATGAGGATAGGATACATTTTTTCCCCATTTGTTTTGTACCCTTCCTTAATTCTCTAGAGAGTTTTCTACACATCTTATATACTCAGTTAAAGGCTTTGTTTTTTTTTTTCTTAAAAGTTCCCAAAATTAAACAGCTAAGACTCTAGCATTGTGATTTATGAGCTGCCTATAGAGAAAGATAAAGCATCTCCATTCTGCATACTAAATGCCTCCAGGTACTTTTTTTCTCAGTTCTATCTGGATCAAAAGATAATCCAAATTTTAAAAAGCCTCCAAAAGTTCCTATTTCAATCCACCTAACATTACTAACATTAGTAAACATATGCTATTTGCAAAACATGTTGCTAAGTACAGAAAAGATCCAAAAAAGGGGTGGGGGGGGGGGGGGTTGCCTGGGTGGCTCAGTCAGTTAGGCATTGGCCTTCAGCTCAGGTCATGATCTCATGGTCCTGGGTTCGAGCTCCACATCGGGCTCTGTGCTGACATAGAGCCTGGAGCCTGCTTTGGATATTCTCATTATCTCTCTCTCTCTCTCTCTCAAAAATAAATAAACATTAAAAAATTAAAAATAAAAAAAGAAAGGATCCAAAAAGTAAAAGGGGAAGGAAAGGGAGATAATACTTCCAGAAGAGATACAATGTTCCACACACAATGCCAGACATTTCATACCTATGGGGCTATTTGAAGGACGTGGTTACTACCTTTAACAAGCTTACGATGAGTACTCTCCCCATAATCCAAGGTAGAATATAAGCAATGTCACAAGACAAGCACAAACCCAGTTTTATTTGAGAGCAGAAAGGGAAAGATCACTTTCAACTGGGAAGGTCAAGAAATCCCACTCACTGAAAAATGGCTAGGATTTCAACAGGAGAGATGGTATTAGTGGGTAGAAGTTGGAGAATCGAAAGCACTTAAAGAAGAGTTAATACCTATCCTTCTCAAACTATTCCAAAAAATACAAGAGGAAGGCACACTTCCAAATTCATTCTATGAGGCCAGCATTACCCTGACACCAAAACCGGATAAAGACACCACACACAAAAAAGAGAACTACAAGGCCAAAATCTCTGATGAACATCTATGCAAAAATCCCCAACAAAATATTAACAACCCAAATCCAACAATACATTTAAAAAGTCATTTACCACAATCAAGTGGGATTTATTCCTGGATCCCAAGGGTGGTTAACGTTTGCAAATCAATGTGATACATCACATCGATAGGAGAAAGGATAACCATATATATGATCATTTAAATAGGTGCAGAAAAAGCAAGTAGCAAAGTACAACATCCATTCATGATAAAAAAAAAAAAACCTCCACAAAGTAGGTTTAGAGGGAACATACCTCAACATCATAAAAGCCTTATTTGAAAAATCCATAGCTATCATCATCCTCAATGGGGGAAAACAGAGCTTTTCCTCTAAGGTCAGGAAGAAGACAAGGGTGTCTACTCTTATCACTTTCTATTCAAGATAGTACTAGAAGTCTTAGCCACAGAAGTCACACAACAAAAACAAAAGGCATCCAAATTGGTAAAGAGGAAGTAAAACTTTCATGATTTGCACATGACATGATATATATAGAAAACCTGAAAGACTACTAAAAACTACTAGAACTGATAAATGAAGTCAGTCAGGTTGCAGATACAAAAATCAATGTATAGAAATCCATTGCATGTCTATTTACCTAATAAGCAGCAGAAAGAGAAATTAAAACAATTCCATTTATAACTGCACCAAAAATTATAAAATACCTAAGAATAAACTTAACCAAGAAAGTGAAAGATCTGTACTTTGAAAACTTAAGACATTGATGAAAGAAATTGAAAATGATACAAATGGGGCACCTGGGTGGCTCAGTCAGTTAAGCGTCCGACTTTGGCTCCGGTCATGAACTCACAGTTTGTGAGTTCGAGCCCCGCATCAGGCTCTGTGCTGACAGCTTGGAGCCTGCTTCAGATTCTGTGTCTCCCTCTGTCTCTGCCCCTCCCCTGCTCATGCTCTGTCTCTCTGTGTCTCTCAAAAATAAATAAGTGGTAAAAAATGTTTTTGAAAATGATACAAGCAATTGGAGACATTCCATGCTCATGGATAGGAAGAACAAATATTGTTAAGATGTCTGTACTACCCAAAGCAATCTAGAAATTTAATGCAATCCCTATCAAAGTACCAACAGCATTTTTCACCGAACTAGAATAAACAACCCTAAAATTTGTTAGGAACCACAAAGACCCTGAAGAGTCAAAGCAAACTTGAAAAAGAAAAAAAAAAAACTGGAGGCATCATGATCCCAGACTTGAAGTTGTATTTTAAAGCTGTAGTCATCAAAACAGTGTGGCACTGGCACAAAAATAGACACATAGTTCAGTGCAACAGAATAGAAAACCTAGAAATAAACCCACAATTAGATGGTCAATTAGTCTTTGACAAAAGCAAGAATATGCAATGGTATGAAAATAGTCTCTTCAACAAACAGTGCTGGGAAAACTGGACAGCAACATGCAGTAGAATGAAACTGGACCCTTTCCTACACCATACACAAAAATAAATTCAAAACGGATTAAGGACATCAATGTGAGACCTGAAACCATAAATCTCCTGGAAGAGAACACACAGTAATTTCTCTGACATTGGCCATACCAACATCTTTCTAGATATGTCTCCTGAGGCAAGGGAAACAAGAGCAAAAATAAACTATTGGGACTACATCAAAATAAAACACCTCTGCACAGGAAAGGAAACAACCAACAAAATTAAAAGACAACCTACTGAATGGGAGAAGATATTTCAAATGACATATCCAATAAAGGGTTAGTATCCAAAATATAGAAAGAACTTATACAATTCAACACCCAAAAGACAAATAATCCAATTTAAAAACAAATGAGTGTAAGACATGAGCAGACATTTCTCCAAAGAAAACATCAAGATGGCCAACAGAAACATGAAAAGATGCTCATCACTCATCATCAGGAAATGCAAGTCAAAACCAGAATAAGATGCCACCTCACACCTGTCAGAATGGCTAGAATCAAAAACGCAAGATGCAACAGGTGTTGGCAAGGATGTGGAGAAAGGGGACCCCTCATGCACTGTTGGTGGGAACGCAAACTGGTGCAGCCACAATGGAAAACAGTACAGAGGTTGAGGAGTGCCTGGGTGGCTCAGTCTCTTAAGAATCTGACCCTTGATTTTGGCTCAGGTCAGGATCTCATGGTTTGTGCAGATTAAGCCCCGTGGAGGACTTGCACTGACACAACTGAGCCTGCTTGGGATTCTCTCTCCCTCTCTCTCTGCCCCTCCCCTGCTCATTCTCTCTCTCTCTCTCTCTCTCTCTCTCTCTCAAATAAACACTCAAAAAAAAACTACAAATAGAACTGCCCTGTGATCCAGTAATCACACTACTGGGTATTTACCCAAAGAATATAAAAACACTAATTCGAAAGGATATATTGACCTCTTATGTTTATTGCAGCATTATTTACAATAGCCAAATTATGGAAGCAGCCCAAGTGTCCAATCAACTGTTGAATGGATAAAGAAGAGGTAGTGTATATATACAATGTAATATTATTTAGCCATAAAGAATGAAATCTTGCCATTTGCAATGACACGGATAGAGCTAGAAAGTATTATGCTAAGTAAAAGAAGTTCATCAGAGAAAGACGAGTACCACATGATTTCACTCATATGTGGAATTTAAAAAAATAAAGGGGAAAAAGGGACAAACCAAGAAACAGACTCTCAGCTATAGAGGACAAACTGATGATTACCACAGGAGAGGGGGGTGGGATGATGCATGGACCAGGTGATGGGGATTAAAGTGTGCACTACCATGGTGAGCACCGTATACCACACAGAAGTGTCGAAGCACTATATTGGACACCTGAAACTAATAGAACACTGTACATTAACTACACTGGAATCAAAAACTTAAAAAAAAATGTTAAGTTGGGAGATCTAGAGGTCAGCGTAGGTAGATAGGTGATGTAAAGTGCAGGGTAGGAAAGAAGTGGGAAATGCTTGAGCAAAAAAGAAACACCGTTTAGCTGGTGGATAGGGTACATCAGTGCCTCCCAAACGCATCAGACCAAAAGCATTATGTGTGTGTGTGCGTGTGTGTGTGTGTGTGTGTGTGTGTGTGTCCCTGTGGGGAAAAGGGAAGGATTCCTACGCCCCACTTACACTTGCTGATTCCAAATCTCCAGAATACATTTTTGGCAGACCTTTCTCCTTTTAAACAAACGCTCAGAATGATTGTTAACATCAGGTACATTTGGGAAACCCTGGACTGTGAGCTGTGGAATTGAAAAGGAAGGCCTTGTATTTGGATTTGGATTTTATTCCGGAGGGAATCTGTTTGCAAGTTAAGAATTTTCACCTCTCTGGTCAGTAAGCAAAATATTTCTGAATTTTCTCTGGCTGTATCCCTTTGACTCTCTTTTAAGAGCCTGTACTTGGGAACGCAAGGCTATCGGGTAAACGCGACAACAGGCCCCCACATGTGTGTGTTGAGCAGCTGAGAGACCAGTGTGGGACCCCACCGCCCGAACAGCAAGGCGGTGGCTGCCTTACTCTCGCTGCACTGAATTGGGCTGTGTTCTCCGTGGCACGCTTAAATAGTCCTCTGAAGGCAATTAAAACCAGTTTTCTATTGCTGGTGCCTCGCTCGAGGTTGGCCCCCTAGCAGGGCTGGGACACATTTTGAGCAGGGCGAATGCCCTTCTGGCTTGCCCCTTCTGTCCCCGACACACTCACCAGCTACTGGGGAATGGAGGGACAAAATGAAAAGGTGCTGGTGCTGGGTTGAAAACTTTTTATTTTATGAGTGAATGCACTCGTGTCTGTGTCATGACATTGCCACCAGGCTTTTTATCAAAGTAGTTTTTATTGTCACTGGCAGAGGGCCATAGGGCATGATGGTGTTTAGCATGCCCAAGGACAGGACTTTTGTTTTCACTTTGTCCCGTTATTTTCTTCCTATTTTATCCTTCCGGACCCACATCCTTTTTCTAAACCCCTTTCTCCTTGGCTCTGCATCCTGGGACCAGCATCTCTGTGCCCCTCCTCAGTCCTGGGCTTGCCACTGTTTCATCAGCTGAACTCATTCTCACACCTCCAGTGCTGGGGGGACCTCCTTAGTCTCCCCCAATCACTATCCTTCTCATTCCTGCCCATGAAGCCCACCAGCCCTGCTAGCTTCTCCTTCCATGACTCCTCGCTCCTTCCTCTTGCTCCTTTTTGTGCCCGGCTGTCCAGTCTCACTCGTCCTGTATCCATGCTTCCTTCAGTATCTCTGCTTCTTCCCTTCTTGCTCTTCTGTTCTCCATCTGCTCTCAGCTACAATAGTATCACTAAATTCTGCATGGCGGTAGAATTGGGGTGCTTAGGAACAGAGGTGAAGAAGAGACGCAGCTAGGCTCTGTGTTGATAAAAATCTACAAAAATAAATAAATAAATATATATATATATATATATATATATATATATATATATATTACATTGCAAAAAAAAAAAAAAAAAGGAAGGGAGATAGTTAAGAGCATACTTTCTTAGGCTCTGTTGCCTGGCTCCAAATCCAGACTGATTTTTGACAAGCTGGTGCCTCTACGATCCTGATCCTCATCTTTAAAATGGATCTGTGAAGGGCACCTGGGTGGCTCAGTCGTTTAAGCATCTGACTTCAACTCAGATCATGATCTCATGGTTCATGAGTTCGAGCCCCGCGTCGGGCTCTGTGCTGACAGCTCAGAGCCTGGAGCCTGCTTCAGTTTCTGTGTCTCCCTCTCTCTGCTCCTCCCCCACTCATGCTCTGTCTCTCTCTCTCTCTCTCTCTCTCAAAAATTAATAAAGCTTAAAATTTTTTTTAAATAATAAAAATACAAATAAAATAAAATGGATCTGTGAAGGGCACCTGGGTGGCTCAGTCAGTTAAGCATCCGACTCTTGATTTTGGCTCAGGTCATGATCTCCCAGTTTGTGAGTTCGAGCCCCACATCCGGGCTTTACGCTGACGGTGTGGAGCCTGTTTGGGATTCTCTCCTTCCCTCTCTCTTTGCCCTCCTCCCCCCTCAAAATAAATAAAGAAATAAACTTAATTTTTTTTTAATTTAAAATTAAATTAAATTAAAAATTAAAAATTAAATGGATCTGTGAGCAGTATGTAACTCGTAGGGCTACTGTGAGCATTGAATAGGCTTATATGTATCAAACACCTAGAACAGGGCCTGGGGCATAAAGATCATGTGCATTCATTGCCATTTATTTCTTTGTTCCTGACTTGTAACTTTGGCTTTTCCATCACATTAAATATGTTTCTGCACATTTACCAGATTAAAAAATTAGCATATTATTTGTTTAAAAATACGGTTTTAAAATATTATTAGCGCTTTAATTTCAGATGGGAAACTTTATGTTTGATTTTTAAGTATCTGTGCATGTTCATGATAGTATACAGGAGAGACTCTGCAATCTTTGTCTTTCACATGTCTGCTCAAATAAATGGCTAATCCATTTTTGTGGATCACAAGCTGATGTTTGGATTAACTCAAGTGATTTCTCCTTGCTAATATACATTGAGAAGTGGTGAGCTGTTCTTTATCTTTTTTTTTATTTGTTTCTATCCATGTTCATTGACCTATACCTCGACAGTTTCTGTAATGCTCAGGGAGTTACAAATTAAATTTACACAAAATAAACTGAGAACAAACTGAGGGTTGATGGGGGGTGGGAGGGAGGGGAGGGTGGGTGATGGGCATTGAGGAGGGCACCTTTTGGGATGAGCACTGGGTGTTGTATGGAAACCAATTTGACAAAAAACTTCATATATTGAAAAAAAACAAATTATAAACTCTAAAAAAATAAACAAATAAATAAAATTACACAGAATAAGGAAGAAGGAATAGAAAGAAGAGACTAGAAAGGAAGCATTGGAAGATTGCTAAAAGATAAGTGCCAGCAGCTGGTTTTAATTGTTTTAATGTCTATTTATTTTTGAGAGAGAGAGACAGATCATGAGTGGGGGCAGGGCAGAGAGGGAGACACAGCATCCAAAGCAGGTTCCAGGCTCTGAACTGTCAGCACAGAGCCCAATGCAGGGCCCGAACTCATGAACCTTGAGATGACCTGAGCCGAAGTCAAATGCTAAGCTGACTGAGCCACCCAGGCACCGCCTCCAGCAGCTTATTTTAAAAGATGAACTGATTCGCCAGTTGGGTAGGATCCATCATCTCCTAGAACAAAAGGCCTGAAAAACGTGCAGAAAATTCCCCTGGAGCTTCTATCCTCAGAGTTTGTGATGAGTGCAGAGTTTTACACAAGTTCCCAGGTGCTGCTGATGGCTGTGGTCCTGGGATGGCACTTTGAAAAACACTGCCGTAGACCTTTGCACCCATCCCTTTCCTTCAGAACCTTTATTCTTTGCCTTTTAGTCATTAAAAAATAATATTTCTCTTAATTCCTTCCTGCTCTAAAAAAATTTAGCTTTTCACTGGAGTTAATGCCATTTATTGTACTTTCTGTCCTCTCATCTCTATTTGTACAGTCGTCCTCAGTCACTAACAATGAAATGCCCCTCCATCCCCGCTCATCCTGCTACTGTCACCTGCACACCCTAACCCCTGCTTCTCACTGGTATATCCTGATTGAGTGGCCAGTACATGCTGGAATAGGGACTGTCCCCTAGGCCAGAGTGTGGAAAAGAGGAGCTTTGGGGTTGGGTTAAAGCAAAAGGGATGTGACCGTGAGCCTTTCCCAGGGGTGTAATGAGCCAGGAAGGAGAGAGGAAAACCACAGGTTCAGGAGCTCAAATGCCAGGTGCCAGACATGAGGTGTGTCGGGTGAAGGCTAACAGACATCTGTCACTTTTGCTTTCCTAGGACCCTCCCCTCTTTTTCTGGTATAGCATCTGACTTTTCCTTTAAGGAGTTATTTCCTTTGCGTACTTTGTGGGACTGATGATCTGGGGCCCCACCATCATCATCATTCCATCGCAAGGACATAATCTAAGTGGGAACAAATAACCGTACTGTTTGTTCACTCAGCCTAGTGTCTAGAACGGTGCCTGGCACATAGTAGGCATGCATTTACTGAGCAAATTTAGGAGTTATTCAGTGAACACCTGTTCATACTCAGGCTGCAATGGAGTCAACAGTGCATGGAACGGACTGCTGAGGGCTGGAGCCTGGATGTTACAGGATTTAAAAAAAAACAAACACCCTTCTGTCCATAAAAATAATTAATTAATTAAACCCTAGCTGCAGGCTGTGTGTGGGCTATGCATAACCAGTCCTATAATTTAAACCTGACCAATTTAAGTTCCTCAGGGACAGCACCTGGCTATTTCAGCGTAGCTATCCTTCCTATGCTCCTAGAAGGCATCTAATGGTTTTTTAAATGAATGGAATGTACAAATGAATATGCAAGGGTTTACTCAGAAGTTCAGACTGATGATGATAACACTTAACCAAATCCCCTCCCAAGTTTCTCTTTCTCATTTTCCAGCTGGAAACTCCTTGGTTCACATACTTCCTCAGAGTAGAGACACTGCCTTAGAACCACATAAACATTTCCCTCTGAGTTTACAGAGACAGATTAAATAAACAATATGATCTCCTATATTTCTCTCCTATATTTCTCTATCCTATATTTCTCTTATCCTATATTGCCTCTGCTGAGGCAGTTTCTAATGTACTACATTTTATTCCTCTTTAACCCCAGTCTCCACCTGACCTACTCTCTCACAACCATTTCTTCCCTCCCCTGAAAGTCTATCAAGCTCTCCTCAAAAAACCTTTCTCTCCCCCAAGGAATAGCAAGGTTCAGAAACTGCACATTTGGAATTCATTCTCAAAACTGACTCAGAGAGGGGCACCTGGGTGGCTCAGTCAGTTAAGCGTCCAACTCTTGATTTTGGCTCAGGTCATGATCTCAGTTCGTGAGATCCAGCCTCGCATTGGGCTCTGTGCTGACAGCATGGAGCCTGCTTGGGATTCTTTCTCTTTCTCTCTCTCTCTCTCTCTTTCTCCCTCCCTCCCTCCCTCTGTCTCTCTGCTCTTCCCCCACTCATTTGCATGCTCTCCCACCCTCAAAATAAATAAGTAAACATTTTTTTAAAATGACTCAGGCTATCTAAACGTGTTGACTTTCTAAAGGTTGAGGTAGGTAATTAGACATGGTATTAGCATATATTTTTTAAATTTCCCAGCTGCAGGTTTGTCTTTTGTCCTACTTTTTTTTTAACATTGGCATCAAAATATTCACTCAATTATTACAGAGATGCACCAGCACACATAACAGATGATTTTCTCTTTTCAACAGTTAATTCAGGAAGTAATACATGGAATTATATCTGATACACATATTATCTGCATGATTTTTATTGAAGGTACCATTACTTTTTACTAAAATTATATTTTTCATGTACGTATGCACACACATACACACACACACACACACACACACACACACACACAGGAACTAGGACTTCTGTTTGAGAACTTATGTACTACCCAGAAGCATGAAACTGTTAAGCAGCCATTGCCGCTGCTGGCTCCAGTCACATAGTATCTCTTTTCATTAAAACAGAAGTTTTTTCAGCAGTAAGAGCATGGCAAGACCTGAAGGAGGTCCAGCCTTTTGGCACAGGAGTGCAGACACAGCTCTACTGTTTAACACTGAAATGCTATTTATTAGATAAACATTACATTGAAATAGCCAAAGAACACACAAGGCCATTACAAGAGTGGGCTTTTTTTTTCCTTGCCACCACTTATTTCTTTTTATGTTATCTCCTTAAAGAGGGACTTTCATACCAGAGCAACCTTGGGGAAAATGAGACCACAAAAAAGGCATTCATGGTGGTGATTTTCTGGACCCTCCATTCTATTATTTGGGGTATTTCCTTTGAACATGGGCTCTCTTTCCCACAGCTATGCTTGGCCTCCTGGTTTGCAATGACGTTATGTCTGTGTTGGTGACTTCCCAAACTGCCACTAGAAGAATTAGTGCCACAAATTTAACTTAGCTAAATTTTCTAACCCCAGTTTTCTCCACTCTGATTCAAGGACTCTTTGATTATAAATGTAGTCTTGATATGGACATTCTTTTTTTTTTTTTTTTTTTTAACCATTTTATGGCGATGGATGAGAAAAGAAAGGTAAAAATAAAACCCATATGCCAGATACATCCCCAATGTTTCAGCCAATTTCTCCCAACTCTATCAGCAAATATTTATCAGGAATCTTCTGTTCCAAAGACAACAAACAGAATTCCCCAGGGGCTAATGAGACAACTAAGAACCAATGTAGTTTTCAAAAAGGTACAATCTAGTAGGAATACAAAGGGAAAATTAACTACCCTACACTTCTAGATGTGTACCAAAAGAAAAAATACAAATAAATGGAAATTTTAGAAGAAGAGATTGCCTCTGGAGGAGAAGGAAGAAGGTAAATTAAGAAGCTTTAGGGAAGGCAAATGATTTGAGCTGGTCTTAGAAGAATGGTTGGAACTTCAAGAGGCTAAAATTGGAGAAAATAGAGGAGGAGGCATATGCAAACGTCAGAAACAAACAAATGAGGTTCAAGTTCGAAAAACAGTGAATAGTGTGTCCATTGGCGTGGCCATGATGGAGTTGTACCGCATCTGCTGGGTTTGCAATGGCAGCACCACCCACCTACTGTTTCTGCTCGGTTCCTTCTTCCCTCTGCGTGGCTCTCCATCTCGTGTCAGTGTCCTGGGCTTGTGGGGGAGGCTTGGTTGCAATTGTTGCTGACTGACCAAGACAAATTAGTCGAACCTAATTCTAATCCAAAGGATTAGAAGATGAATGTAGAGTCCTAAATAGGAATAAAATACTTCAGAGCCCTATGCTCACTTCCGTAAGCTGTAGAACCAACTGAGGCCCAACAGATATCTTCTGAAATAATGAAGACGTGATGGGAAGAATAAGAAAATTGGTAAAATTTTTGCAGGCTGGTAAAATTATTAGTAAATGGTCATATTTTGGTCTAGCTGGAAATGGTATTTTTTTCAAATTTGCTGTATTTTCATTAACAAGGATACATTGAAAACATGGCCTGTTTATTCACAGATTGTTCATATTCAAATATCTAACCATTTCCTTGGTGCATATCTCTTGCTTCCACAGCTCAAGACGGAGAGAAATTCCTGGAGTAGCGCCACATTTGATTTCAAAGTTGTTCAAAATCAGAGTATGCTTTTTTTTTTTTTAACTTTCTCCCCAGGCCTCCACTTTTTCAAACTGAAATTCTATGACAGTATTTATGTGTATAATTTCCTAACATGACCAAGCAAGATAGAAAATGTAAGGCTGAAAAGATCAATTGCAGCTGAAAATGCAACCCCATCACAATTTATTTCAAAAGCCCAAGACTAATGAAAAAAGTTAAATCTATTTGTTTTTAAGGAAAAGCTTTCTTCGGTTCAGCATTAAAAGATGATTAATTGCAGTGATTTTCTTGTGTGTTCCACGGATCTTGCTGGACTGCCTTCACTGAATTCAAGTGGCAGTTAGGGCTGAGTGGTTTTATATCTTCTGGTATCACATGTCTTGCTTCAAATGTAATTACAAGTTTCTAGAAGCTGAATATAAAGAACTCATTTAGAACGGCTGTTCAGGTTGTTTACTATAGACCATACATACAGTTCTTCAGAACTGTAAACTCATTCAGCTACTAATAGGCTTTTTTAAAGAAATGAATAAACCTCTTGAAACAGGGAGGTTTTACTTTAATCAGTACCTCGATGTTAAATTTTGCCGTTAGACCAAAGTCCAAAACTGGGGTTTGATTTTGTGCCATTACGGTGTAAATCGTTCATCAGTCTGTGTGTTCTCATTGACCTGGTTCTCTGGCACTCACTAAACAGCCCTAGCATCTGAAAACCAAGCAAGGAAGGAAGTGCCTCTGTCTGTTCAGGGAAAATGACAGTTGTCTCCCTGGAACTATGAGTCATAGAGAGGAACAGCTCATGGTTCATTCCACAGTTTTAAAGCATCAATAATCCCAGGAAAACTCTAATTAACAGATCGGTGCCCTCGATGTGTTTTGAGTTTGGCCCGTGTTATCAGTCTGTGCTTTCATTTCTATAGTCGATATGTTGTCCCTTGCTTTTTGGCTTTTCAGCAACAACAAAAAAGGCAAATTTTCATATTTTCTGCCCTGTTTCAGGTGTTGAAAAATCCTAGGACACTAATTAATGTGAGTGACCTGTCACATAGTTGAGCGCTTCGGTTTCAGTGAGGCAGTAACCATATTACCTAAATTAAACACGATTGGAACTTTCATGAAATTTTATTCATTTATAATAAGATCTTTTTTGAAACATTAGCAAGCTGATCTGTCCTTTTTCAGTCAGCTTCATTTTTCTTCCCAGGAATAAAATGGATTATCATGGGTCTTTATTTCATCTGGTAGCTCTCAGATGGCTGTTCACCCATGCCAGGAACAAATTATGGAAATCATCTATTTAAATACAATATTTCCATATGAAATTGTAAGACCAGCTATCCTGACTGGTAAATGATTGGCAAGATTGAGTTTTGTTACACAATAAAGAGAATGTCTGTCATTTCCAATATTCTACTGTACATGTGTTCATATGGATATGTAGTCCTCACCATTATGGGCAAAAAAATGTTCAACTAATAATATCCCTAAACTACTGCTGGCTGGGGGATGGTAAACAGCAGGCACAAGAGATGTCACAGTGCCATGTTGTTGCCCAATGGGGAAACCTATTTTCACTTCTGACTCCAAGCGGAAAGTATCCTTCCTTGCCAGAGAAAGTTTAAACTCCCCTCCCAGTACTACAATATACAGAATGCTGACTTCCGGGGCACCTGGGTGGCTCAGTCGGTTAAGTGTCCCAACTTCAGCTCAGGTCGTGATCCCATGGCTCGTGAGTTTGAGTCCTACCTCAAGCTCTGCGCTGACCGCTCGGAGCCTGGAGCTGCTTCAGATTCTGTGTCTCCCTCTCCCTCTCTGCCCCTTCCCTGCTCACGCTCTATCTCTGCCTCAAAAATAAATCAACCTTAAAAAAATTTTTAAAGGAATGCTGACTCCCTAAGGGCAGCATACAAGTCACAGGATACACAAATGAAGAGCACATGCTAAAATTTAAGAGGGTGAGGGGGCTGCAGTTAACATGCAGCCATTCTGCTAGTAAAGCAGGCAACCAGCATTTGCAAAAACATGCTGGGCCTTGCACAAGTGGCTTTGGAGGGACCAGAACTATTCCCTTTATCGAAGGTTATTTAGCAGAAAGAAATGAGAGACTGCCTTCAAGGAGCTTATGTTGGAGAAGGGACCAGGGAAGAGAAAAATAAACACTTGAACAAGGAAATGATGTCAGGTGTTCCTAGAGGCATGAAAAACACACCACAGCTTATGGTGCTAGAGATTGACTCTGAGAGATGGGAGCACTGATTTTAGTCGAGACCGGTGGGGATGGCCTCTACAAAGAGATGTTTGCACTGAACCTGGGAGCAGGAAGTTCCAAACAGAAAGTATAGAGCACAAAGTTGCTGGGACGGAGGAGGGCTTTATAATAGTTTGCTAGGCTACTGTAACCAAGACCATACCTGAGTGACTTAAACAATAGACACTTATTCTCTCACAGTTCTGGAGGCCAAAAGTCGAAGATCAAGGTGATGTGTTGGGTAGGTTGTTTATTCTGAGGCCTCTCTCCTTGGCTTCCAGGTGGTCGTCTTCTCCTGATGTGTTTATCTGATTTTTCCTGCACGTGTTCTGTCATAATCTGTTCTGATAAGGACACCAGTCGTACTGGGCTGGGCCTGCCCATGTGACCTCATTTTAAGTGAATTACCTTTTTAAAGGCTTTGTCTTCAGGGTGTCTGGGTAGCTCAGTCGGTTGAGTGTTGGACTTCAGCTCAGGTCATGATCTCACAGTGTGTGAGTTCAAGTCCTGAATCAGGCTCTGTGCTGACAGCTCAGAGCCTAGAGCCTCCTTTGGATTCTGTGTCTCCCCTCTCTCTGCAAAAAGACTGTGTCTTCAAGTACAGTCCCACTCTGGGGTACTGGGGTTAGGATGTAACCGTGAACTTGGAGCACGCTCTTCAGCCCGTTACAAGCTTGGGGAGTTCAAGGGGCAGAAGGAACACTTGAGTGGCTACAGGGCAGGGAGCAAGAGAGAGTAGAGGGGAGGAGTAGAAGGAGAGGTGAGGACTTCCGACTGTATTAGGTGTGTGTGATTCTAGAGCTCAGCACAGTTGTAAACGAAGCCCTTTCCCTGACTTCACTTTATGCAACGTGTCTTATTCCCATTAATTTTTGAACGGCTTCTGTATTGTTCCAACTTAGTGCATAGCTTTATATGTTTTCTTGTGTTATTTAGAAATCATTAGCATGTAATGATAAAATATTTCTTTTTTAAAAAAATTTTAATGTTGGGGAGCCTGGGTGGCTTGGTTAAGCATCTGACTTCAGCTCAGGTCATGATCTCATGGTTTGCGGGGTTGAGTCCCCACATTTTTAAATGTTTATTTATTTTTGAGAGGAGAGAGACAGCCCATGAGTGGAGGAGGGGCAGAGAGAGAGGGAGACATGGAATCGGAAACAGGCTCCAGGCTCTGAGCTGTCAGCACAGAGCCCAATGCAGGGCTCGAAACCACAAACTGTGAGATCATGACCTGAGCCAAAGCTGGACACTTAACTTACTGAGCCACCCAGGTGCCCCTAAAATATTTATGTCATAATATGATGAGGCTTTCACTAGATGCATATAGACACTTAGTACAGTGTCTAACACATAGTAACTACTCAAAAATGATCACTACTTACATAATTATCATCATCATCATTATCGAGAAGCGGGTCCTAGATCCCAGTCAGGAGCAGTGTTCCCCTTACTTGCCCAAAAAGAAGAAAACTTCTCCAAAAAAAGCCTTCTCCAGACACTGCCTCACCTAACCACACAACAGGCTCAGAAGATAAGAAAACAATACACCCACCGTCTTTTGCACATTGTGAGGAAACAGACTTGCTCTGTTCATGGGGACCCACCATCTGGGACTGTGGAAGCTTGGGCTGGAGGAGAGCTCACCCCACAGAGAAAAAGCACACCTCCCCATCCCTCTGACCTACCACTGCCTGACCCCTCCGCAGAGCCTTTTGCCATCGCTTTCTCCTATCCCTGCCTTCCAAGGCAGCCTTTTCTGCACAAAGCTCCTTCGTTAGCACCTGTGTATGATCTCTACATAACAGTAAAAATAAATAGAAGGGAACAGGGGAGAGAGTTTTTTTTTCCCCTAATTTTTGGAAACAAAAACCCTCAGAAACTCCAAAAAGGCTTTGGCTTATGTGAACAACTATATTTTTGTTCCACAGTGAGCAAATAAGGATAGAAGACTTTGTTGACTAGGGGAGGCAACTAAAAAGAAGCCATTGAACCACTCATTTGGACTCCTGGGGAAACTAAGAGAGAGATCCAGAATCTTCCCAATATATCCCCCAGAGATTTTCACCAGAATGAGCTCTCACAACTACCTTCTCTCACACTCCTCCAGTTCCTCCATTGTTACTCACCTCCCTGCCCCCACTCTTCTGGAACCCACCCCACAGATCATGGGAGTCACCACCTTTGGATTAGAAACAGTCCTCTCAGAATTCCCAAACATATAAGGATCAGGGAGAGGGGAGAATAAGGATAAGGGAAAAAGAAGAGGCTGAGAAGACAGGGGAAGGGGTTTTTTCCTAACATCCTATTAGGAACTCAAAATATTTTCCTAAGGAGATATTGTCATTCATGGCTTTTGCATCAAGTGGTCCCATTAGTGCTCTTAAATGGCGGTACCTAGGAGAGCAAAGTCTTCTGTTGTGGGTCACAGAAGCTCTGATGACTAGCCTGGGAACGTGACCTCTACAGGCATTGTTTCTTTTGGAAAGTACAGTATGAATTCAATAGAGATTTAATGCATTGTTATCCTGACCACATGTG
Source organism: Panthera tigris (assembly GCF_018350195.1). NCBI lineage: Eukaryota > Metazoa > Chordata > Mammalia > Carnivora > Felidae > Panthera > Panthera tigris. The sequence goes on along the minus strand of NC_056666.1, from coordinate 69,406,627 downwards.
GTAGACAGAATAATGACACCCTCCCCCCACCCATCCACCCCTCGCCCCATCCCCCATGCCAGAAGATCAAGCCCTATCCCTGGAACCTGTAAATAGGTTACCTGGCAAAAGGGACTTTGCAGATGAGATTAAAGTTAAGGATCTTGAGATGGAGAGATTACTCTGGATTAGTCAAGTAAACCCAATTTAATCATGAGAATCCTTAAAAGCAGAGAACCTTTTCCAGTTAAAGCTAATCAGTGAGAGATAGGACTGTAGAAGAATGGTCAAAGAGATGTACAGTTGCTGCCTTAGAAGATGAAGGAAGGGGGCCGCTGCTAGCTGGGAAAGGTGGGGAAATGGGCTTCCCCCAGAGCCTCCAGGAAAGAAAGCAGCACTGTCTGACACCTTGATTGCAGCCCCATGACACTCATGTGCTCTCCTAATCCACAGATCCATAAAATAATAGTGTCTTTCAAGCCATAAAATGTGTTGTAATGTGTTAGGGCAGCAGTATAAAACTAACACATCACTAAAGTAATGTGTGTTTGAGGAACTTAGGAAATTTGGGGGAACTATATATTTTCCATAGTACTGTTATTTTGGCTACATAATATCTTATAATGGTAAGATCACAATTCTAGGTTTTGTTTTGTTTTGTTTTGTTTTGTTTTGTTTTGTTTGAGCATGAGCAGGGAGGGACAGAAAGAGAGGGAGAGAGAGAATTCCAAGCAGACTCTAAATCAGCACAGAGCCCAACACGGGGCTCAATCTCATGAACCCTGAGATCATGACCTAAGCTGAAACCGAAAGTTGGATGCCCCAACTAACTGAGCCACCCAGGCACCCCCACAATTCTGTTTAAAATTCTTTTAAAATGGGATGCCTGGAAGGCTCAGTTGGAGGAGCATTCGACTCTTGATCTTGGGGTTGTGAGTTTGAGCCCCATGTTGAGTGTGGAGATTCCTTAAAAATAAAATCTTTAAAAAAACTTCTTTTGAAATTGACTGTTGCATTCACTTATATACTTATAATTATAGATTATATATGTATACATTTATATATTCTAATGCAGCTATGTTATATTCACTTATAAACCTATACAAGTGTATATTATCACTCTTATTTTTCCATCACCTTGTCTCTTCATTTCCCATTCAAAGACCTTCCCATTTAGAAGTTGTAGGTGTATCATCATGACCTATAGTCAGTCACTCATTGGCCAGCAGGTGTCAGGATAGAAAAGGTCAAAGATTTATAAACTACCTTAATATAAGCACATATAACACACACACACACACACACACACACACACACACACAAATGTAGCTCTATCTAACTTAAAAACAAGGTTTCCTCTGGGAGATTTAGTTCAGTTTTCCATCAAAATATCCATGAATCCATTGAATTCTATCGCAGAGGGCAATCCAGCCTTTGCCTAAATATTCCCAGTGATTGGAAGCACTCTATAACATCAGATAACTTATTCATGTTAGGGCAGCTCTTATTAATAGAAGATATAACCAATTAAACCCAAGTCTGCCCCCTTCTAATTTCCACCTACTGGTCTAGTTGGCCCTCAGAAAGAATATACAATAACCCTATCCCTGTTCCCCGTAAAAGGAGGTTTCATTCTCCTTTTCTCTTCAAATATTTGAAGACTGCACTCATAACCTTGAAATGCATAAATCTCCTGAAAGAATGTTAGGATTTTGAGATCATTGAATGGACAATAGTTAAGTAGGCAAAATGCCAGGCAATTCACTTGTAATTCTCTTCTTTTTCTTAAAATTTTTTAATGTTTAATTTTGAGAGAGAGAGAGAAAGAGGGTGAGTGGGGGAAGGGCAAGAGAGGGAGGGAGACACAGAATTTGAAGTAGGCTCCAGGCTCTGAGCTGTCAGCACAGAGCCTGACACAGGACTTGAACTCATGGACTGTGAGATCATGACCTGAGCTGAAGTCAGACGCTTAACTGAGCCACCAGGGTTTCATTTTCTTAGATCTAAATTTCAAAGTCTTGGAGATACTAAAAACATTCCAAGAATGTAAGAATTAAAATTATTTTCTTCCTCAAGGAGGAAGACCAGGAACTATGCAGGGAAGTATCCTTCTAGAGGCTAAAGGTAGGTTAGAGAAGAATGGAGCAAGACTGGTTTTTATGATGCTCTGTTTCCACCTCTTATTCACCTAGCCTTGATTACAGTGCTAATAAAATATACCGATATTGTCTCAACAATCTTGTCTCAACCATTACCACCTGGCTATTCAAATAAGGCTCAAGAAGCCCTTTTGGTGGTTGAAGAACAGACTTATCATCATGGTAGCTATAATTAGCAAGAGAGCTTTCAGGTAGGATTGCAAATAAGTGTCATCTTTAATGCCAACACCAATCAATTAGTAGTGGCTGCCTGGAACATGGTTGAGAAAAATTCTGAGAACACCTCCAGATTCAGCAGAAAAGAATGCTTTGATCAATTACTGCCATAGATCATGAATATGACAGAGAGACTAGCAACACAGATGAATGATGAACACCATCCTTACCCTAAAGGAAGTTACTTATTAAAGAACAAGGATTACAACCTTGGAGGATCTGAATTTTCTTTAATTAAGAAAGAAAATTTTTATTAAGGAAGAAAATGTACTAAGGAAGCTATCACCATATAATTTCACACCATAATTTTTCTAGGAAATTTGCCTCCATTTCCTTCAAATGTTCATCACTTGGCATGGTTTTAGATCTTTTGACATCCAGTTATCCTTCATGGGGCACATTCTGGTTTATCTCTGCACCTTCTAAAATGTTAGAAGGACTCCCTGCGAAAGTGGTAGAGTAAGGAACAGCACAGCCAAATAGACCCCCAACTGATATTGGAAACAAAGATATAGAATGAAAACCACAAAGCAGAAAAATTAGTCTCAAACACCTTTATCAAACCCAAGACAAACAATGGAAGTGCATCTAATAAGTATTGCACCTCCAAAAAGCAGAGGCAGGCGGAGAACCCAAAGATGACACCCTCTCCCCCCACCCCCCCGACCAAGGCAGAAATTCCAGGGCTAGGATAAGGTTTTTATTCTGCATTTTGGAAGAGTTTGATAATTTAACAATTATTGCATAAACAAAAGGTGAACTTCTTCATTAACATTTAAGAAAGAAGGCTTATTTGCAGAGAAACGCAGTAGTAGAGTTTCATGTATATAAAGTAAATGTACCTGCCTGAAACACAATTATAAATGTTCAACATATTCTTGGGTTATTCTAATTTATTTGACCATATATCTGATGATTTCCTGAATATACATGAAACCAAAAGTCACAGGACAGAGCAAAGTCAAACAGTGTCTAGTCTTCCTTTAGAGAACTATGTGGTCTCTAATTAAAAGCTGTGCAGTCCTGGGGCACTTGGGTGGCTCAGTCAGTTAAGCGGCCGACTTCGGCTCAGGTCATGATCTTGCGGTTCATGAGTTCAAGCCCTGCATCAGGCTTTGTGCTGACAGCCTGGAGGCTGCTTCAGATTCTGTGTCTCCCTCTCTTTCTGCCCCTCCTCCACTCATGCTCTGTCTCTCTCTGTCTCTGAAAAATAAATAAACATAAAAAAAAAAAAAAGAAGCTGTGCAGTCCAAAGTCCTCTTCTAAAGCTGGTTCAGTCCCAGGAGAGTCGTGGGGTTTTGTACTGTTGTTTTGTTGTTTTTATTAATTCCAAAGTTTGGGTGATTGAGTCAAGCTCTCTGGAATAAATCTCTCCAGGGGACTGTAGTGAGACGCCAGGTTGAGTCCCAGCTAAATTCTAATACAACTTAGCCCACGATCTCAATTCTCCAACAACTGTTCGGTCCAGCGTACCAGCTGGTTGGATGAAAATTGACCGTGAGCTGGGAAAATTAAATTCTTCCTGCTCTGTTTTGATCAGATAATTTCTCTCTGTTCCCAATTCAGCCATGATCCAATACTTTCTCATTTATGCAAATGGTACACCATGAGTCCAAACTAGGAGGACATGAGAGAAGCAAGGTGCCAGATAAAGTCTGGGAGGTCAAACACATAAGTAATAAATATATTTCTTCAATCACGGTCATCAGTTTAAAGCTATGAAGACTCAGTTCCAAGAGCGCAGATGTTTTTCGACAAAGTGAGAGCATTTGGTACTTTTTTGGCAGATGGCAAGATAAAGTCCATTTGCTTAAGAAGCCACTCCTTCTCTGATGTGGTTAATTATGACCTCTTGGGGTACATACCAACCTTATCAAAATCCATCTGGGTAGTGCTCTCTCTTGTAAAAATGCCTCCTGTTGCTTTACCAGTAGTGTTGCTTTCGTGCCAACAGCATTCCTGACACTGTGTAATCCCAGGAAGATGAAGTTCCACACCAGCGACTTGAAACCTGAATAAGACAGACCCAGAAACTGAGACATAAAACTGCAGGTGAGAATGTGGGCAGATCTGAAGATTGTAAGTCTCATGTCCTCACCATACCTTTGGCTATCCATTAATCCATAGGTGTAGATTTTTTTTTCTCCCTTTTTTTATTTCCCCTGTATCATGGAATAGAACTTGCTGATTCTATTATCAGCAAGGGAGAAATTTTTTTTGGCCCCCAAATGCCAAAAATACATAAAGAAACATGTGAAAGTTTCCTCTTACCAATTCCAGTGCTAACAGGGAAATGTGTGTTATTCCAGACTTTTTGCCCCGTATTTATATACTATCCGTGGCTTTCAATGTTGCTTTAAAAAAAAAAAAATTCAAAACTATTTCACTCACAGACATCCACACAAAATGAGTTTTATAAAGATTTTTAGGAGACAAGTTTTTAATTAGCCTGCTAGATTCAGAGGGAAAAGAACCAAAGGTGTACTATGGGCAATAGGAAGAGAGGAAAACGAAACCAGAAGGAGATGAGAGAAATGTCTAAAACCATCAGTGGATGAAGGAAGACTTCACTACTGCCCAGAGAGTGAAACAGGCAACAAAGACAGTAGAGAAAAAAGGAAAATGTCCATGACATTGCCAATGGGATGCCCAGGACCTAGCATAATAGGTGCTTAATAAATACCTGTTTACTACATGAATACCCTATAGTCTCACTTCTATTGTAGATCCCTGATCAAATTAGAACCCAGGAAGGCAGAGACAAGTTTATGATGTTAATGAGACAAAAAATTAACTGGAGAAAAGCCTTTTGAGAATGCGGGGGGGGGGGGGTTGGGGGGGGGAATGACATTTGATGCTGGCTTTTACACATGAAAGAGAAAGAATATAGAGGTAAAGTTGTATGAAAAAGGCAAGCTAGATCAAATATAGTTGGTGATTATGGCAGACACGGAGGGAAAACTATGAACTATTTGTTTGGGAATATAGCCAGACAGGATGAACTGGGGAGCCTGGGGGAATGAATGACTATTTGTGGAGGTCTAGCATGTGACAGACTCTTTTTATTGGGTTATTTTATTCATCTTCAACCCTGTGACGGAGGGAGTAATGACAACCATTTAAAGAAACAGACACAGGCTCTGGAAGTTTTGGTGTCCCAAATCTCTCGCTAATCAGCAGATCAATGTTCAAACCCAGGCCTAATTCCTCTAAACCCAAGCCTCATGTAGTGTGGTGTAGTACAGAGTCTTGCTACGTGGAGAACTAATACAGGGACCATTAGCACTGGCGTCACTGGACAGCAGCATCTTGGGTCCCACCCCAGAGTTACTGAACTAGAATCTGCAGTTGAACAGGTCCATAGATGACTGGCATTCATCCCAAAGTTTGAGAGTGCTCCCTGGAACTTAGCACCACTCACTCGGGGGAATTTCAAGCACTCTCTACAACTGAAAAGCCTATAGTGAGAAGCTACTTTCCATTTGGTCCCTGGCAATTGCATAATATGGGACCCTTTTTGAACATCTTGTCCTTGTTATGTGCACATCAGATAGTTCGTATGGTGGAACAGAATAAAACAAGTCAAAGGCCACTATTGTTCCAACTTGGCATAGAGTGGGCCAATGCTTCTCAATAGCATCTACCACAAAGACAACTTTCGACCCAAGTTCGTCCCTCTTCTTCCTATCCAAACATATATGACAGCCATTTTAACCCCATCTCTACGGCTTAGCTCTCAGAAACAGCCCATCACACAGGCTGTGCGCATCATGCGGTGTGGATGGGAGAGTGTTTGCTCTGGAAACTCACCCTGTGTTTCTGTGGGCTGCTGGAGTTTAGGTAACTAAGCCCCAGAAGAGTGAGGGCTTCCTTCCCATGCGGTCCCTCCCATTCTCTCACCCACAAGGTATGGCTTCCTCTTGACAACTGGAGATACAGAACCCTCCAAACTTCTGAGCTCTCTCAGCAGCCACCCAATAGCCTTGAGAAAGCCTCTTGTCCTTTCTGTGCCTCAATTGCCTCACCTGTAAAATGGGCCTCACCTAGTTCACAGGGACACTGGAAGAAGTAATTAGTGTTTGTAAAGCTTTGAGATTCCCTAGATGAAAGTATCTATATAAGTGTAAATGATTATCATTATCATTATTATTATTATTATTATTATTACATAAAGTATGGATGACAGATGAAGCATGGGATTATATGCCAACCTCCTGGGGATGGTTGATTTCTGGATAAACAAAACGTGTTAGACACTGTCATTATCCACCTTCTTTCCCATGTCTGTTCAAGAATGCGTCATCAAGTTGGCTAGGCTACTGATGCAAAACGAAGTCTTCCTTAGTTCACAAGTGATGGACTCAGAAGAGCTGGTAATGACCCCAAACAAGAAAATCTCTTGAGCCGTATCTCAGGACCAAGCAGGTCCTGGTACCCATGTGAGCTGTAATCATCTGGCAAATGAGCCTAGCCCACCACCGAACCAAATTACCAAGTCAGTCCAGTTGAAAGTGTGCATTCTCCTTTTGGGCATACTATAAACGGAAGTATAAATTAACGCTGAGAGAATTTTAAATCCCTCCCAGACGGTCTCACCACACGACAGAGTTTGGGAAATCTGTGGGGGATGAAGGCCACTTGTGTTCAGTATAACTGAGTCAGCCTCATGGCACATGTTCCACCCTCTCCTTTTGCCGGGACCCAGCCCTGCCGTGTGCCACCTGGGAAACGCCGGGTGCCAGCGGGCAGAGCCGCCACATCAGGAAACCAGGAACTTTGCGGGAAGGCACTTAACGTGGGGTCCCACACTCCTCCAGGCACCAGGGGGTGTGTGAAGTCCCTGAAATAGCCTGTGGGCTGTCACGTGTTTGTGAGTTTTTCTGGGGAGAAGGTTCACGGCTTGCAGAGGTTTTCAACAGATTCTATGACCTAAAAGGATTAAGACCGGAATGTTTTCCTCCCATTGAGTTCCACTGTTCTTAGCCATCCACAACTCCAGTTCCCCCAGGACCCTAAGTCATACCACCTCCTGCTGTGGTGGTGATATGACCGCATCAGACATCCTGGTTTTCCCAGCAAGCCCTCTATGGTGCTGATCACTGTTTAGGAGTGAATTTGATAAAGTCAGCATGAGCCCTATCACCCGAATCTGGTTCTGATTTTATGTCTCGTTGGGGACACTCTGTTGTTCCAGACCTTTCTCCATTTGGAATAACATCTGTGCTCTGCTGTCCAAGTCTTTAACTCAACACCTAATGCTTATACTCATCTTTTAGCCGCCCTTTAAAATGACCGGGCTATGACAGAAATTTGGTGGAGAGGGAGCTCAGTCTGAGAAAGTATGAATCTTTATTTTATTTCAGATAAGCTCCTGGAAAATGTACATATTTTCCAAAGCAATCAATCAGAATTCACTTGGCAACTAAGCAGTCCCAGAGGCCCTGGTTCCCTTATGTGATTTATGAGAACTTCTCTTTCCAATACAGTTGAGAGTACCTGGAGAATAGCTTCTCACCCAGCAATTTTTAACCGTAGCTTCCACACCAAGCCCCGAATCAGGAAGAAGCACAAAGGGAGGCAAAAATTCAAGGAGTGCGAGAAGAGATGGAACGAATTTTATTCGGAAGTAAAACACTCTCCTTAAGTCACTTTTAACTCAGTGACTCTGCATTTTTTTTACTGATGCAGATATTGATTTAAATGCTGGTTTATACCCTAATTCGGAAAGGGTCATGATAGCACTGGGTCACGTCAGGATTTTTTTTTTTTTTCTTTAATTACACAAATGACCTTAGGCTACTCAAGAGTACATTGGACTAGGAACAAGGGGGCTGGAGTCCCAGGCCGTCGTTTGCTTCCTATATGAACTATCACTGCGAGAGCCTGCGAGGCAGCCTTCTAAAATTCTGCACCCCTGGAACTCTACATGAGTACTCTGACAATCACCTAGGGGCACCCCGTTGAGGTATGTGGCCTCCCTGGCAACCGCAAAGAGACCTTTATTGAAAAACCTGTTTTATGCTAGGAGCCGAGCCTAGTGCAAGGTATTATCCGTAAAGATCATGAAGAAAATATCCCTGCCCTCCACGAGTTCCCAGTCTATCAGCATACCATGAATATACTAGTACAGGAGTAAACTAGAAGAATCAGCAAAGTTCTGTGGGCACATAGTTGGAAAAAAGAGGCAAGAAAGAGCATTTCAAGAAAAGGCAGAATGTGCCAAGGCATGGGAGTAGGAAATGCCTGGTGTGATCCAGAGACAGAAGGAACCCAGCACCCTGTCTCCTTCTCTACCCTAGTGGGCCAGCCCAGGCCATCTGAAAGGAGACCTCAAGGTGTCTTTCTATCTCTCCCTGCAGCTAATCTATTCCTACTTTCTTTACTCTGGACCCATCTTTGTGCCCTCTATTTGTAGAGACAAGTAAAAGGCAGCCCCACCTCAGAGAAGGACCTGCTGAAGCCTCCCAAGTTCATTGTTACTTATCATTTCTTTACTCACTCCACCTCCCTGGCTTTGTGTTGTTTGTGCCTAATCGGAGGAAGGGTGGGACGGAAGACTGGGGCTGCCTTTCACCCTTTCTGCTACAGGGTGAAGAATTATTTCACTTCCACCCAATTTCCTGTTCAAATGTATTTACTGCTTTTCCCATTGTTCAACCTGATTGGCATTTCTGAAATAGCCCTCTGTCCTCTCTCCATATCTTCCGTTGTAAAATAGTAACCAGATCTCCTCCCTGGGGGTGTAGAGTGAGGAGGTAGAATGTCTGCTCAAAGAACAATTGCCAAAAGTATCAATGTGTTGCTCTTCATAAAAGATGACAATATCAAGAGGGCTTTCTGTTTAAATTATTTTTCTGGCAGTGATTCTGGGTTGGTATTAATTTACTCTTTCATCCTATCACCATAGGACTAAGCGAATATTACTGCGAGGCAAACTGAGCCAACAGTACAAAACGCGGGATTCACACTCACATCTTCCTGTCTATTGTGCATACCAAGATACTATATTAACTCATTAGTATCAAATTAGCAAGCAATTGTCTGCAACAATCTACATTTCTTATGCTATTGGTTAGAGTAAATTTTCCCAATAATATCTGGTCAAATAGCATGTTGCCCCCCCAAAAAAGTTTTGCAAAATAATTTGAGGAAATCCTGGGTTTAAAAAGTCAAACAGTCTCCCCTCACTACAGGACTTCTCAGAGCCTTTAATGTGCTCATCTGGCTTATAAACCTTCAAGAAAGTGGTTCACAAATCTATTAGACCCCCTTATTCCCAAAGGATGTATGAATCACCAAGGAACTGTTAAAAATCTAGGTTGCCAAGCCCCACTTCCAGAAAACGGGAGTCCACAGCAGCCCTGGAGTCTCTATTTTAACAGACACACCAGGCGACTCAGATGTAGATGTGACCTGCACGTTGAAAACGCTGACCTGGACTGTTTCCCTAATAAGGCTCCTCAGAACAGAATTTGAGAAATGCAAATGTTGGTGCGGGGAATGAATGCACAGTCAGTCCCCAAAAAAGGCTGATTTGCTTCACTGCACCATAGTTCTCACTCACGTTCATTTGAATACATTTTTTGTTACAGCTGCAAGATAAGACCTCATTAACGAAAGGGGCAGAACAACAATGGACTTCAGAGGGGGCCGCCAACTATCGGCAGCACGACCCCAGTGTTCTGGCATCTAAAAATAAGTCTAGCAAAGCTAATAGTCCCGGTGCCGAGATTTCTGCTGTTTGGTTTAGTTTTAAATATGATCATCCAAATCAAAACGGACTTTCTCCAACATCTTTTTAAAGCCGGATAAAGAAGGGAACACTGTATTTCGGGGGTGGTAAACGTAAACCCACTTAGCACTTGGCAAATTATTAGTTTTGGTCTCAGGGTTTTTGTGAACGTTGACAATTAACCACTAACACCTCTGAGTTATCAACAGTCAAGTACCAGAAAGTAAACACACCAAAGGGATTTTGATTCTTTTGAATCGACAATATGTGAAATGGGTCATCACCATAATGAGCCAGGAATAAAGTGTTAAATATACACTGGAGCAGTGTCAAATTGGAGAAGATTCCTAACACCTCAACAGGACCTGCTTCAGACTCCTTCGCTAATTAAGAAACAGTACCTTGGGGTGCGCAATGGCAGGCAGCACTTTGGCAAAATGAAGTCAATATTTCAAAGAGGGAAAGTGCAGAGTGTTCTTAAAATGCAGAGTAACTGTGTTCAAACCAGGTTTCTGGAGACAGTATTGTGATCAAATATAGGTAATGCTCATTATCTGAGGATAATTAAAAGTAGGGTTTTTTTAATTCTCTTAAAGTGAATCAACTGAAGCACAGTATTACATTTAAAAAGGAAGGGGGAATTTTGTAAAACTAACCGTAATTATTAACATCAGTTTATTTAATCCATTTCACGGCTGAAATTTCAGTTAATAAGATAATGCTACCATCATACAAGATTGAGTGAGTGAGGACAAATTGTATGAGTTCACTGGGCCATATTTTTTTTTTATTTGATTTCTTTTCAAAGATAGTAACTATGGGCACTAAATATTTAGCTAAGGAATTCCCCTCCCCTTTTATATAATTTAAAATTGTGTATTATTAATGTTGTGAGGGAGTCTTAGAGATCATGCAATCTGTATTATCAAAAAGACTTTCATTTGTAAGTTATAAAAACCTAATGTGGTTTGAGCCAGGTTCTTATCCAACTAAAATACCAAATGCTCACCAGACATTAAGACTCTCATTTCTCCGTATCACTCAGCTCTGCTTTGTGGGCAAATTTGTTGGCATTATTCTTGGACAAGCTCTTCCCAAATAACCAAAATGGCCCTTTGGCTACTTGAAGATTATATTTCAGCAGCATAGCAACCAAGTAAGAAGCAAGAGTCTCTTTCCCAATAGTTTCAGCCACCAGTGTGATTTTTAAAATGTTAAACAACTGGATTTTCAGAAAAAATAAATGAACAAAAAACCTCTGGTTTTGGATATCCACTGGCATGTGCCAATTTCCATGGTGTAAATATTCAACCCTGGGCCAATTTCAACCGGCCAATTTGATATCACTAAACAAGGAACTGAGAAGAGATGTATGGTGTTTCTACCATAAAAAAAGAATGTGACATAAATAACTTATACAGCGTAGGTTATAATAAAATGTAGTACAATAATTAGAAAGCTATGAGTTTTGAGTATTCACTACCTTTATTTTAATATAATTATAAGTTTGTGTCATCTAATTTTTAAAAATGACTGTGTTAAACAACTGATTTGTGAAATTCCTAGAAATTAACATAGGCTCCTGTGGGCCAGTATGAGCCAGCACAACACTAAGCCCCTCAGAAATCCAGGAGGGGGGGGGCGCCTGGGTGGCTCAGTCGGTTAAGCATCCGACTTCAGCTCAGGTCATGATCTCGCGGTCCGTGAGTTCGAGCCCCGCGTCGGGCTCTGTGCTGATGGCTTGGAGCCTGGAGCCTGTTTCAGATCCTGTGTCTCCCTCTCTCTCGGACCCTCCCCCATTCATGCTCTGTCTCTCTCTGTCTCAAAAATAAATAAACGTTAAAAAAAAAAGAAATCCAGGAAGAAAGTTCACAGGAGCCTGACTTAGGTCACATGCCCATTTGTAGATCCATCTTTGAACCCGAGAGGACCTGGTGTTCCACCTGACCAAACCCGGACCAAACCCGGTCCAGGGCCAGGAACAGGATTAGACTGCAAGTGTGCAGACTGGGGAAGAGTCTATGGTGATGAGAAAAAGCAGTTCCACGGTAGAAGATGCTAGAAATAGGCTGGGCAGGCAAAACAACAGATATCCATTTAATAAATGAAATACCTCACTTATTGATGCACAAGGTAAGCATGGAATTTTATGATTCACTTTGAGAGTAAAAGAAGATAGTATTAATTATTATCCTGGAACCACAAATAAAGAGTTGAAGGCCCAGGAAGGGGGCCTTTCTGGCTGACATAGAGTCACACACGTCAAGTGAGTAAAAGAGACAGGAATAAAGGCCACATTTCCCGATTCCCAGTTTAGCATACTCCATAGACCTTCTCCATTGTAATGGCATTCCATTTTTTCTTTCTTTGGGATGGTTGGCCAATAGAAAAATAATCCCCAAATTGAAAAAACAGAGTAGATTTAGTAGTTGAAATGATCTGAAATGTACTTTTTATTTTTTTATGTTTATTTATCTATTTATATAGAAAGAGATGGAGTAAGAGGGGAAGGGGCAGAGAGACAGAGAGACCAAGCAGGCTGCATGCTCACTGTGGAGCCTAACACAGGCAGGGCTCGATCCCATGACCATGAGATCATGACCTGAGCCAAAATCAAGAATCGGACACTTAATCGACTGAGCTACCCAGGCGCTCCTGGAATGTACTTTTTAAAATTACGCATTGCACCTTCTACATCTCAAAGTTTCTTATCCAATGTTTTAATTCACGATACACTATTGTTGGCAATATAGAATTTCAAGAACAATTTGACAAAACCAGAAAAAAACCTTAACATCCTATATACCCTTTGCCCCCAAAACTTAACTTCTGTGGACTAGTTTAAGGACCTAATCACAGATGTGCTCAAACGTTTTACTTTAAGGATGTTAATCATAACATTAATGAGAATGAAAAGTTAGAAATAACTTACATGGTCAATACTAGACAAGTAGTCAGATAAATCATAATACATCAGTCCACTGAAGAGCCATAAAAATGAGGCAGACAAAGAAGAAGGAAATGCCCAGAAAAAGAAGTCCATAATATATGATCACATATTTTTGTGAGAGGAAAACACGACTGAGAGGAAAGACCATCCCAAAATATTCACAGCGATAATCTCTACATTGAACAAAAGTTGCTTTTTTTTATTTTTTGAAGATTCTTATTTTTGTGTCTTTTTAAATATTATCAACTATACAAGTTGCTCAACTATTTTAAAAAATTTGCGTACTCTGTCCACTGTAATGTGCTGGCTTTCTTCATGTCCCCATTGCTGCACTCATCCTGGTTTAAGATCAGTTTAAAACATTTTACTGGAGAGGAATCTGTCCAATGACAAGAATCACAGGGAAGGGGAGACTGTAAAAACACAACTAAAAACAGTATGTGTCTCTGTCAACATTCAGAAGTCTGATTTTGCTGGCCTCCGAAAGCTAGGACTTTCTGCTCTGTGCTGACTTTTTCACAACTGTCCTAACTTTGTTTTAAACTTCCTACCTTGAGAAACTGTTGTAAAAGAGCAGAAATACACATCAACTCAGATTATTTTCAAGAATCTCTTGGTGGATGCCTGGCCGACTCATTCAGGTGAGCATGTGACTCTTAATCGAAGGGTAGTGAGTTCAAGCCCCACGTTGGGCATGGAGCCTACTTAAGATAAAATTAAATGAAATTAAGTTAAAATGTAAAGAGGCACCTGGGTGGCTCAGTTGGTTGCGCATCCAACTCTTGATTTTGGCACAGGCCATGATCCCAGGGTTGAGGGATTGAGCCTTGCGTTGGGCTCCACGCAGAGCCTGGAGCCTGCTTGAGATTTTCTCTCTCTCTCTCTCTCTCTCTCTCCCTCTCTCCCTCTCTCCCTCTCCCCCCCCCCCCGCCTCTCTCCCCACTCATGCTGTCTCTATATAAAATTAAAAAAATAAAAAAGTAAAAAAATAATCTCTCCTGTTTCCCACATAAAGGATGAATTCCAAGAGCCATGGGCTTTTAAGAACCCAGCAAAGACTCGTGGAGGATTGAGAGACTCTCCAAACACAGTTTATAAAAGAGTCACAGGATCTAATTTTGAAATTCATTTAACCAGAGGAAATTGAAAGAATAAAGGATATGAAACAGGGAGAAGAATGTTGTGGAAAATGAGTTTCTTTAACGTCATTTAAAGGAAAGTTTATGAATGCAAATTTTAAAAACACAATCATACATTCCTTTTACAAGTCGTAATGAATTTTGAGGCGATCCAAACTCATTTACTTGAAGATAAAATATCACCCCAGCAACACACATGGTAAGAAGTCCCTGAAGGTACAAATCCATTTGCCTAGAGATGGATTTATTTTGCCATTAAGTAATAAGTGAAGGAGTGAACGAAGAAACAAGGACGCTTCTATAGAAATGTCTGCTTCAGGGCCCAGATTCTAAAGTTACAGCTCTTGCCTTAGAAAGAGAACTATACTTGGAAACTGAAAATATGAGTTTGGATCCTGGTTCTGCAATTTGTCAGCTCTAGTGCCTTGGAAAAAATAACTTCACCTCTCTAAATATCAAAATTTCAATCTTAAGCTACGGATGAAATTGTAACAACGCCACAGTTGTAAGCACAATGGCTACTACAAATGGGTTGCTCAATGAATATGTGTTGAACAATGGTGTTTAGGAGATTACTTTGCAAACTGTGTAGATAATAGTACTTTCTGTTACTATAGTAACGGCACCTGACACACATTACTTATCTATCTTTTGTGTTTTCTGCCTCCCCCGGCAAACGCAAGCTCCATGAAAGCAGGAATTTTCGTCTTTTCTGGGTCTGTTTCTGAATTGTCACTTTTTAGAATTTAAAACAAGGCCATCCGGGCAGGGAAATGGATAATGCCTGTGGAAAGATTTGTGTTTCAGGTTCTCTTTCCCTCCTCATATAATCTTGAAAAACCGACAGAGATACCTATAGCAGAAAGAACTCCTGGCCCTGAATTACCAATGCCTTAACCCAGTGAATGAGATTTTCTCTTAATAAGAATTCAGTCTCACAGAGCCTGGCTGGTTCAGTTGGTAGAGCATTATACTCTTGGTCTTGGGGTGGTGAGTTTGAGTGCCATGTTGGGTATAGAGATTACTTAAAAATAAAATCTTAAAAAAAAAAAAAAGAATTCCGTCTCAATCCCAGTAGGATGTGTTCAAACTACAGGAGTACACATCTTGCCATGAAAAAGAAAGCTACAGAAGATTTAAGGTGATCCAGTTTATATTTTACAGTGAGAAGCTGATGCCCTCTCTCCTTGAACATAAGCTCCATGAGGGCAAGGATTTTCCTCCAGCACCTAATACAGAGCCAATGACACTGTCCTTCAATAAACAGTTGTGGGGGCGCCTGGGTGGCTCAGTTGATTAATGTCCAACTTCGGCTCACATCACCAGCTCATGGTTCTGGAGTTCGAGCCCTGCATCAGGTTCTGTGCTGACAGCTCAGAGCCTGGAGCCTGCTTCGGATTCTGTGTCTCCCTCTCTCTCTGCCCCTCCTCCATTCATGCTCTGTCTCTCTCTCTCTCTCTCTCTCTCTCTCTCTCAAAAGTAAAATAAACATTAAAAAAAAACCTTTTTAAACAGTTGTGAGAAAAAAAAAAACATTTGGGAGATGAATTTTCTCTGTGATTAGGTTTCAGAACACAAAGCTGCTCTGGGACAGTGAAAGGTAGGTCTGTGAGAGGATCCTGGAGCCCAAGAGACAGATTTCCATAATCTCAAAGCAGGACATAGAGAGACAGAGGCACACTGAGTGCCATGAAAGGGAAATACCAGTGTGTCAGTGAAGAGAAGAAAATATATTGCAGGGATTGTTGTGAAATAGAAGAAATAGAAGCCAGAAGGTGATGGAACCACGTCATTTTAGGCAGGCTACCACTCCTAACCTAAGAAGAACACACATAGAAAATAAATCAGCCCATAAGAAGGATTTGGGTTGCTATATTTTGAAAGGCAGTTACTAAAAAGTGTCAACTTTTCTTAAAGTAATTTGCTCTTTGTCACCTAGAATAACAAAGCAGAGAGAGAAAAAAAGGCTAAAATGAAATTTTCTCACTTAATGCCTTAAAGCAGCTTCAATGTTACCTATCAGAGGCATTGACCAGGAAATGAATTCCTTGCTTGTCTCAGAGAAGTTCAATTATCTCCATGCTTTCTTCATGTGCATTCCGACTTTGACAGACAATTAAACAGTAGTTGGAAAACTGCACTTACCCGAGTGACAAGGTACCTTTTAAAACACCTTCCTGAAAACACCTGAAAAGCCTCTCTCATCTCAGAAGTTGTGACTTCCTCAGTTTCCCTAATTGTTGACACCTCAAGGAGGTAATTAACGTTTGTTCTGCTCTCTGTGCAGCGCTCTTAAAAAACAATGTTCCTTTCAGACTTCTGAGTGTAAAAAGAACATAAAGTCGCATTTCCTTTTAAACTGTGTGCAACAGACTCCTAGTAAAGGCTCCATTGAGATTTCCTGTAAAGCAAAGAGTGTGAAAGGGCCCAGAGTTTCCTGCCACACAACAGCGACACAGATTAAAATAAAGACCTAAATGATACACCTTGTTAACATGTGCTGCAATGCTTTATCAACACTATGGAAATTGGAATGTTTCTTTTATCCTTCTGAACTTTCTTGGAATGACTACCCAAATTCCCTTAATACATAGGCAGGAATGCACTTGGCAAGCTTTCTGGAGAGAAAAGAAAAAAGAGTTCAGCTTTGAAATCACTTGACATGATTTAATGGGAGCTTTAGAGAAAATGGAAGCTGTTGGCCAAATCTCGGGCTGCGTTATCGCAATGTGGACCTAGATACCATAGGGGACATTGGCTGTAACCGTCGCGGCTAGAAGCAAACAGCGCCATATGTCAACAGCAAGTACATTCAGTGATGGCCGCAAGAACAGTGAGGGGGACAAGCCAGGGTCTCGCCCCACAGACGTCTCCATAGAGGCTTTTTAAAGCCAACTACACAGTCCAAGCCAAAGCCCTAGTCTCCAAAGGATGAGCAGCTTTCTCATAGTAGACAAAATGCAGATACTGGCCTTGAGAAGCTGAGCCAAAAAAATTCTCACACGATAAAACACAGGACTTTACCTACAAAATTGTGTTGCAAACTTAAAATGTCCACCAAGAAATTCATCTGAAAAATTAGGAAGACACAAGAAGATATGGCATACTAGCTAGACATGATCTTGGAAGGAAAAGAAAAAAAAGATCATAATTAACTGAAATATCCTTGTGTTTGGATGGGAGTTGTGGTGACAAAAGAACAAATGGGGCAGTGTTGGCCACCCCCGTTTGTGACCAGGACTCTGCACAGACGTCCACTTTGTGCACCGGTAGCTCGCAGATGGAAGCGATCCATTCACATTTCCATTCCACTGTGGCTTACTTGTAAAAATTGTAATTCGAAAGGGAATGTTGAAATCCCAAGTATCTTATTTTTTGTGTAGACCGTTCTCTCACAGTTAGATGAGTAGTTGACTTCGCGACATGCCACAGGTCTCTGGTGAGTAACCAATCAACTGGTTTAGTGATTTTATCTTGCAATTTATATCTAATAAAAAGGGAAGAGGGAATTCCTCCAAGAAGTTTAAAAAATTAGCCTTAATTAAACGACATTTTAAGTAAAACAGGAAAATACCAAAACAACTAAAAGTTACACCTTCTACTCCGCTTTCACTCCTGACGTTGCAATGACTGGGGACGAGGGTAAGGAATGCCGTGAAAAAATGATGTGGAAAAACAAAGAAGCAAGAATTTGATAGAACACAGGTTTTTCTTGTATTTGGATTTAGCCAGTTCATCTGTCTGGTATTCTGACCCATAGGTTTATACAGAGAGTTTCTTAGAAATGGCTGAGGTATACTGACCAGAACTCTTGACGCTAGAAGCAGAAATCGTTTTCTAAAAAAAAAAAAAAAAAAAAGCCTGAACTGGGCCCCTGATTACCTGTGTGATCAAGTCACAACCTCTCCAAGCCTCATGTACAATATGAAGTTAATAATTCAGACTTCACAATGTTATGTTGAGGATTCAATAAAACAATGCATGTGAAAATGCTTGGTTAAGTACAAACTATATGTGATTGGATGTCAAATTCTGAGGGTCCCATTCAGTTCAAGGAAGCCTAGATCATAGAAGCTAATGCCTCACTTCCTACAGCCTAGTCATGGAACCTCTCAGAAAAGTGGAGGGCTCCGTTGGCTGAAGGTCAATGTGGAACAAGAAGCCAAGGGCAGTGTCCTAGGACCAATTGTCTTATAAACCAAAAATGGACCTGGTATTTACTATGCATCATGCACTTTAAAAAGCACTTTGCATATATTAGCCTATTTATACCTGACAACAACCATGAAAGGCAACAGTACTATCCTGATCATCCCCATTTAAGGCGGAGCACCTGAGACAAAGATAAAAACACAAAGAGGTTCAAGGTCAGCCGGCTCTGCAGAACCAGAAGGCAAACCCAAGCTCTGAGGTTCAAGAGTCTGTTCTTATCACTTCTCTTGCCCACACCAGCATGGAACAAGAGAAGCCCCCAAGCTCCGTGCCATGGCAGTGCTGAGAAAGCCAAAGAGGCCTGGGGTCTGAACAGAGAGTCTCAGGCAGCTGGGTATGGAGTCTTGGGCACCGGAGGCAGTGGTCAGGCCAGTGGTCAGTAGTGGTGACCAGATGAAAGCACAGGAGGAAAAAGCAGCATCAGGGCACATCGCATTAACCGCAGCAGACAGAGCAGGGACAGATCTGCCCAGGTACAGAGCAGGACAAGACATTTCATGAGGACCAGATGCTCGCTCTGTGGTCAGCAAGCACATGCTGTGCAGACAAGGTGGGAGGAACCCCCTCCACCCCCCGTAGGGTATGGAGGAGCCACGAAGAAAGCGACTACTAAAAGCAGAAGAGACTCCAGTGCCTTTCATCACAAAACCAAGTGTTTCCTTCCTTTAGGGAGCGTAGAGTCTGGATACCAAGATCAGTTCACGAGGAGAAAGTAAGTTGGCAGGTTTGTATCTGCCAAGGTCCTTTACTCGCTGTTCTCTCCACCTGAAATGTTCTTCCCCAGATCCTTTGTCTCATCTCTCTCCCATTTTGTTCAAATGTCACTTCTTGGAAGACGCCATCACTCTCTATGCTCTTGCTCTGCGTTAATACACCAAGCTGTAATCACTTCACTTATGATCTTTCCTCCAACCAGAGTGTAAGCTCTCTGAGCATAAGGACTTGGTTTCCTTATTGCTTTCTTCTCAATACCGAAAACCCTGCCTCCCGAATATCAGACACCCAGTGACATTCGTTGGCTGACTGAATGCACCAGTTGTGCTCATATCAACCCCGACACATACATATTTAGGCTAACAGAGCTACAAGGGAACATAGCATCCAGTTTAATAAATCCCCATTTTTTTTCTTTTAATCAGAATACATCCTTCAAAGACTAAGATATAAGCAGAAAAAAGCCCTAGCAGCTCTGCTTGAATCCCGGAAGTGAGGGAGAGGCACTACAATTCTAGAAAGAATTGTAGAGAACTATTTGGAAAACATTTATCTAGACCAACAGCTTTATTTTTTAACTGAAGAAATCGAAGCCCAGAGAGGTTACGTCATTTGCTGAAAGTCACTAAGTCCAAAAGTTAGTTTTCATGAACTCGAATCTGAATGAATACCGTATTTGCGAGTTGCCTGTTTTGTACCAGGCAAGGTGAAGGTTCTGATTCCAGAAATGACCCCCCTATTTAGATTTTGTGTGATGGGTACCTTGCCTGCAGATTCCAACGGGCATGGCAGTCTTTGAAAATCACAAATCCAGGCTCTGGGAAAAGAGTTCCGTTTTCTATTTTTTTTTTTTTTTTTGTCATAATAACTAAAATTTGGCAGACATAACTAATGACACAATGCAAGTTTCTTCTACTTCTTGATACTGTTTCCCTCACTTGCACACCCAGGATTTTAGCCTCATTTCTTTCTGCAGTTCAGTGATGTTCCTTCCTCCCGAAGTCCTCCCCTCCTCCAAACAATGTTGTGCCACACATGCTCCACATCTGTCAAAATGCCCTCTAGCTACACTCCAAAATACTTACACACACAGTTCTTCCTGAGTATGTGCATGTGGTTCCCTCTCTCTGTGTCTCTGTCTCTGTATCTCTCTCTCTCTCTCTCTCTCACACACACACACACACACACATACACACACACACACACACACACACACACTTCAACTCTTGCTATAATAGGCTCTTTCTTCAAGTCTTTGGCATTCAAGACTCTCTTCTTTTGGTGTATCTTTCCTCCTCCCCATCCCCCTCTCCCCCCCTCCTCCTCCCCCCTTCTTCCCCCCTCCACCTCCTCCTCCTCTCTCCCCCTCCTCTTACTCCTCCCTTTCTCCCCCCTCCTCCTCCTCCCCCCCCTCCTCCTCCTCCCCCCCCTCCTCCTCCTCCTCCCCCTCCTCCTCCTCCTCCCCCTCCTCCTCCTCCTCCCCCTCCTCCTCCTCCTCCTCCTCCAGGCTCTGCCAGGCCTGACTCATTTGCTACTTTACTCCATTCCATGGCTCCTGCAGATGACAGGGGGGAGCAGGACCATTGGCCATGAGTACCAAGTGATATGTTATTATGGAAAATTCTTCTCTAAATGAAACTCAGCCATCTGGCAAAACGTGTAACAAGAGGAAACCAAAGGGAGAAGGAAAAATCCATGAAACATTTGCTCATTTCAGGTTAGGAAGGAAGATAAAAAACAGAAGATGATCTACTCAAATCCATCTAGTTAACATGGAACATAAAGTAAACAGGCTGGATCAGTGATAGAAACACCTTAGAAACACCTGTATTCCGGTCTTGTGTACTTAATATTTAAATTCAAGATCTGAAGTTAAGTTTTGCCAAGAGAAACTTGTGGGAGGTAACATTTTTAATGGAGTTAGCAGGGGAGAAAATTTGCACCTCTTCCTGGTGTAATCTGTGAATTACATTTCTTTGCCTTGCTCTTCCTAAGTGAAAGTAAAAACTATCCTATGTAAGATTTTTCTTTAAGTTCCTTGGTTTTTTTTAAATATTTTAATGTCAAAATAAAAAATTATCTAACATTTATTCTTTATGTCCATATTTTAAATACTCTGTCTGATTTTTAAATATTCTACTCAGGTAACCTTAAATCAGAACAGAAGGTCAAAGGATAGAGTTAGAATCATAATATATTCCTTCTCATAAAAAGCTATACATCAACCACAATGAAGATTTTTCCACTTTATCTTCAACTGAGACAGGATTCTGGCACAAAGCAGAGAAAGAATGTGCTTTATGAAAAACAGACAATGCTGACTTTTCCATAACTTGGCTCTATCAAGTAGAAAGTTATTTTCTAGTAATGAAAATACACGACCGTTTATGTTTGAATAATAATCGTGTTTGAATTCACATCATAATTGGGATGTGAATTATCTACATCAAAAGTGGAAAAAAGAGAGTGGTGATTATCAAAAGACTTTCAAGCACCTCTTAGTTCCCCCACTCTGCAAATAAAATGATGATATGCAAATTGTAAAACATCCTAACCACTCCTTCAAAAACAGATCGTTCCTGGCTCCTATCAATGGTATGTGTCCTGTGGAGGGATCCAAGATTCAACATTTGATCTGCCCAAGAGAACCAGCATCTTTGCGCTGGGCACACACTCCACATATGTGAAACTTCAAACTCGGACTCTGTCTTTCAAAACCTTATTTCTTTCCTGATTGTAGCTACGTCATGCTCTTTGCTATTTGTTGTCATGGGCTCGGATCTCCAACTTCTTGCACGGACGACAGAGTCCCCCACAGGAAGAGAGTCTGTGACTGTGAGTGAAAAAGGGAAGAAAACTCCCCATTTCCCCCCTTGATGATGAACTGTTTGTTTACATGTTTCTTCCTTCCTCTATCTGTATCTTCCCCTTGGAGTAGTGGCAGTGCAAACTGAATACTGGCTCGGTAAATGTGGAACCGTTGAAATTCCTTTGATTAGAGGCAACAGAAGAAAGTCTCACACTTGCTCTGGCCAAAAAAAGATAAGAAAGAAAAGAAAAGAAAAGGAAGACGAAGGAGTGAGAGATTTATCATTGGGATACAGAGGTGATTCACACAACCCAAGGATAGGAATGTGGCCAGGCTTAGGGAAGACTAGAACAGGAGTGGAAGGTAGAGACCTCTTCTCTTCTGCTTCATCCTTCTTCTTCTTCTTTTTTAATGTTTATTTACATAGTTTGAGGGGCAGTGAGAGAATCCCTGAGCAGGCCCTGTGCTGCCAGCACAGAGCCCTCTCTGCAGATCCATCTCACCAAACACGAGATCGTGACCTGAGCCGAAACCCAGAGTCAGATGGTCAACCAACTGAGCCACCCAGGCATCCCAATATGCTTCATCTTTCTTAATGTGCTGCTACTTTGTCCACTGGGTGAATATAAAATGGACACCCATAACTCCCAAGTTCAAGTTCAAATATTAAATTTCCAGTTTTTCAAGAGATTCTTCCTCAGCATCCATAGAAACGGTTCACATTGGCTTACTGCACACCCTTCACCCAATCAGTGGTGACCGGGAGGGGTAAGGTCACCTTGCCATTGAGCTTCAGGTTGCCCACCATTCAGAAGGGGTGACCGAGTGGTGATGTGTTGGGCAAGACATGAGATATAGTCACCACCTGGTGACTGAACCAGGAAAACTAACCAGGAAACAGAGCAGAAGTGACACCTAAAAGAAACTGACATTATTATTTTAGCCATTGGAAAAATATATTTGTGACAGACAGGGCTTGCTAAGCGTAAACCACATGGAATCCCAATATAATAGAAAGATTAAATGTGTAACTTGGGTGACCCGTGAGGAAGCACTTCTCATCCCTTCTCAAAAATCCCCAAGAAAATGATCCCACTGAATTGCAGTTGACACAGAGTAAGTCCTGTTAAACTCTGATAATTTTATTTTAAACTTTGTGTGAGAGAAGGGGTCAGTGAGGCAGAGGGCAGGAGTACAAGACAGCGCGCAAGGAAAACATCTGAGTGAGGTACAGCAAGAGGCTCCATTCCATTGTGGCCTGGAGACCGAAGGAGGGGGCACTTCCCCCTTGTCCCTCAGCCCCTCAGAAAGCCTGTGTCATCAGCAGCACCCCCTCCACCTCGGTCTGTTCCTTGGCCTGTGGTCCCTTCAACCTAACACAAGAACCGTTTGCCACCAGGCTCTCGGTAAAGACAGCCCCCACCATTTAACATCTCCCAGACCCGGAATCCAGTGCCCTGGGTCCTGTAAGTTCCTGCGTGTCTGTTACATATCAACACAGCAAGGAGTCTCCGAAATATAAACGAGATGTTGAGAAAATGAAGTGTCTTTGCAGAGGTGAAGGACAGCACAACGCACAACACAAGGCTGTCGCCTCATATTAACATTACCCAAGAGATCGTTTCAGGCTTGAACACATGGGCCTCAGCCCAGTTGCAGAAAAGGATAGGGCCTTGTGGGTAGGACTTTTTTTAAGGTATGAGAAGCCTTAGAGTGTCTCTGGGAACCAACAAGCCATCTAAAAATGTATGCTTCATGTTTATTAAACACAGTTCTATTCCAGAATTCTAGCATCTACAATTAGAGCAATTGGGGCACCTGGGTGGCTCAGTCAGTGAAACGTCCGACTTCGGTTCAGCTCATGATCTCATGGTTCATGGGTTCAAGCCCCGCTTCGAGCTCTTAGCTCTCAGCACAGAGCTGGCTTCAGGTCCTCTGTCCTCCTCTCTCTCTGCCCCTCCCCTGCTCGCTCTCTCTCTCTCTCTCTCAAAAATAAACATTTTTTTTAAATAAAAACAAAATAAAATTAGAGCATTTGAACAAGAAGCCAGCAACCAGCAAACAGTATGAAGAGCAGCCTTGGGCAGGTCTGCCACATGCACGGAAACTGCACCCCATGCCCAGGACTCAGGAACGCTGTGGTGTCACCTTCCTTCTCTCTGTCCCAGCAGAAACTCATCCCTGATGACAAGGATGGCAGCAACAGAACCTTCTGTCTCTGCTTCTCCTCTCTTAGAAGCTTCAGCGGTACAGGAAGTGTTATTTAAGAGAATGGGAGAGGAAAGAAGGAAATATCAATGGAAACAGGGCAAGCATGAGCTCGTTTAAAATAAAAGAATGGTGCTGTTGACTTTCAATTCCAAAGCAAAAGTCTGCAAATGACATTACTAGTCAACTCGGTAATGAGAACCGTGCTTTAGAGTTTGTAAACTCCTGGTGAAAGACGATGAACTTTGTGGGCTTGACTTCTTGCCCAAGAGTTTTCCAAAGACCCTAGAATCATTTACCTCCAAAGGGAGTACCGGCTGCAGAGCCTTGTTAAAAATACCTACAAGATTTTAGCTTCTGTTGTCTTCCCACTTCTGGAGAATATTGGTGTTACCAAAATCTCTTCTGGGGAACATCAGTGTTACCAAAAGAAACTTTAATCCTTCATCAGTCAGTCTTTCACTGATTTATCTAATACCTTTAAAAAACAAAACACAAAAAACTGGTTATTCACTATGTCCCAGGCACCGTACTAGTTGCTGGGACTATGACAATAAGAAAGACTTAGACAGTATGCTTAAGGGGCTTTCAGTGGGTGGAGGAAGAACAGTGACAGAACCAATGCGCAATATTCCTAACTGGAATCCCCTTGAAACTTGCAATCCTGCCAGATACTCCTAACCCTATTGAGCAGTGTTGGACATATTTTTCACCCAGTCTCCATAGTCAAATGTTGGGGAAATAATGACATTTTCTGATCACAAAAGTACCAAATATCAGGAGAAATCATCACCCAGCATATAAGGAAGATGGGGCGGATAAGGATAGAAAGTAAATAAATTACAGTCTTCAGAGAGAAGGACCAGGTTACAGAAGCACCATAAGTTGAAACAAAATTTCTTCAAATGAAATATATGAGATAGAAAGATACACACCTTAACCTTACAGAATGTTATATGTCAATTATATCTCAATAAAGCTGGAGAGAAAAATAAAATAAAAATCTCCCAGGGCTCCTTGGTGCCCGCCTAACAGAATTTAAGCATACCTGCTCACACAAACAGTTGATGCAGTCATTCAGTGGAACCTATCTATGCTATGTAATGACCTAGGCAATGGGAATCCGGGGCTCTGATCACTGCCCTGAAGAATCTCAGTCCAAATGAGAACACAGGTAAAAAATAATAACAACAGTAACTGTGATATAATAGTGATATAATACCCTCAGAGCCATTGTCATGTTTACATTCAAGGTGCCGTGGAAGCACAATGAATGGAGAGTCAAATCCTTCCCAGGGCAAAAGGGAAATAAAATTTTAGAATAGATGTTCACATGAAGACTTGAAGGATCAATGAGAATTCTTAAAGAGATAGAGAAAGAAAAGTCACAGCAAATTAGGCAAAGCAAAGGGACTGAAGCATCGTTTTCCTTATTCTTTTCTATGGAATTATCCGATTGTTTAGATGGGTCAGTCAGCCAACTCGGGCAAGGTAACTACACCTGTCTACACAGCCTGTCCTGAGCAAGTAAAACTCTTGGCTTTAAGAAGTAAGGGTTTTTCTAGGAATGTATGCATATTTGAGCCTTTTACCTGTTTGGAGATTTCTCAAAAGTATATATGAGAGCAGAAGACTGTATTTACACCTGGCAAGAATGAGTTTTATATACCTATGCAGCTTAAATCTTATCAATTTATTGTTTGGTTACTTTTTTGATCTAAAAATCAAGGGTGCTTTTAGTAAAAAGTGAAAGGCAAAGTTGGCCATTATGTAGGTGAGTTGATACATAGAGATAATTTTTATTGCATGAGCAATAGGAGATAATTCGGCAGTAATCTGGTAATTTAGGCTGTGTACATCACTGAATGTTAAGATATACTTATTCAACAAAAGTAATATAGATGCAAGACTTGGTGCTCAATCATTACAAAGACCCAGCTGTCCCTCAGAGAGCATACATTCTAGATAGACAATGAATAGGAATAGAAGTTTAAAAGACAATGAAAGTAGGGGTGCCTGGGTGGCTCAGTGGGTTAAGGTCCGACTTCAGCTCAGGTCACGATCTCACGGTCCGTGAGTTCGAGCCCCGGGTCGGGCTCTGTGCTGACAGCTCAGAGCCTGGAGCCACCTTCAGATTCTGTGTCTCCCTCTCTCCCTGCTCCTCCCCTGCTCATGTTCTGTCTCTCTCTGTCTCAAAAATAAATAAAAACATTTAAAAATTTTTAAAAAATAAAAAATAAATAAATAAAAGATAATGAAAGTAGTGACAAGGGCCAGGAAGGAAACAGAAAATAATATACTAAGCAGATGCTCCTCTCTGGGGAAGCAATGCTTTGGCAAAGACCTGAGATGAGACTAAAAACTTGAACTCCTGGAGTTAAATGTTCATTTGGGTTTCTACATGGATTAAATGAATAACGGTATAAAAGGGGAAAGGATGCATTCTGGAGCCGGGCAAACAGAATCCAGCCATCACCACTTGGGACAAGTTACTTCTCATTTCTGGGCATCTGCTTCCTCCCCTGCAGTTTGGCCATGATGATGGCCACTTACCTGAGCCACTGATGGAGCCAAAAGAGGAAAATGCAAGAATAACCAGATATGCTGCTATATTAACTCATTTTTATCACCCAGCAAACCCAGACATAGGTACCGTTATTATCCCCAGTTTACAGATGAGGAAACAGAACATAAATTAGAACTGAGGTTTAAATAAGGGCAGTCTGCAGATCCCACGCTTTTAAAATACTATATTCTGCTGTCCTGGTATTTTTAGCAGACAGGCAGGGCTCAGTCTTCTTCCCTTTACTTTGGACAAATACAGTTTTAGAAAACAGAAATCTGATTACGAATTTATCCTAAGAAAATAATATGTGAGACCAAAGAATTCGCTAAAGAAGGCTCATCGTCACTACTAAAGAACATTAAAAAAAATTAATGTTAATGTCCAATAAATGTATCATAGAGCGATAAAAATGGCTGTAAAAGAGTATTAAATAGCATGAAGAAGTGTTCATTATATATTAACTGAAAAGCAGCTTTCACTTGTCCAGTGTGATCACTTTTTGTAATATATGCATGCCCACAAATAAAAGGCCAGAAAAAACATTTTCTTTATGCATTTCTATATCTTTAAAAATGTTTATAATGAACATGTTCTTTCAGCACAAGAGAAAGAATAGAATGGAAGTTATCAAAACACTACTCCTTTTACAATGGTCTCTTCATCTTTGTTTATTCGTATAATTTATTTTTCCTTGTGGAATAATACTTCTGCTAACAAAGATACAACATTCCAACCATACGTTGCATTCTCGGAAGTTTAAAGACCAGGGGTGGACAAATATAGAGTACTCTGGCATTTGCACCGCCTTCCAGTTTGGCTGCAATGGGACCCCTCCTCTCCACAGGCCCTCTCCAAGTTCATTGCTTACCCCACCAAGGATCTTACCCGTCTCTCGGGGGCAACATGAAGGGCAGTTGGAATGTGCGTTTCTCTGATGGAGAGGAGGAGCATGTGGTTCCTTGCCACTTAAAACGATTAAAATGCTGGTCATTCATGTGGAATAGAGCTAAAGAATGGGTTGTTAGAATTAGGCATGTTAATTTAACGGCCAGCCTACCACGGTGAGGAAATCGGACCTCATTTGATTCTTCTGACTGCGACTACAACTGATACCTTTACGCTTAGAGAACCCTGTAGCACACTAACCTATAAAACAGATAAATTAGAGGAAGCGTTTCTGCATCACACAGAAAAAGATGCTTTGCTTTACAAAAGATTCACCTCAGGGTTTTTCTGGTTTTTTTGTTTTGTTTTGTTTTAATATAGGGACCCCTGTGAACAGCTGTTTATTTGTTTACAGGTCATTAACTATTTGGCTGAAAGACAGGCAGGTCTGGGTGGGTTCAGGAGCCAGCGCCACTAGGAACTAGAGATCAACAAAACATGAAAACAGAGCTTTCTGGTGGTGAATCCCACCCTCTTTTTCCTGCCCTGTGTGTAGGAAGGTACTGCTAGAGAGCCAAGAAAAGACAGGCAGATTGGCAGGAAAGTAATTTTAGTGCAGTTCTGAGAAAGGTACAATATGGGTTTATGCATAGCGGGGGAGGAAGGAGGAGCAGGCATGGAGAGGGGAGGCCTGTCCCCTAGGCTGTGGGTGGTGGCTGGGGCTGTGTGGCTCCCGGCAGGACTGTGGTGGGAGGAACCGTGGATCTGGATCCTAGATCCCAGTCCATATGCCCGGGCTCTGCTGTTGAGGCTTTGGAATAAGAGCTCTTGTTTTGCAAATCCAGAATACTCCCTAAGACACATCTTAAGCCAGAGCAGGGCCCTAAGAAAGAGCTGTCCCAGAGCTCTTGAACCTCTACAGCAATTAACAGGTCCTGATTTTTGTAAATTTCTGTGCATCCATTAAACCATTCAAAAATAAAACAAAACAAAAATAATAAGATACAGTGTTGCTTCTCCCATTTCCTCAGAAAAATTCTATGCCCAGAGCTTTGTCCTCAACAAACCTGGGTCTCACAGTCTCTTATCCCCCCTGAGAAGCAGGCTGGTTTTAGGTTTAACTGCTCAACCGTTGCTTTCTGTTTCACTTAATGAAAAATTTAATTTTTCTGGCAATTATTGATCTGATGTCAGTCCTTCATTCCACAGGAGATGATTTATGGCCAGATTCCATGATGTGCATTGATCCAAGGCTTTTAATACTCCTTTACAGCACTTATTTTCCTACTAGTCTGAGAATCAGAGCTGGCAGGATTCCCTTTCTGACTGCTATAGCATCATTTTCAGGAACACAGACAGGAGTCAACCACAATCTCCTCTGATTTTAACTTGTGCCTGAACTATGAGGTACCAGCTCCAAATGCAATCCTACTTTGGCCAACGGAAGATAAGGATCCTTTTTATGCCGATTGTATGGCACCACTTCCAGATTCCAGGAGTGGCCTCTAAAAGTAGTTGAACCTGTTGACCAATTACTGTCTAGAAGAACGGCTAAATAGTAATTACGTCACACCAAACTCGGCTCTTGTCAGATGCATGTCACATATAAGTGAATAACAGTAAACAATTTTATCCAAACGATTTCCCCCATTCAGTTATACAGGCTTCGCTCTAAGGCTGAATTATCTTGCAACCAAATCAGGTTGTAGTCCTATTTAAAATTAAACATGATTCAGGAGTTAAATCAAGATTCCCTGAGGGCAGAAATGAACGGGGTTTAGGGTGACTGCTTCCCTTAAAACACTCCAGACCAAGTCATCTTATTTTTTTAATAGAATAGAACTTTGGAGATTCAGCTAAGTATTTCCTTTAATTCTTAAACAGATGAATAGCTCAGAAATGAGAAAACCCTCTACATTGTCCATAGATGTTACTGAGTTTATTGTCTATTATTTTACTCAAGAGCCTTTGTTTAGATATCCTTTTGACAAATCTCTTTAAGAGCTTAAGATTCTCTTCCAAAAAAAAAAAAAAAAAAAAAAAA
This sequence comes from Panthera tigris, assembly GCF_018350195.1. Classification (NCBI taxonomy): domain Eukaryota; kingdom Metazoa; phylum Chordata; class Mammalia; order Carnivora; family Felidae; genus Panthera; species Panthera tigris. Next base: position 69,377,014 of record NC_056666.1, on the reverse strand, counting down.
AAAAAAGAGCTTTCTTTTGTGATAAACCTTGATCCTTGAGGGCTTTGCAAATTGTCATATTTCCTACTTTATCTTGGCAGCTAGAAAGCATAGCACCTGGCAGGGAAGACTAGGTGGCTAGGACAAGGGGTGAGAGGGAGATGTTCTTATCATATACATGTTTTACCTTTTGAATTTTGAAACTTATGCCTGCATTATCTACCAAAAATGTGAATAAAATTTCAATAAGAAGGCACAATGACAACTTAGAAGACTGTCCTTTATTCTGCTATTATTCCCTTCCCTGTTTTTGGTGGCGATTGCTAGATTGTTTTTGCTTTGCTGTGTTTATTTTTACACCGTCCTTATGTGGCAAAATTAAAAGTTAGCAATTCTTACTGGAATTAGGCTAGGTATAAATACACAAATACATACACACCCCACACACATACCCAAAGTCACACACTCCAATCCTCGTGCTGAAAGACCCCTGCAAAGCCCCTGCTCCCCTCCCCTGACCTGATGACTGGGAAAGACAGGCCGGAGAAGATTGGTACTGTCCCTCATCAATGGTGAACTTGGACCCAGAACCCATGCCCCCATAATTCCCAGTCCATTGCCCTTTCATTAGCATTGAATCCACACTTTAAATCAACCAAAAATACGATTTGCTTTATAAAAGTACTGTTGCAAGCCACTTGGAGAAGGCTAATAATTGCAAAAGCAAAAGCTATCTCCAAGAACCGATTTTCATCTTTACAGGAAAATGAAATGAGCCCAGATATGTACTTTCTTTTCTTCAGCAGTGCTATTTATATTCGGCGACTTGTGGTACTTTGAGGAAAAGGACATCAGTTTAGTCAGTTTCTGCTCCACTGGTTCCTTCCTCCCTGTCACCGTAAGCTAAAAAAAAATATATAAACTCCTTAGCACAGCACCAGCGTCCTTCCGATTTCCGATTCCTGCTTTCCAGCCTGGTCTGTCAGCTCTCCTGCACACAACTGCCTATTTTCCACCATGCCAAACTACTGCTGGGCTCCTCCACATGCCATTTCCTCTGGCGTTTGCTTGTGTCTGCACGCACTGCCCCCTCCGAGGGACATCTCTCTTCCACCGAAACCCGCCCCTCCTCCACGGTAGCTCTTTGGTGAAGACTCTGTCACTTCCTGGGAAACACTCGCCTGACCTCACAGGTGTCATTCCTTGCCCCTTCCTTTGCTCTCTGCTTCCATTAACATTTGCCAGACGCCTCTTTCAGCATTTCCCTCACTGTGGGGTGAATATTTATGACGTGTGTCTTCCTGATGAAACTGTGAGCTCCAAAGCAGGACAACTGTCTTTTTTGTAGTCATTTCCCCACTGGCTGCCTAGCATTGTGCTCAGCATACAGTAGGTGATCAATAAATGTTCTCAGAAGGGAAAGGGGGAGAGAGGGAGCAAGGGGAGCCACTATTTGGGACGCAAACAGAAAAGAGCCATCCTGTATGTTCATCTTTAGATTGTAGCTAAGGAATAGAATATTTCCCCTATGGCTAGTGGACCCCGAATTAGCTACTTAAAAAGAAATTTAGAAAACCAGGCAACACAGGCCTCAGGTTGAATTAGCTACTTAAAAAGAAAACTTAGAAAACCACGCAAGGGCAGCCCTGGGGTAGGAAAGCAAGCAGATACAATCTTTGCTGCCTTGTTCTCTTCTTTCTATCTAGGCTCCTGCCTGGGAGCTACTCTTAGGGGAACATTCCCTCTGCCTCACATAAAGGCAGGGAAGCATTTGTATTAGCCTTTGGTATTAAGCGGAATGTCTTGCACTATGCCTACATAATAGTTATTATACACAAAACTGAGACCAGTACTTACAAGCCCATGACTTATGCCTCTAATTCATTGTACCAGCCAGCCCCTCATCTCTTGAACTTTACTGAATGACACCAGTTTCTCCAACTGGGAACAAAAGAAAAAAGTAGAAGTCTGACAGCCCAGTTCTAATCCCCACTGTGCCATGTGACTGTGAGATATTTTTTTTTTCCTTTCTCCTCAGGTTCCTCCTCTATAAAAGGAGATGTTTGGACTAACGGCCCCTTCTAGATCTAAAAGCTTTTTTTTTTTTTTTTAATGTTTCTTTATGTTTGAGAGAGAGACAGTGTGAGCCAGGGAGGGGCAGAGAGTGAGGGTGTGGGGGGGGAGACGCAGAATCTGAAGCAGGCTCCAGGCTCTGAGCTGTCAGCACAGAGCCTGATGTGGGGCTCAAACTCACGAACCGTGAGATCATGACCTGAGCCACCCAGGTGCTCCAAGATCTAAAAGCTTTGATTTTGCATCAGAGTATAATGGGGAGATGAAACTACATACTTACTAAATACGAGTAATCGACCAATATTTATTGCATTCAGAGGATGTGCAGGCACAGTATCAAGGACATAGGTGTATGTGAGGGATATAAAGAAAGATTGGAAATGACCCCTGCCCTCTAAGGGCCAACAATCTAATCAGAACTTTACAACACGCAAAGCCTGCCAAATATTATCAAATCAGGCATGTGAAGCACCAGGTGAGGAAGAGAGATGATAAAAGCTTTGACACCACATTGCTGATATGTTAGCAAACCTCACTCATAGCAGACAAGGGAAAGAACGGACCGCTGAAATACTGACAATACTAACTGCCCCAACTTACGATGCTCCTAAATCAGGGAGTCATCTATGGTACTCTGTTAGTTTACATCAATTTCAGCATCAAATTTAACAAGGAAAAAGAAGGGACACCTGGGTGGCTTAGTCGGTTAAGCATCTGACCCTTGATTTCCGCTCAGGTCATGATCTCATGCTTCGTGAGTTCAAGCCCCACATCGGTCTCTGTGCTGGCGGCTCAGAGCCCGCTTGAGATTCTCTCTCTGCCTCTTCCCTACTTGCGTGCTTGTGCTCTCTCTCTCTCTCACTCTCTCTTTCTCTATCTCAAAAGTAAATAAATATGTAAAAAAAAAAAAAAAAAAGAGGAAAGGAAAGAAAATGCACTCCTCCAGAGTGAACCCTCAAGACCTGAATAAAAATAATGTCAATAAGTAACAATAGGGCACCTGGGTGGCTCAGTCGGTTCAGCGTCCGACTTCAGCTCAGGTCACCATCTCTCACAGCTCGTGGCTCGAGCCCTGCGACGGGCTCTGTGCTGACAGCTCGGAGCCTGGAGCCTGCTTCAGATTCTGTGTCCCCCCTCTCTCTGCCCCTCCCCAACTCGTGCTCTGTCTCTCAAGGATGAATAAACGTTAAAAAAACAAAATAATAATAATAGTAACGGTAGTAACAACTTGCCAAGTGCCAAGTCCACTGATCGGCACTTGCACTGTGAAGTCAGGTGACTTAGTTCTGTTTCCAATGACTGCTCCCATGAAGAGTGCTTCCCTGACGGACTCATCCACCTCAACCGTGGGGAGAAAATAGTATCAGCGTATATCTGCCGAGACTAGGACAAGAACTTCCTCTCCTTCGGCTGTGTTTTGAGAATTACCCCTCCTCTCTCCTTTTCCTCCCTACGCTTGTCTCCCACACACCTTTCCTGATTCTTGCGGTGACTCGATGAACAAAGCCATAAACACCCCACCGTACTCACATTTCTCTCAGGCCCCGCTGACAGGATTGCCTGCCTACTCTAACGATGCAGCGAGAGAGTGAGAGAGCAACAGTCTCACAGGCCAACTCCAACTTCAGATTAGACAAGATTTCATACGACTGGAAAATACGAAGTTCAAATGCCACGCAGAAGCATGCGCTGGGATCTCACCATCTTGAGTCACTTATGTGGAGAAAATGTACTCCCGATTCTTTGACTTCATTTCCAGCTCCTTTCTCTGGGGGGCGTTTCTTTTTTTCTTTTTCTCATATTGAATTATTCTGCTTCGGTGGCTGAAATAGTACTTTTTAGCAAGAGTGGGTTGTAACTCTGAAACTCTATAAAAAGGATTAAGTGTGTTAATTTGCTTGGCACCCTAATTTCCTCTGTTTCTCTGTGAGGCCCCTTAAACTTCATTATTACACAACATGGAAAGCTAAATTAAAAGAGAAATCTCCTGTCAGGTAACTAACCCTGAAAATTAAAATATTGCCGTTAGATTATCGGTGTAGTCCCCCGTTTGCCTTTTAACCTAATGGAGGTAGTAAACTAATTTCCTTTCTACGTTGCACTCAGTCACATCATGAGTGACACATTATTCTGCTAATGCGTTAGGACAGTAATGTAGAGGAGAGTGTGCTCTAGTCACAAGGTAGGCACACTAACAAAAGAGGCTAACTTTGAAGCCCATTGGTGGCTCTCACTCACCCGAAAACCACATCCTGGTGCAGGGTGCTGGCCTGGAAGCCAGTTCCCAGGGGATCAGGAATGTGGCTCCAGGATGCTCCCGCCCCCTTCCTACCACGTGACTCCGGATCTGGATTTTCAGAGTGGGTGAGCATAAGGCTACTGTTTCCTTTTGGTTTTTTCTGCTCAGAAATGGCACGTAGTGCACCATTCAACGGGTTCCCCCTTCCCATCTCAAACTCCAGATGATGGACCGTAAGTTTAGCAAGCTCTATGTGAAAGTTGTTCCTTTTTCACACTTACAGCCCATAGCCACACTACTGAGCATGTAATTTTTTTTTCTTACGCTTGCTTAAATTTTGTTTTACTTTAATGCCCCACAAATTCTGGGCTCAGGGTGGGAGTTGGGAGTTGGCTTATGGAGGCGGGGTGGCCATGAGCAGGAGTTGTGGAGTTATTTAAACTCTGACATCTGGAAACTCCTGCCCCAGCCAAAGCATGAGGGAGGGAAAAAGCTAATTTAGACATTGCAGGTCATTCTTGAAGATATTTATGGAACACTATGTGCTATCTATAGGAAATCTCCAAGCCCACGGTCAAAAGAATAAGCAACATTCTGAAGCAAGAATTGCAACGTTTTATAAAAAGGAGAGAATATGTAGTCAGACCCAAGATCTAGAGTTTGAGAGGCAGAGGATTGATTTTAATGGTCCTTCAGTGATTCAACTAAAAGCTCCAAAGTTCCTTTTTGATGAAAAAAAGAGAAAATGAGGCACCATTTAACTCAAGACATTTCCAGGAAGGTCATTAGAAGCCATCATGTCACTCTCTTAAGTTTTTATAAGCTGTCAAAGTGAATAAATTAGTTGTGTCTCTACATTGCACTAAGAAGATTTGAAATAGAATAGGGATAATAGCTGGGAGCAAAAAGGACACTTATTTTTCTTCTTTCTCTCTCTTTCTCATACTCACAAGTATGTAAAATCGATCGTGTTTGGTTTGAAGTATAAATAAGGAAGACAGAATCAGAGAACCAAAATACACAAACACCAGTCTATCCTCCAGTCTCAGCCTCTCCATTTTGGCGGTGGAGATCCAATTAATCTTGTTCCCCAAAGCGAGGTATCTACTCTGGGTATCCTACCAGTAGCAGCCATGCCCCACCATGGGTAGATACCATTGGATTTCACCCCGCTTTCTAATTTGGTCACTGGGACTCTGGTCCACACTTGAACTCCAGCTCCTTTGGTTGAATGCTGACAATCTAACACTCCCTCTTCCTGGGAGGTGAGACCCTGCCCCAAGCCCTAATTGCCGCTTCACCTGGCCCACTGTCTCCCCATCCGTGGCTGTCTCTATTGCCCAAATGCCTGCCCCTGCGTTCCTGTAGACTGTGGACCACACTAGCCTTGGCTGGATCACCTTAGGCATGTGCTGACCAGCTCTATCTGTCCCCCACTCACTCCTTCGCTCCCTCTATTGAGACCCCAGTAGTCACTTATCGTTCTGTGTATACTGAGCACCTACTCTGTTCCAGTAGTGCAAGGCAGTGGAGTCACAACTGCTCCTCAAGGAGCAGACCAGCAGCAGAGACAACAGATGGAAGATTACAAAGATTGCTCTGACAAAGGAGCAGACCCTAACTCACCATCTTGCTCCCACTCACCTTTGAAGTGATCTTGGATTCTTGCATATATCCTGGGGCAGTTTTCACAAGAGATGATCAATGTTCACAGTTTGGCTCAGCTGACTGTTAAAATATTTAACTCTTTTTTCTTTAAGGAATTGATTGATTGATTGATTGACTGATTTAGAGAGTGAGAGGACAAGCAGGGGTGGGGCAGAGAGACAGGGAGAGAGAGAGAATCCCAAGCAGGCTCTGCGCTGTCAGCACAGAGCCCGAGGAGGGGCCGAATTCTGTGAACCATGAGATCCTGACCTGAGCCAAATCAAGAGTCAGACGCTCAACTGACTGAGCCACCCAGGTGCCCCAGACATATAATTCCTTTTTAAATGAGCAGCAGAGAGTGGTTGAGTATTGCCAAGGAATGATAATTTCAAGATCACTACTGGCCAAACTCCCAAAAGCCTGGTGCATATTTATTTATGGAGGATTGCCTGAAGGACACGCGCAGATTAGCCAGTATACTTTATACAGCTACTATCAACTGCAGAACCTTCCTGAGGTCCCCAAGGCCCACCCTTCAGGACCTCAGAGGGCCTCCTGCAAACCTCTAATTTAGATGTTCAATAGAACTATTAGGGCTTCATGGAGCACAGTTTGTTCTGGGTGGTCTGAAATTTAGCAGAAGAGGCTAGGTACTACTCTGCTCTTGAAATGCCCTCTGCTCTTGAATTCTTTCACACCACGTCCTCCCTCTCTCATTCCTAGATCTTTGGCTTCTTAGTCAGTTTGGAGGGTTACCTTCTCCTGATATCCAAAACTGAACTCACCAGCCTCCCCCACCAAAGCTTGTTCATGACGCAGCCTCTGCCCGTCTCCCCAGGCTCATCCACGCCTCCATCACTGCTCTCCCCTTGTCCCCCAAACTGTGGCCAGACTGGACATCTTTCAGTTTCTCAGATCCACCACACCCTCACTTTTACACATGATGTTCCCTCTAACTAAATTGGTTGACCATGGACACACACACACACACACACACACACACACACACACCTTTCCCTAGGTAGTTCACCTTTCAGGTGCCTCTTCTCCCAGGAAGCCTTCCCTGACCCTACCTCTATCCCCTCCAGCTATGTGGCTTACCTCTGCTGTGCCCTACCAGAACACTTTGGACTACCAACTTCCTTGTGATTGTCATATACTCTGTGCAGTGCCTGCCACAAAGTGAAGTGAATTAAATTACTTTCTGGAAAAGGAATTTTCTGAGAAATGAATTGACAGATGCTCTCACCAACAGCCCCAAGAAACGCATTGTCATGTACTCTGTGAGGATGTTGTTGAGGATACTGTACATCATTTTTCTAGAGCCTTATTCATGATGACCTGCTCTGGGTGCTTCCTCCTGCTCTTTGAGTTAGCAATAGTTGTGCTTCTCCTAAAAGGAGTATTTTATCTTAGACACATTTTCAATTGTGTAAGAATTATGATACCCTTGTTATATTGGCTGCTAGAAACCTGAAAGCTAAATTGTGTGCCACTCTTTATGGAATTCATTTTATAAATTTGTCTCATTTCTGTTTCTCATTTCATACTTACTTTCAAATTACAATTTCAAGTTCACTTGCCATATGTTATTGTTGCTTAATTGTAAGTGGGCTTAACTCTTTTTGGAATAAGATCAGGTATAATTAATCAAATAAACAAATGATGTGATAAAAGAGTAGAAAGTTGAACAGAGAAAGGTAGCATCTAAATGGTGAAGGGAATGTACCAGTTAGTATTCTTTAATTTGCAAGTCACTTAAACCCCAAACTGGCTTCAAAGACAACAACAAAATATCAATTTAATCTGAAAAACTCAGTGGTAGTTTGTTTTCAGGCAAGGTTTGATCCAGGAGCTCAAAGAAGAGCGATAGGGATAAAAACTTTGTTTGGTTTATTATTAAATTTCCAGCAAAGAGGTCACTATTATATAAATGCTCAATAAGTATTTGTTGACTTTGTTGTTGTCAAACTCCTAAAAGTTCCTGCAAGATCCCAGGATCTATCCTGGATCATATGCCCATCCCTGGACCAATCTTTTGATTAGGAGGATCCAGGCCCCTAATTTTCCAGTCTTAGTCACACAGTCCAAACAACAAAGCCAGGGGTGAGTCCCCAAGGCAACCATAGGCATCGCAATGGGCGAAAATGGTTCTCCAAAGAAAATCTGGGCATTGCAAAGGAGAAATAGATGCTAGACAGACAAAACAATATGCATATGGATGGACAATCAAGAAGGTAATGCTTCAGTTGAATTTTAAAGGCTAAGCAGGAGTTAGCTATTAAAGAGGGCAGTTATCAGTGGGTAACATTCTAGGTCTGTTCAAAGCACAGAGGCATAAAATAGCTTAATGCTTTTGAAGAATTGTAAATACTTTAATATGCTTAGAGCAAACAAGGGTGGGGACCGGTAGGAAAATAACTAGAGAGATAGAGTACAAATATGAGGGATATTTTAGGCTAATACAGGAGGGTGTACTCAACCTAGGAAACCTATGTAGAATTTCTAGCAGGGGAACATGCCTTACAGCTAAGCCTATGACCTTCATTAAATTTTTTTTTAACGTTTATTTATTATTGAGAGACAGAGAGACACAGAGCATGAGCAGGGGAGAGGCCGAGAGATGGAGAGACACAGAATCCAAAGCAGGCTCCAGGCTCTGAGCTGTCAGCACAGAGTCCAACGCAGGGCTCGAACTGACAAACTGCGAGATCATGACCTGAGCCGTAGTCGGACGCTCAACCGTCTGAGCCACCCAGGCGCCCCAGCCTATGACCTTCATTAAAGAGTCAAAACTGGTTTGCCCTGGAAACACTGAGTGGAGCTGAGTCTTCAGGTCACGGAAAGGAGTCCCAGTTGTGGGCAAACACAGGGAACAGGGACCAAGCAAAGCCTAGGAATCACCAAACAGAGCCTGCCAACACTGTCCGGTTCTTGCTTTTTTAAGGTCCGAGCTTGGGGCCTAAGCTGTCGAGAACTTTTCATCTTCGCGTGATAGCACTCTTCTGTGAGCCGAGAGATATTCAATGGCATGACTTGGTTGCATATTGCATTCATTTGCTGAAGCTGCCATAACAACACCCCACAAACTGGGTGCCTTAAACAACAGGAATTTATTGTAGCATAGTTCTGGGGGCTAGAAGTCTGAGATCACAGTGTCAGCAGGGCTTGGTTCCTCTGAGGGCTGTGAGAAAGAATCTGTTCCATGTGTCTCATCTAGCTTCTGGTGATCTCTTGGTTTGCAGATGCATCACCTTTAACTTTGCCTCCATTCCATATTCACCTGGTGGTCTCCCTGTGTGCATGTCTGTTTCCAAATCTCCCCTTGTTATAAGGACTCCAGTCATATTGGATCAGGGCTCACCCTACTGACCTCATTTTAACCTGATTATCTCTACAAAGACTGTACCTCCAAACCAGATTACATACTGAGGTACTAGAGGTGAGCACTTCAGTGGATGAATCTCTGGAGGACACAGTTTAATGCATCAAGCTATCATCTTAAAAATACAGTTGTGGGGCGCCTGGGTGGCTCAGTCAGCTAAGCATCCGACTTCAGCTCAGGTCCTGATCTCGCGGTTCATGAGTTCAAGCCCCACATCGGGCTCTGTGCTGACAACCTGGAGCCTGCTTCGGATCCTCTGTCCCCCTCTCTCTGCCTCTCCCCGTGTGTGTGTTCTGTCTCTCTCTCTCTTTCTCTCTCTCAAAAAAATATATAAACTTAAAAAAAAAGATCCGTTTGTTATCAAGGCTGTAAAAGAAAAGTAAACATTCCCTAAGTGAATTTATTTGCTTATAAAGGGTATGGTACCATGTTGGTTTGTAAAGGCAAAGAAAGTAACACCAGTAATACAAAAGACCCAGAAGCAACCCAATACTCCACAATGAAGAGTGGAGTATTGAATGCTTTTTTCTATTAAGTTTTAAAATGCTTTTTTTCCTACTTGTAGGATTTTTCACGGACCCTAGTGTAGAGAAGAGTGGCTGTGGCGTTATACAAACTTTCCAACTATTGAGTCTTTTCTGCACACCTAGCCTTCAATCCTCCCCTAAAGTTCTCTGAGGTAGTTATTACTCTCCTCATTTGCAAATGAAGAAACTAAGAATCACCTCAAGATTAACTGCATTTCCCGGGCTGCATTTGGTGGGCAGCGGGGCTGGGATTTGAATTCAGATTTCTCTGATGACAAATCACCACATGCAGTATCCAAAGTAGTGTTAGGAGAGTCCTGGTTGAAGACCAAGCATTCACATTTTCATTGAATCCAAAATATGCTGCCCGACACACTGTCTGGAGAGGAAGTAAGCCTCTGGAGGGAACAGTTGTGGATGCCCTGCCATGCCCAACATGTTTGATGCTCAAGTAAACAACACCTTTGTGGAGTCATCATAGAGTTATAAGTCCTCTGATAACAGATTCATCTCTTAGCATAAGAAAGTAGCATTTCCCCCAATTAGTGGGGAAGTCCAAGAGCAGGCATTACAAATATTCTCTCCATGAGCTTCTACATACCCAATTCTGCCTGCTACAAATGCCTGCTGGTCCACTGAAAAGGACTTTCTCATGAAGACGCCACAGTATGAGTGACTCATTCTCTGCTCCATCCTCCATGGATTCTATTCTCCTGCATCACTCATTTGGTTGGGAAAGTGCTTTCATGTGAAGGTCTTGATTGAGACAATAGACAGATAGACACCCACAGATACTAGCAAAGAGAGTGGACTCTCTGCCTCTAAAAGTACTAATTTTACTACCTCCATGGGTGAAACAAATCACCTTGTCAGTCTTCTTGGGCAGTTCTGGAGGTTAGAGAGAAGCTAAAAGTTTATAGCTTAATAGAAGCATTTGTAACCATGGCAAGATAAACAGACATAACTTAAAAGCTAACTCCAATAAAATGCCGAGGGGCAAGAAAGCCTAGGTCGTTTCCCTTCAGATTCCCATCAGTTACAAACACCACAAGCAAGTGGAGTTATTTCAAAAGCAACAGCCTTGTTTCCTGAGTGATCTGTGCTCAAAGAATTAGAAACTCATCCTGTGTATCTAGAAGGGAGACAGTTTCTGTAGTGCAGGAGATGTGAGTCAGACTTGGAATTACAGAGCACAGTGCCAAGGCGAAACCTTTCCCTAGATTTGTACCATTTCCTCCTCCCTTTGCCTTTAGATGTTATTTCCTTACATCCTCTTTTTCATCGGCTCTATTTTTGCTGAGTTGTCCCTTGCTTCACTTCCAATGAAAATCCAGGAGACTCGGTGCTCTGAAAAATTCTGAAATTGGCAATTTTGATTTTTCTTAAAGGAATAAAAATGCTTCTTACAACACCCCCCCCCCGCGTGCGCGCGCGCGCGCGCACACACACACACACACACACACACACACATCTTCGTCTTCCTGGAAGATGATACAGTATCCTAGAGGGTTGTGACAGGGGTTGAGAGATCAACAAAATCCAGCTTTGCAGAGACACCTGTCAAGTTGGGGGTTAGCAGCTGCCATGGAGTCTGCCCTCTGCAACCTCGGGGGAAATCGTACCCACATGGGTGTGTGACTCCACTGATCTGGAACTGGAAATGGTGAGAGGTTCTAAGGGGACACAAATGTCAGGGCAGAACTTGCAAACAGGCCTAGTACATCCTGGGAGAAAGTGCCTGAGAGCCCAACCCTGGGAATCGGGCAGAGAGAAAACCTGGAGAGTAGTTGGCCAATGAAAAAATGATCCTCGTGATCAAATTAATACTCTGAAAACGACTCTAAAGTAAGACGCGCTAACTTGGGTCAGGCTCTGGACATTGGGGTGAGCTCAGGTTCTCACATGAGCCCCCCACACTTGGGGAATTTCTTTGAGATGCTAGGACCGTCGAGGAGGGGAAGGGAAAAAACTAGAGGCTGAATATTCGGCTTCTTGCTCCCAGGCCCAGGCAGCCCAGCCTGCAGGATTACACGAGATAGGATCGAGTCCAAGGGGGTCCCCAGCGAGGCGAGGCGAGGCGCGCCGGAAGGAATCTAAGAGTTTAATTAACTACCCCTTTCCCCAGCACACACGCCAAGTGAAGAGAGACCCAAATAGGCAATCCCCAAACCGTTTGATCAGAGGAAATTGGGTTTGTCTTTTCCCCCGCGTCACCCCTTCCTGTCTTTCAATCCATCAGGATTGTTGGTTTAAAAAAAGGGGGAGGGAGCATAAAATCGGGGGCGGGGCGGAGGAGAAGAGCGAGCTGCACTTGAGAACCTGGGCTGCGCCAGGGTGAACTTCATCTCGCAGCTTACCCGCCCCCAGCTCCGCGCCTCCGGCTGCTCGCCCAGCGGGTCCTGCCCAGCTCGCCGCCCGCCCAGCCGCACGCACTCCCGGCCGCGCCGCCCTGCGCCCGCGCGCCCTCCGGAGCCGGGCACCGACCTCGCCGCTCGGGGCCGAGCCGGGGCGCGCGTGGGTGCGCGCCGAGCGGCCTGGATCCCGCGGCGGTGTCCGCGCTCCGCGTTTTCGCTCCCGCCGGGCCCCGGAGGCCGAGGGCGGGGTGCGCGGCGGCGCCGCGGCGCGGGGCTCCGGAGTCGGAGCGCACTCTGCCTGCAGCCCGCTGCGAGCGCCGCCTTCCGCGGCCGCCGCCGCCGCCGCCCGACAGCGCGCCCCGGAACATGCCCGCCGCGCGCCGCCTGCGCTGACTTCCCCGAGGGGCCCCGCGGCCGGCGCAGCGACTTGCCGGGCTCTCTGGATGGTTCGCTGGCTGCCCGCCCTCGCCCACCCCTGACGCCGCGGACCGCAGCACCGCAGACCTGCCGCGGCGCGGAGGACCGTCCAGCCGACCGCTCTCTGCCTCGCGCGGGGTGAGTGGCAGCCCGGCTCCCACCGGCTCTGCAGAGGGGCTGCGGCGCGGCAGTGGGGGGCGAGCGCCGGGCGGGAAGGGCTAGGCACCCACGGGGTCACTGCGGGAGGTTGGGGGGGGGGGGTGCTGTGCTGTGACATCCAGGCTGGGCCGGCAGAGCAGACAGCAAGGGAGAAGGGCATAATCTGCTTGTTGGGCTGTGTAGACGGTGAAAGCAGATACTAGGTTGCAGCACCGACAGGGCTTCAGATAGGCTGTCCGCATGGCTCCGGTTTGCTGCATCACTACCAACTCTTCCCCTGATTCTCTCCTACGTGGAAACCCGTTCAGTGGCCCCAGAGTCGGGGCGATGAGGGGCGCAGGGAGGCGAGGGTGCGTCGGCGTGTGTCCGCCGCTTGGGATCTCCTGTCACCTACTGGCGTCCGGAGGGAGGGTGCTGATTCCCTCCCAAGGCTCTGCGGGAAGGGCCGGTTGCTTTTCGGCAGGGGTGCTTCGGCTCCCCCGCGCCCCCCACCCCCATCCTCGACAAAGGTATTTTCTGAAGGTAGCACGTCCCTGGAAAAGAATGGGAGCGTCTTCCTCCCTTTTCGGCAGAAAAAAAGTTGGAGAAACTGGGCATGTTAATTATTAGCAGGGCCGGGACTCGGGATGCAGCAGAAAGCTGTTAAAATTTCATTGCCCTCTAAGAAAAACAAACGACATCGCCAGTGCCATATTATCTGGGGGGCCTTGGGGGTAATTGCCCACAGATTGTCTTCAGGAGCCTGAAGAACGACATACGGATGGCACCGCACTGAGTTCCAGCCTGCCTGAGGGCGATTCAGAGTCAGAACCCAAAGGTGTTCGATTGCTGATTTTCTAAAGAGTATGGGAGGCAAGTGCGGCCATGAACAAGGTGAAGAGCGCAGCCTGGGAACCTGCCTAAAAGGAAAAAAGCCCCTGGAAAGATGTGGCCTCTCCGGAGAGGTTCACATGCATCTGTGCTGTAAAAAGCATGCATGTGTATGTGACTTTTAGAATGGATTTGATGCAGGACGCTTTGTACCTAACAAAATCGAACGTGAGCATGCCTTACAGTTTCGTGTCCCTCTGTCTTCATTTTAATCAGCTGTGTGTGCAGCTGGTGTTACATAATTGACGTGCTTCACCCTCAGATTATTTTTTAATGTACTTTTGGAGGAAGGGGAACTTCTGCTCTCCCTTCAGACAAGCCCAAGGTGTAGACCAGCAAGGGTTGCTGGATGTTTGCCCTGGTCCGGCTCCAGATGTGTGAGCTCAGCTGTTGCCTGTCACTTAGGTGACAACTGGCCTTTTCCCACTAAGCCTTTGCTGTCTCCATTCTCCTCAGCAAAGTGTCAGTGTTCAGCCGCCTTCTATTATCAAGAGTGGACTGCAGCCCCTTGGGGAGGCGGCAGTCTTGTTTGACCATCCTCAACAATATGTGTTTTCAGACTCTAGGAAGGGGGGGAAATCCCATGACAGCAAGATAGATACATTTTGAATTGAGCACCAACTTAATCCAAAGATTCTGCTTTAATCAAGACAGCTCTGGAAGGATGACGCAATATTTGTCAAGCCTTTTTCCCTGGAACAATATTTACTCCCACCAAGGGATTTTAAACTTAAACAGCAGCCATTTATCTTGCTGTCTGGTGGGGCCTGGTTCGGGTTGCCTCCAGTGGGGTCCTAGCCTAGGTGGCTGGTTTGGCCTGGGACAGGAATCTGTCATTGTAACCCAGCTGGAGCCCGAAGAAAGCAAAATACAGCACCTGCTGGTAGGGGGGGTGGGGGGGGGGGTTTCTAACTGCCATCAACTGGCCAGTCAGGAAACACAGAAGGAGATATTTTACAAGCCCTTCCAGAAATGTTTATACAGAGGATTTAAAGGTTAACAATGCATGTGTTCTACATATTAAAACTAAAGGTTCTGGAAACAAATGGACATTACCCACAGTTAAGAGTCAGCATGCTTGCTGATGGACTCGAAAATCTGTTTTAATAAGTCATGGCTAACAATAGTGACTCATTCCTGTGAATAAATCTAGGAAGGAAGGAAAGAAGGAGGGAAGGGAAGGATCAAGGGAGGGAGGGGAAGAGAGGAGGAAAGGAGGAGGGAAGAGCTGGATGGTACATAGAGGTAGCCATATTGATGTGAGCAAATGGGTTTAGTAAATTAATTTTTCCATCCTTAATTTGGTACTTACTGTTGATTTGTCACTGTGTGATCCTGTTGGTTTACAGGTTTGTTTTTTTTTTTTTAAGAAAAGTTATATATTTTACTAAAGTGACAGATTCAATCAGTTCTGCTAACAATACCAATGAAACTTAAAAAGTTTATCATGTTTTTATAATCAACTTCCATGGAACCACCATTTGTCTCTGTAATAAAGGAGATTGCAATGAGTCAGCTTTGGTCATGCAAATAAAATCTAATATCAGCTGGGAAGAAAAAAAAAAACCTTGTAGGGTTAATAGCTAAACTATTAAGTTTAGAGTCAGATGTGGGTAAAAGTCTGATTGCTACTAATATCCTCTCCTGTGATAATTCTGAAAAGACACAAAAGAAAAAGTTAAAATTTGAGGTTTCTTTAATGAAGGATTTGAAAAATTAAGCTGAAATCTAAGTTTTAAAAAGTGGCATTATAAAATAATTTTTCTAAAAACTTTGATAATTCCTTGAAAGCAAAACACAGAGTTGAATATTATGAGGGATGTTCAAATTATTCATGGAATGGAAGGAGAATCTTTAAAAATGACCTTCCAGTAACTAAGTAACTCTTAATGGCCTAAACCTGTAGTTTGTGTTTTCCAATATTATGGGAAATGATTTTCAGAAAAAAATTATCATTACCAGTATTCTAGTTAATTGCAGTCAGTTTTCTGGTTAAAGTAGTTCATAAAGAATAGATTTTTCCTTTTAAAGAAGGGAAGTAATTTAAAAAGTCAAAGTGATTCTCATCTGTGCATAGAAATGTTAAGGATGCCACTTGACCAGGATAGACTCCTTCCTGTTGGAAAGATGGCTCTCTCTCTTTTCCCCTCACTTTTTGTAAAATAATATCAATTGTTTAACTCTTATTAGTGTGAGAATATTCAATTTGCTTATAGCCACATGTAATTATTCCATAATAAAGAGGTGTTAAGAAAGTGAATGAATTGGATTTCTTGGTTGGTTGGTTGGTTGGTGTTTTAAGGGACCCTTACGGCTTTTTCTTTTGGTCACAGAACAAAGCATTTTCATTTTGTGCACTAACATCTTTGGAAGGCTGTTGTGAGAGCAAACACACTGGAAGAAGAAAGTCCAATAATCTAGGTGCCAAGTCCCGTATTGTTGCAGTTCCTCGAAACCTCGGGCAGCATGTGGGGCCAGCGCTCCAGAGCAGGGTACGGGGACAGAGATGGCACCCGGAACCACAGCAGTCCCCCCACTTCTGGACTTCACCATCTCCCATAGACACAAGTGTACCCCGTCAGCTCCCACCACCACCCCGTAACACAAGACCACACTCAGTTTGCAGCTGTGCTGAACTGAAGTCAAGGAGGGTAACTGCATGTGTGTTGGTGAAGGAACACTTGGAACAGTGGAAATGGGGGATCCAGCTAAGCCCATGTTTCCCTCATTCCCCTCTCTCCCGAAGGAGGGATGGTGGGAAGAGGCATACATTCCAAGTTGGAGCATGCTGATGTCATGACGCTTCTGGCGCGGAGATACGACAGAATAATCGGATCACTTCCCTGTGTGCCAGAATGACACGATTTTTCCAAGAACCAGTCCTGAGCCCGTGGTCCGCTGGCACTATTTCCAGTTACTAGAGGGGATCAGACCTCTCAAAGAAAATGGAATTGTTCCTCCTGTGTTTCTGTGTTGTTCACTTGTTTAGACTAAATTCCAAATGCATTTTGGTCACTTTTGAAGGGACCTCTCTAGGAACAAGAGTGATTGCCCATCCTGAAGGGATTAGACCTTTCCAGCTTCATTTCCTTATAAAGAGAGATTTTAAATTTAAAATACAAATAAAAATGTCAGCAAGGCGGATGCCAGCGTAAACATTTTGAAACTTAAAGCTGTAAACTATCAAACAGCTTTCATTTACCTTACCTAACTTTCCCCCAACCACACCCCCAACCCCCCACCCCTATCCCCCATCCCCCATCCCCCCAACCCCTGTCCCACTTAACTTTACTTAACTTCCCACCCGCCTTCTGTAAGTTTGGTCCTAAGCGATCCCTCTGACCAATTAAACTGCAGTTGTATTTTTCTCACTGGTAGATTTGGGGTCAACTCTTGGGAGAGGTGCCTTTCATTTCTAGTGGATTGCACTTCAGGAAAAAAAAAAAAGTTAGGGCTGTGTTATTTCAGTTGTTCTAGAACTGAAGTCATATACTTCTAAGAGTTTTGACCCAATTGCTGATTTATAGCATTCCCCAGCTTTTGCTTTGTGTATGCTTCTCTGTTTCCTTCTTTTCTCATTGGGTCTCTGGAAAGAAAGATTTGTCAATAATACAGTGGAAATATTGCAGTCAGATGCAGACCGGTAAGTAGACGACTCAGTGCAGTGTGCTCTCACTCAGCTGCCCTTCTTTTATCCGAGGCAGATCCCACAGCTCGCAATTATGGTCTTTGACTTTGGTAACAATTCTGTTTGAAATGTTTCCAATTACACACAATATTGGCGGCATGTAGCAGCTGCATGCCAAAAAGCATTTCGAAGCATGTTCCAAGAATCAGGCTGTGATTGCTTTTAATTTAAATAAAGGCTATTTGGTTTCCTGTGAAGTTTTTTATAACCACCCCCCCCCCATTTTTGTTGCCTTAAAAAAAAAAGTCTGATATAAAGTAGCCACCACTTAACAAGATACAATATTGGTCCTGGTTTGTAGGATGGCCCTTTGCTTTGAGCAAGCATAACTGAACTTTTCATTAAAGGAAATTTTAAAGAAACATTGTACAGTAGTTTGGATTTCCCCAAAGAATAAGAAGGGAAGAGGTTATCTGATCACATACTGTAAGTAGCTAATGTTTTCAGGTTTCCCCGCCCCTTTCTTCTTTAGCCAAATATCATTCTAATTATCTTTGTAGGGGCACCTGGGTGGCTCAGTCGGTTAAGCCTCTGACCGGTTCAGGTCATGATCTCTTCGTGAGCTTGAGCCCTGCACCGGGTTCTGTGCTGACAGTTAAGAGCCTGGAGCCTGCTTCAGATTCTGTGTCTCCCTCTCTCTCTGCCCTCCCCTGCTCCCACTCTGTCTGTCTCTCTCTTTCTCAAAATTAAATAAACATAAAAAAAAAAAATCCCCTTGTGGGGAAACTTAAATTATCTTTTTAGGTCACTGGAGACTATTTGACATACTGTCTTCAGATTTTTCTATTTTACTTTTGTGAGCCCATGATCATGTGTTAAAAATACATTAAAAGAGTAGAGAGGTCAATAAGAATATTCTTTAAAGGAGTGGTGGGGGCGGTGGGGGGGGGGCGGTAAGGGGGGAGACCAGCAAATAATTCCACCATTCTGCAGCAACCAGGCCCTCCAGATCTGCCCCCTCTGTGGGGTTGAAATTTCTGAACACTGAAACCTTTTAAAACAGTAGTGGTTTCAATCTTTTAATAGCTACCAGATATACCTGACTTATTAAATCTGAAAATAAGAAAATATACACTCTCAGGACTTGGAGTGAAGCTATTGGTTATAGCACCCGGGCGGCGGGGGGCGGGGAGGGTTCTGTTTCCAGGATAGTTTGTTGGCCCATTTGAAATGTAACACCTAGAGCTAGAGGGTATCCAATAACTGAGGTGCTAAGATGGTCCTTATTAAGGTGTTTTCACATAGGCTCTTTCAATCCTGGCAAAAACATCCTATAGAATATAGTGCTTCTTTGGGTTGAACAGTAGTTGACTTGCATAAATGCCAACATCTCTTCTGGCATTTTTGGAAATCTTCCATAGTGTAATAAATAGTGCTGTATAATCCAAATTTGTAAATGCCATGTTTCATGTAGCCCCTGTAGAGACAGCTGAAATTAACCCAGGCTGCTAGGAATCATTGAGATCCTGGAGGCTACTGCCTAAATCCAAGGTACTACCTTTAACGAACGATAGTGAAGGCGTTTGATACAATCTAGGAGAAAGTGTGAGGTTCGATTTCATATAGCAGTGTCTTGTGAAGAAGTGCCCTCCGACTGATGCTTAGACTTCTCCTTTATCCTTGAAACACTGTCTTGCAATTAATTTTAATTCTAAAAATTTCCTTTTAAGAGGAAATTTGCTCAGCTCGAGGTAAAATGAGGTTTATGTTGCTTTATCAGCTGAGCACCCCAGCCTGCCAGATACATGCCCCACCAGGGCCCATTGCTATAGTGACAAAGCCCACAGTAACCATGGTTGAAATAGAAAGTCTATTAAAACCCTTTTCTATATTGGCCATCTCCTCTGCCCTAGTTAAAATGCTGTCTTCTGGACACACACACATACACACACACACACACAAATACAAGAGCATATATACCACTCTTTCAGTCTAAAAATAGTAAACTGATTTAAACCATGTTACAGTTTCACCAAAAGCATTTGCGCTTCTTTTTTTTTTTTCCTTTTATCTCACTGATAAGCAAATAATATGGTAATCTCCTGAAGACACTCAGGACTTGTTAACCGTAATTGATATTGCCAACTATGTTATTTACATGCTTGGATAATCTAAGGTCCTTAGGATCTGAAAAAGAGCTAGTGTGGCATTTTGTTTTGTTTTAAAACATCACTTCCAAACAATTTAGGGAACGGTTAGATTTTATGTGCAAAGACTGCTTAGTGCTCCAGTGTTGAAACACTTATTCTAATGTGCGTCAAAAAAAAAGACGGCATTTTAAATTCTTCTGTGACTATGTAATAAGTGTGTTCGGAGCTTGGAGGATGTGCATGTTACATAATTTTTAGAAAGAGATAAAGTGAGGTCTGAAGTACCTTAGAGAATCACAGATGTTTCTTGTAAGAAAATCCATATGCTTCCTACAAATTTTGAACTGCTTTCTGATGCTTAGCTTTGTTAATTGCAAGGATCACATGAATAATTTCATTGAGTTCCTTAGTTCTTATTTACGCGAGCCTTGAGAAAGGAGCTGAAGTGGTAAATAACTTGCTCCCCTCACCTAATTCTAAAGTGCTTTGGCCCTTATGTTTTTGTGAATGTGAAGGGAGGGAATAAAATATACAGAGAAGATGTTTGTGTTTAGTTAACGTAATCATGTAAGTTTCCTTTGTGGGCCTTCTATAAGCTTAAACAGCTTGCCAGGCTAATAGCCAAAAACATGTCCTTAAGTACTGCCAAACATGTTAAAGGCAGACCAGTCTTTCTTCATATTGAGGTGTTAGAAATGTTTTTTTTTTTGACCTTCTGAATTTTAAGGAATAAACCAGAAAAATCACTCTCTCCTCCCCGTCCTTATCTGTGAAACCCAAAATTATTATTCATTGCAGTGCTGACATGAGAAACTGATAGGAATAATGATATTTATTTGAGAATGTTTTAAACTAGCTTGACTTGGCTGTTTAAGGAGGAAGCAACCAGCTTGCTATGGTGTATGATGGGTCTTTTGCTATTTATATGTTTGTCTTGCCCGTTGACACTGGCTTTTTACTTTGGTTCAGTAACTTTTGGCAAGTACTGGTCAGTTTATCCTGTCTCTTCTTGAGCAGAGCTTCAAGAATAGTGCTAGGGTGCCTGGGTGGCTCATTCAGTTAAGCGTCCTATTTGGCTCAGGTCATGATTTCATAGTTCGTGGGTTTGAGCCCTGTGTCAGGTTCTGTGCTGACAGCTCAGAGCCTGGAGCCTGCTTCAGAAACTGTCCCTCCCTGGCTCACACTCTCTGTCTCTCAAAATAAATAAACATTAAAAAAAAAAAAAAAAAAAGGAATAGACAATAGTGATGTGGTATAATAATGCAAAAAAGACAGCTTTTCTCCAGTCTCTTTCTGAAAATCAGGAAAATTAGACTGTAATATAGCTGTGTGATTTTGGGGAGGCCTCTCAACCTCTCTGGGCCTCAGTTTCCTCATATTTAAGTGAGGGAATTAGGCTGGATCAGTACATATTAACCAAAGGTTTGAATCATAAATGTCTTTGCAGCTTTTTCAAAATACAAATACACAAAGATTTTAAGGCAGGAGGTTTTGAGTGTGGTCTTGCACATTTAGCCTGAAAAGGGTTCGTAGGTAATTCGATGCGCAGCTGTGGTTAAGAGCCACTAAATCAGATGATCTCTAAGATTTCCTTCTAGTTCTAAAATTTTGTTTCTAATCCTACTAAGCTGAACTGCTTTTCTTTCCTTCTTTCCTTTCTCCCTCCTTCCTTCACCTCTATGTTTATTCCTCATGTTGCTGTCAAAAATTTATAGATACCGTGGTAGCCCAGTTTCAGGATGGTCTATGTTCTGCTCTTGTAAATACTACTGGTAATTAATGTGAGGGAGGGACCATGTCTGCTCACCATTGCATACCCAATGCCTACCTAACATGGCCTGGCACATGACAAATAGAGCCGAGAAAGTCAGGAAACTTTTTGAAAATGTAATATTACGTTCCAAAATAACATGCTCGATAGGCTTTTTGTCAACATTCCAGATACCTTTCCAAATTAAAAACAATGGATATAATTGTTCATCTGAAAAACAACATGACAACTATATCATTTTCCTTCTGTTTCCAGACTTTTGGAATATCCCGTAGTGTATCGATTATTTTCGGGGGTCCAGATTAACAACTGCTCTTACTGCTTTAAATTCAGAAATACAGAGGGGCACCTGGGTGGCTCAGTCGGTTAAGCTTCCGACTTCGGCTCAGGTCATGATCTCACGGTCCGTGAGTTCGAGCCCCGCGTCAGGCTCTGGGCTGATGGCTCGGAGCCTGGAGCCTGCTTCGGATTCTGTGTCTCCCTCTCTCTCTGCCCCTCCCCCGTTCATGCTCTGTCTCTCTCTGTCCCAAAAATAAAAAAAAAACGTTGAAAAAAAATTAAAAAAAAATAAATTCAGAAATACAGAAATAACAAGTGTCGGCAAGGATGTGGAGAAAAAGGAGTGGAGTGTAAATTAGCAGCCATTGTGGAAAACAGTATGGAGGTTCCTCAAAAAATTAAAGGTAGAAACACCATATAATCCAATAATTCTATTGGCTATTTATTTACCCAAAGAAAACAAAACACCACTTTGAAAAGACGCATGCACTCCTGTGTTTATTGCAGCACTATTTACAATGGCCAAGATATGGAAGCAACCTAAGTGTCCATCAATAGATGAATGGATAAGGAAGATGCGGTGTATGTATAATACATATAATGTATATACATATATAATATATGTAATATATTATAGTATAATGGAATATTACTGAGCCAAAGGATGAGATTGTTCCATTTATGACAACATGGATGGACCTAGAGGGTGTTATGCTAGGTAAAATAAATCAGACTGAGAAAGACAAATACCATATGATTTTACTCATGTGGAATCTGAAAACAATAGATGAATAAGCAAACAAATCAGATCTCTAAGTAGAACAAGCTGATGGTTGCAAAATGGGTGAAGGGGAATAGAAGATACAGACTTCCAGTTCTTGAATGAATAAATCGCAAGAATAAAAGGCACAGCATAGGGAATGTAGTCAATGATATTATAATGGCGTTGTGTGGTAACAGACGGTAGCTACATTTGTGATAAGTGTGGCATAACATATACAAGTTGAATAAGTTGTACACCTGAAACTAATGTAACATTGTAGGTCAGCTATACACAAATTCAAAAACAGTTTAATAAATAAGTAAACAATAAGAGGAAATTTAAAAAAATAATTTATTTTTAAAAAATAAATTCAGAGGCACTTCTGAAAAGTTATCTGGAGGTTGGGAAATAAAGGAGCAGATAATTTAAAGTGTAATTAACCTACTGATAAAAAATAGTTTATCTTATGAAAAACACTAAGTGTCCTTACCTTTTGGTGCCTGTATGTGTTGAATGAATGAATGAATGAATGAATGTGCAGTTTTCTGTGGTCATTCTAATGTGTATCAGTTTGAGAAACATAACCCAACCATAATTGCTATAAAGGTTTCAGAGCTCATCTAACAAACTTACAACTTCATTACAATTTTAAATCTCATTTTATTACATTTTAATTATGGTCATTTTAATTACAAAGGTCAAAATTCTTCAATAGATTTTTACCAATATAGTGTCTTTTTATTATTATTTATTTATTTAGAGAGAAGGAGCAGGGAAGAGGGGCAGAGGAAGAGAGAGAATCTTTTTTTTTTTTTTTTAATGTTCATTTATTTTGAGAGAAAGAGAGTGCAGGGGAGGGGCAGAGGGAAGGGGATCTGACGCAGGCTCTGAGCTGACAACAGGGAGCCCAGTGTGGGGCTCAAACTCACAAACCTTGAGATCATGACCTGAGCCAAAGTCAGAGGCTCAACCAACTGAGCCACTCAGGTGCCCCTGCCAATACAATGTCTTAATAAAGTGTGTGTCTGATTAAGCCCTTCATCCTTTTCAACAACAGAAATGGCAATTCCTATTTTTTTTTATTAGTGTAGTAAGCTAGCTAATTATAACTATTTTTTTATGGCCAGCAATTATTTTCATTCTTTTACAGACATGAATGCATATCATATATTTCATAACATATGAAGTGCTTTAAAACTGTCCAGATCCATATTATACAGAGGCTCATATCCAAAATGTATATATATTTCTTGTTATAGATAAATCAGAGTCTTAATAAAATATGATAAGTATGCTCTCAGTTTTTCTCAAATAACTGTGATGCATCTGAAAGTTTTATTTTCAAACATTGAAAAATTCTTGGTTACATAGTTTTATGGAAATTGATTAAAAGAGTTTATGAGCCATTTTGTTTCTTTGCTTTTTCTTATTTGGTCTTTGAAAATGGATTATTTCCTATCATTATCCATTATTACCCTTGCTGTAGAATAGCAAGTAAATTAAAAATAAATCCGTCATTATCACTACTCGCTGTGCCTATATAGTATAGACAAATAAACAAAAAAGGAAATTTATACTTACATAGCTTACTTATTTTGTTGTTGTTGTTGTTGTTGTTGTTATACATTGCTGTTATATGTTGCCGTTTTTGTGGGTGGGGTTTTGTTTTATTTGTAATTAAAAGAAGGACCTTAAAAACACACCATTCTAAAAGCTGGATAACTGTCCAGTTTCCTTTGACCTTTCACTGTATATAGGATGACCAGTAGCAAAATCAGCTAACCTCAGCTCAGTTTTTCCTACTAGATGTCCATTGCCAAGTCAAATAATCAGGACATTAGAGTGGAAATTTCTACCTGAATTAATCTACTTGTGTTGTTTGCACAATGTAACTGGAAAACTCTCTCTCTTAGCCATTATATGAAGAGATACTCTGAGGCATTTTAGTCAGGAAAAAGATTAAGTTGTAGCTAAACAGGGTTTAAGGATCATTGGAGATAAATTGAGAGCTGGTTCAAAGTATTGTATAAAGCTTTATTATTTGTAAGTTTCACTTTTTTCTGACAGTTCACAGCTAATCTCCTTGTTTGACTAGACTTGACAAACTAATATAAAAGGACAAGTTTAGGTTTGTCCAGGTGGGATCATAGCTCACTGCATCTTTTCAGGTCTCTGCTCAAAAGTCATCTGTTACAGGGGAAGCTTTCCCTAATCACCCTGTATACAATGGCAGCACCCTTGCCTGCCCCGGACATTACCCAGCACTCCTGAGACCGCTCAACCTGCTGACTTTTCTCCATAGCACTTATCACTATCAGACAGATACTTAGTTATTATAGCTGTCTGTTCCATGAAGTAGTCTCTATGCTGTCTCCTGCTTTATCCTCAATCTTAGAGGCACATAGAATGTGCTTAATAAACACCTGCAGAATGAATGACTGCAAAAAGATAGGGAGTTGTCTGCGCTTCAAATTGGGGCACCTCCTCCCCAATCTAACAGTATGTATTGCTGGGCGAGTTAGAGAGTTTTATGCTTATGTTCTTATTTTATAGTAAAGTTAGCAAATGGCTACCCTCATTTTACCGGATAAGCATTTGTGGACCACTTTAATGTTATATATAAAATAAAGACAAAGAGAACTCAGTATTTTGTTTTTATCCGAGTGTGAATTTTCAGAACAAAGATTTTTCTAGGTGTTGTTTGGTTTTGTATGGGCATTTTGTTTTGTTTTGTTTTTGCAGCTCAAGTAAGGTTTCTGAGCTGTTTCCTTCCTTGTCTGAATAAAGCCAGAGGAACATGATAAGAATATGAAGGAAAAGACTGACAGAGTACCCCTCCTCCCCTCCCCTCTACCACAAAGTGACCAGTGAAATGTAATCAAATAGCAGATGGATCGTATTAATAGAAGATTGAATATTCACAGCAGGGAAGCTATGTGACTTACCTCTTCATAATGTATCCAAGCTACTCTGTAACCTTTACCAAAAATAGAGGCAGTATCTTGAGACAGACTTGTGCTGTTGCCTTGTATGTTAAAACAAGGGTAACAGTGGGCCATCTTTCACTCAAGAAATCATCTGACTTAAATTCCAGAGGTGAAAAGCTAATCCTCTAAGTGATTTCAACTAGCTTACTAGGAAACCTAGTTGCTTAAAATTATTATTTTAATGTCTCAGGTTCCAGGGCTAAATGGGCATTGGGTCAGCTCTCCTGTTAAGGAGCTGAACCCACTTATTTGTCCAGAAATTACATCTTTTGACTGGGGTGGGGGGTGGGGTCTTTACTACTAATAAGACTAATACCTCCAACATACACAAAGCCTTGCAAATTCATTTACCTTTACTGCATCTTTGTGTGGAGGTTTAACTGAGATTTTCCCAATTTACTGTTGAAGAAGCTGCCTGTTAGTTCAAGATGCACCTTCTTACGGAGCTTTGGTTTGGCAGATCCTAAATAAATGAATGTTTGTAGTTCAGTTTGTGGAAAGAAAGAAGAAAAAAGCAAGAGGGAAAATAAGCAAGCACTTGAGACTTCTACAAAATTGTTTGATGATGTTTTATTGTTTTGTAAATATTGATGTTTACATTCGTTCTATATTAAATGCTTTTAGATAATTACAGCCTCTCCTTTAAAACAATTTTTTTTAATGTTTATTTTTGAGAGAGACAGAGTATGAGCAGTGGAGGGGCAGAGAGAGAGAGAGGGACACACAGAATCCCAAGCAGGCTCCAGGCTCCAAGCTGTCAGCACAGAGCCCAACACGGGGCTCCAACCCACTAACCATGAGATCATGACTTTAGCTGAAGTCATGACTTTAGCTCAACTGCCTGGGCCACCCAGGTGTCCCAATTACAGCCTCTTCTATCACTAACTTGCATGTGATCTTGGATAAGTCACTTAATTTTCTGGACTTCTTATCCGCTCTTTGTCTTGGTTTCCTCAATTATAAAAGGAGGGTCCTGATGACCTTTTAGGCTCAAAATTTCTGAATTCTAAAATACTGAATTTGGAGGCTGCAACTTCAGGGAGGATTGGTAATAAATAGGAGCTGATTTTTTTAAATCATTAATTATCACTACCTAAGTCTCAGGCTAGAATTATTTAATAGTGAACTCAAAATTATTCATTTTAGCCAGGTGAGACTTTAAAACATGGTTTCCTTATGCATGATTCAGTGTGGCCAGTTCAGCATTCAACAATAGCTATGTTTTAAAGACCTAAGAGAAATTATACACTTCCCCTTACCAAAATTTTGGTTTAATAGGTTACATTATAGTTTAATATGAGGAGCTTAAAACTATAGTAATATTAAGAGCAAATCGTTAATCTGACATAGTTACAACAATGGCATTCTTATGTTCATACTAAAAATTAGAAATGTGTATACTGTGTTTGTGCATGGGAAATGTGGAAAACTTAGAAAGTAGAACGCAAAAGCAGTATGTTCACTTTCTTTTGTAATCACATTGTGATTATAACTTTGTTTAACCTGTGTGTGTCCATCGACCAAATTGGAACTAATTTGGGGAAGTGTAGAGAGGCTGGAAAATAAAAACAGCCCAGTTTAGTTGCATTCCTAATATTTTTGAAACTGTAGTAATATTCTTATCTCCCCCACTCCCCAAATAAAAACTAGTGAAAAATATGCAGTACAGTGGTGAAACTCTTTCTGTATTAACCTGAAACACCACATGTTGGCGTATGTCACCTTACCTGCTGGCCTGGGTGTTCGTTTTTATAGCACTGTGATTAATTAACTCTGTAACTTTTAACCAAATTCTTAGGGCCTTGGATCACATTCACGTTCTAATTAGGCTGAACCCAAAGTTACAAATGGCCCACTGGGAAGTCCTATAACCATCTGTGTTATATCTAAGAAGATGGAGTTTATGAATTGTTCAGATGAACATAGCAATGAGCCGTGGCACATCTCCTGGCAGATTCATAAATGACTATGAAGTGCTGTTCTAATAGGAAGGACTATCTATATAAATGTGACATTAATAATCACCAGTTTGAATCTGGGTCACTCGAGCCATGACTCAAAGATCAAACGCTATCAGCTGGTAATGAGTGTGTGAAAGGGCTGCAGGAAGGCATTCCATTTCTTAATGACACCTTTGTGGGCCTTCTCAGCAGACTGTTAGAGGGTGGGCCAGAAATAAAGTCACGTATGCCCTCGGTTGGGAGGCTGGCCCTCCAGGTTACAGCTGGCACACTTTTGCAGAGATGTTTTGGGAATAGTTCACAGTGGTTTCTGCTGCTCTGGCTCCTTAAGCGGATATACAGAAACTTTCATCTTTTGCCTCTTTCCCTGACCATTTATTTGCTTCAGAGTGATGGTAGTAGCTCTTTTTTCATAGTCTCTGTCTTTCCTTTTTCTTTTCTATGCTCTGAAAATAAAGAGAGATGGCACTTACAAATGCATGTTAATCATTGAATGCTAAACTTCCCCACTTTTTTTTCAATTCAGGGACATCATTTTAATTTCAACACACCATTATTGAGCCCTGTGGTGAGCTGGGCTCTGTGCTAGGCTCTGGAAATACAAACATTGTGTAGGAGTGGTTTCTTGTCTTTAAAGACCTCGCGGTTGTGTAGGGAAGGAAGGCATTGCAGTGCTTCCTTGTGAAACATCCTTGTGGTGGAGGCAGGAATAGAGAATCGTACTAGATGTAGTAGTGGCACAGAGGCAAAGGCAGAAGTCCTCATCAAGGAAGGCTTCAGAGAGGGGGACACGGTTGAGCTGGATGCTAATGACTGCACAGGAGTTGGCCGTGGCATTCGAACTGGAGAATGACTCATCCTGGGCAGAAGCAAAAGTGTGTGCAAAGGCAGGAAAATGAGACAAGCATGGAACTCTGAATTGCAAGTCTTTCTGTTTGGCTCTAAGACTAATTACGCTCTTGCTCGTGCACTTCTTGCCACCTGTATAAAATCTCAATCAGAAACTAGATCTAAATTTTGACAACTTTCATTGCGATCCTTTCTTCTCTGTCACTGACTTGGAGCTTCTGAATGAAAGCTCTCTATTCTCCTTAAATGGTGCATTTACCTGGGCCAGTCTACCAACTATTTATACTGTGCCTTTTCATTGTTATGTTGGTACGATCTAAATTTATTTGCTCTTCAGTTTCACCGCCAGGTTTCAATTTCAGCCTCAAGTGTTTAGACAACATTATGTAATGAGTGTTATACTTTTATGACATTTACTTTAAGTACTGTAAGAACTTTCCTTGAAAGCTAATGGTTGGGGGGGGAAAAAGAACCCTGAATGTCACCAAGTGGCCTCCAGATGTGTTTTATTGTGTTGGTATCTCTGTTTTGTTTTCAGGAAAACTTTTTTTTTAAGCTTAAAAAACCTTACCAAGCAGAAATAGCAGACAATAGACTCATAGGAGATGAACTATTTTCTTCATTTCCTGATTGTTTTCTTAAAGTCCTATTTTAAAATCTCTGATTCAGCTGGGGAAAAAA
This sequence comes from Panthera tigris, assembly GCF_018350195.1. Taxonomy (NCBI): domain Eukaryota; kingdom Metazoa; phylum Chordata; class Mammalia; order Carnivora; family Felidae; genus Panthera; species Panthera tigris. Next base: position 69,348,295 of record NC_056666.1, on the reverse strand, counting down.
AAACATCACAATATAAAGTACTGTACTTTTAAAAGCAAATCATGCATGTTCATGTTTCAGAGATAAACTCACAGGTTGGAAGATTCTGCTGTGTTTCAATATGTGGTTCTTCAATATGGTGACATAAAAATTGTGATTTAACATATTTTAGAATTTCTGCCATCTAATTGTTAATCAGTATGTTTTCAGGAAGTCTGGCATGTGATAAATATTTTGTAGCATATGCGGCTGAACATGCCAATTTCAAAGGGCTTTACAAGCTTTAATTAATTTTCACAACAGCCAGATGCACCCCGCTTTATTGATGGGAAATCCACAGACAGTGGAGTTGAGAGTGTTGCCTCGATTCCCCTAGCAAACTGCTTTTCAAAGTTTGCTTTTTTGTTTTTGTTTTTGTTTTTGTTTTTTTGATAGCTGAACACTTTCTCAAACACAAGATCATCTGGAACTCCAGTATGTAAAGTAGGACTGCTCTTGTTGGGGGTAGAGAAGGGGTTCATCACAGGGCTTCCAGATTTATCAAAATAAGAAAACACATAAGATGCCTGGCTAATTTGCATTTCAGATAAACAATGAGTTTTAGTGTGAGTGTGTCCCAAATATTGCATGTCCCTAAAGCAATTATTGGTGGTTTATCTGAAATACAAATTTAAGTGGGCATCCTGTATTTTACCTGGCAACTCACGGTCCACAGTGTCAGTCTCCCTGTCTCCTCCCCAGCCAGGTGGGGGTCCTGGTTCCTTGAACACAGTTTGAAAAAATCTATACCGATGCTGAGAGAGAATGAATAATATGTTCCCCTTCTCAGTCCAAATTTAGAGAATAGTATCACTCTGAAGGCTATCTTAAAGAATCTCCATGATCATGCCTCTCTTGCTGCACATGATAATTGTAAAGATAACTTCCTTTGCATTGCCTTTCTTATTTTTTAGGATAAAATAGTTTCCCAGTCTTTGGGAGCAATGCCTTCTGTTTGTAGAAGTCAGCAATTTAACTCACATGAGTGAGGAGAATTCATGGTTTAATCAGAATTGCAGGTCGTCCAAATAGAGTCTATAAACGGAGAAATGGGTGGGAGCTCTTGGGAGTGATTCTAAAGCAACCCAAGGGGAGAAGTGTCTCGAATGGGTTTATCCTTGTCTTTTGGTTGATGTGTATATATTTGGTGGTCCTGGCTTGATGACAGTATCCATTAAGGTAATTCAGTCATTTTGCCTAAGTATTGTACAGTAGCCCTAGTGTATTACTTATGTTTCTCAAGCGGGCTACTCCACAGGATATTTTTATTTCTTGAACCGTTATATTTCTCAGTGTAACTGAGTATAGTCTGATTAATGATCAGAAGCCACTAACTTTGTTTAGGGTGAAACAGTCCTCCGATGCCCAAGCGGCTCCCCGGAGGACCCTGTGCTGGATCTGTGGAACTTGGATACTTTGGGTGTGATGCCCTGCAAGGGTGTCCTCTTGACTCTAGGTATGTGTTTTGTGTTTGCAAAATGTTAGTAGTAGTGTATTTCTTGGTGGTTAGATTAGGAATGGGTATGATTTTTTTCCTTTGTCCCTTTTTCAGTTTTTCCGAAATTTGTGCTGTGAGTGTGTTACTTTTAGAAATAAGAAAAACAGGGGTGCCTGGGTGGCTCAGTCGGTTAAGTGTCTGACTCTTGATCTCGGCTCAGGTCATGATCGCTCAATTTGTGGGATGGACCCCCATGTCGGGCTCTGTGCTGACAGTGTGGAGCCTGCTTGGTATTCTCTCTCTCCCTCAAAATAAATAAATAAACTTAAAAAAAAGAAAAATAAGAAAAATAAGAGTTAGTGATATAGTTTAATATTCCTCAAAGGAAAAAAAAAAAAGCCCTATCATGAATAGTATTTCTCTGTTTAAATGTTCCAAAGTATAGATGAAGATCATCTGGTTTACAGATAATAATTTTTAAAAAATTCGTAAATGCTTCTCTATTTTGAAAGTTAATTGTAATGTAAAATCTACCCAAATTGTTTACACTTAAAACTTATCTCTCATTCATTCATTCATTCATTCAACTAATACTGAAAAAACGTAATAATAGACATAATTCCTATACATCACAAGAAAGGGGGTGATGGAAGGAAGGAAAGGGGAAGAAGCATCCATTGCATCCTTTCTTATGTAACAGAACTGCACTGGGGAAGGCACTCGGACAGGCGTACCTAAAATAAGGAGAAAAGATGATTAGCCTCAATTAGCAAGTGAGCTCTCTGCCTATCAGTGACTTTCATGAAGCTGTGTGTCACCATCAGAACCCAAAGGCCCAGGTCATCCAAGGGACTGTTAGGTGCTCATGTTCTTGTACCATAAACACAAGCTTCCCTCCTGGGAGCTGGATCTGGAAAGCCGTCAGAATCCCTGCTTCTTTCCCAACCCAAGGCCTGGGGTCTGGAAGTTCACCTGCTTCTCCCTGCTGGCTTCACATACAGGCTGAGTTTGTGCTTGGATGCCTCACCCTCCCCTAGGCTGGTTTCAGGGATTCGTTTTAAATCAACTATGTAGTATAAGCTATGGGACATTTTCTTTTCTTCTATTAGCTTCTTTTTGAATTCTCTTGGAAGAAGAAGTAACCTGTAATTTTATTCTTAGAATACCACTTCATAACATCCCTTTTGCTGGTGTTATTTTGACTCTGAAACCTATACCAAATCTATAATATGGAAAAGCCCAAAATATTTATAGTTTTTCTTTTATGATATTAACACATGTGAAAATTTAGCTATTCATTTACGTTTACCTCCTTTCACAGTCAAAGAGGCTACATTTTTCTCTACATTTCCTCAGTGGCCAGAGGAAGGTGGAATTCAACAGGCTGTTTGAGGAGATTTGCATGATAAAGGCTAGGAAATTAAAGGTTTTTTATTTGCTAAAACAACCTTTGGGGTCCAGGTTAAATTCACACAAGCTATTGCATTTAAATTAAGCTAAGTTATTGTTGATATTAGTATGTAAATGTTTGTGAAAATCATCTCCCAAATATACAAGTTACTTTAAAATAAAGCTAAATAGTTTTTCTTTATTTTGACTATATATGTTAAAGTTTACATAATAATTTTCAAGAACTTACTGAATATGGCATTTTTTATTTGTTAAGATGCACATTTGGATTTTGAAATCCACTGAAATAAATATAAAAATTTTTAAGTTTTTTAACCTTTCATCTGTCTCATGCATAAGCTAGGTGTTTTCTAGAGGAGAGATACGAGTGCCATTCAGAATTGCGTAATACTGCGTCTGTGACTTGTTGAAATCAAATAAATATCTTGATCAGTTGAGCTGCCAGATGGAATTTTATCTAAACTAGTACAGCTTCTTTCATACGTTAGGACTCCGGTGAATTTTATCACAAAGTCATTTCATACTCCATTTGGAAGGCAGCCACTTAAGCATGGAACATGACAATTGTTTAACAGTGCAGAGTAAAAGTTAAATAATTTATGACTCATGGAAGGGAACTGTATCCAATTGAAACTTCCATGGTAATTCAGGTAGGTGGATATAACCACCCAGGTGTCTTGGAACTATTCCAATTTGAACTGGCTAATGAGCTCATAAGGCTGAGGCCTCCTTTGCTGTGCCTCCCTTGTTAATTTACTTGTCCATTAGCTCAGTGCCACCTAACATCTTGCTGGGACATTGATTTTACATTGAATCACAAAGGAATGCCTTGGGTCACCCAGTGAGTATCTAGTCTATAGCAGGTGCCTCTGAGGGACTCTGATTTCAGAATCTGTGCCGTTCAGCTGGCTGATGATACAGTCTTTCATCTGTACTAGCCAGAGCAGAATTTCTAATGCCACACTGCTCATCTTAAACATGAACCTTGGTAGAGTGATATGTTCCCATTACTGATCCATCTGTTCCAGGGATTACCTCAGCACAAAGGGTTAATTTGTCTTGTTTGGGGGGTCATGTTTAATTGCATAGGTCAGCAAAGGATGATAAATGACTGCCTTTTAATTTCAAGTCTATGCCTTACTTTTTCTCCAAGACAGCGATCAGTTTCTTTATCGGCACAGCTGTTACCATAGAATGAAGTATAGGCTGAAAAAGGTTACCTCTATTGAAAACCCAAGTTAACCAGTCCAGAAAGTTAACTGTAGAATATCCTTAAACTGAAAGCCTCCCACATCCAACAGGAAGAAAGGAGGCACTAGATGGCAGTCTTAAACTTGAAATGACCTTTCCTCTCTTAAAACAAATGCATTGCTTGAAAGCAGTTACCTGTCTTTTAAATGAACTTGGATTTGAACTCCATTTTATAAAACTTGCAAATCTAAGGGCATTATGAAATTTAGTGTCACATTATAGAATTTTGTTTTTTAAATGAAAAACAATATATTAAAGGCCCATTGCTGAACTGATATATTGACTGAGTTTTTTTAATGCCTGTTTCAACTTTACGTTTTAAAATGCTGTCAGAAAGCTCTTATAGACCTTAAAAGCTAGGAAAAAAATGTTCAAAGGGTGGAAAATTATGCAGCTGTTAAAAATAAAGGTACAAAAGTATAAAGTTGTATGAACAGATATTCAGGATATATTGAAGTGGAAAAGCAGATGATAAAATAGTAAAGTAGGATGTGCTCACTCTTTGGGAGAGAAAAGTGAATACTCATTTGTGTTAGTGTTTGTATGTCTGTGTTTGTCTCTAAGATGAGGTTATGGATTTTTCTTTTTGCTTACTATTTTTCTACCAAAGACCGTATTTTTTTCTGGAGTGCAACAGAATTCTTTTAATGCACACAGTAGAGGGGTGCATGGATAACTCAGGCAGTTAAGTGTCTGACTTTGGCTCCAGTCATGATCTACAGTTCGTGGGTTCGAGCCCTGCATCGGGCTCTGTGCTGGCAGCTTGGAGCCTCAAGCCTGCTTCAGATTCTGTGTCTCCTTCTCTCTCTGCCCCTCCCCCACTGGTGCTCTGTCTCTCTCAAAAATAAATAAACATTTTAAAAAATGCACGCAATAGAGTAAAATTGCCTTCCTGATCTAAAATGAACTTCTTGAGGATACTCAGTGTCACTTCATTTTTCCATCAAGTAGATTTGCCACCCTACCTTGTATACATTAGTATTTACCTGTGGGATTTTTGTCATTTATAATAATGCAGAAAGTGTTCATCATGTGCCAAAGTATAGCAAAAATGATACTGTACATCGTAGCAAATTGTGTACAGATCTCAAAGATGATTTGTGTGTTTAATTTCTTTTTCTTTAGTTTCATCTTCAGGTGGATGCTTATTGGACCAGATTCATCCACAGTGAAACTTTATTACACACCAAAGACGTACAAATCACATATTATCAGATGTTATAAATACTGGGTTGTAGGATGGAGAAGATGAAGGTTTGCAGGGGTTATCGCGAATTTCTCTTTGCGCTCTTCCTCATCCCCATGTGTGTTCGTGTGTGTGTGCGCGTGGTTAAAGAGGAAGGCATTTCCACCTAAAGATGGTAACCCTTACACTTCTGACCTTCAGTCTTGGACCTTGATGTCATCTGGGGGTTAATGTTCCCTTATAAGGTGGGGAAAAGTACGATAGAAAAATTACTGAAATACCTTTTACATTAGCGACAACAATACACCAAAATTTTAACTCCATTTTGGAAGTAACCCAGAAACAGTCTGGCAAGACTGAAATTTTCTATACCAGGTTATACCCTAATAGCTTTTGTAATGAAAGCTCAAAAAGTACAGTTCTATTAAGAAGGGGTCAGTGTAGACTTTTGGGGGACATTGGAGATTGTTAGAGTGTATCCTGCCCTTAACAGAATTCCTGGCACAGAATATGTATTTAGTACGTATTTGTCTGTCAACTGATTGGTTCCATCAGGAACGTTTGTAGTATACAATAGATCATGTGGATTGATGATCTCTGTATCCTAAATGTAAAAAGTTTTAGAGAAGAGCATTAGCAAGGTTTAAATCCTCTGAACATTTTGTTAAGGTATGTTGATGCCCCATGAGGCCAGTTAAGTCCACTGCACACAATTATTTTAAATAGTAATAATCATCTCTTTGCCCCTCATATACAGAATTGGACTAAGTAAGGAGGTTAGCTAACCCTTTGGCAAAGATGGCAGGTGAATTCATCCAATTCACTCAGCTTCAGGTCTCCATTACAGCACAGAACACATAGTTCATCTCTTTATATTTTATGTTCTGCATCCTGAAATTTGAAGTCCTTAAAGAAAACAATTGTGTATTATTCGTGTTTCTTTTTCATTGTTGTTTCAAATCATGTTTCCATTTTTAAAATAAAGCATTTGGGGACACCTGGGTGGCTCAGTCGGTTAAGTGTCCGACTGGGGCTCAGGTCGTGATCTCATGGTTTGTGAGTTCGAGCCCCGTGTCTGGCTCTGTGCTGACAGCCCAGAGCCTGGAGCCTGCTTCTGACTCTGTGTCTGCCTCTCCCTCTGCCCCTCCCCTGCTCACACTCTGTCTCTGTCTCTCTCAAAAATAGATAAACATTTTAAAAAAAAATTTTTAAGCATATAATAGAACTCAAAAGTTTTTTTTACTTGATGAGTAAATAAATGATTTCAAATGAAAAGCCAAGTTTGGGACACCAGATCCTGATAACTGTATCAACGCCAGTGGGAGTCACTGTCTAGTTCTTCATCTTTGGTGCCTGGGTTTGATGAATGGAGAGACAGACACAGAGAGGGAAGGTCTTAACTCTAAAACTTCAGAGTTGAAGACTGCTTTTACACACATTCTTATTTGATCCCGGTAACAAACTGTGGGTTAGCTGTCTAATTTTATAAAGAAGCAGATTCCAAGTGGTTGAGAGAATCTTACTCGGCTCGTACGTGTTAGCACCAGACTAGAATCCGGGTCATCTTATAGGAGTCAGTACAGTGAGCCCCAGTTGGCTGGAGGTCAGCCTTAGAGTCCTCAGGCTAAGACACCTGTCAGACAGCTGCCTCCCCCCTCCAGCCGCTCTGTCTGCCATTGTCCATCCTCCGATCTTCTCCACCATCTGTGTCTATCCTTCTAGGTTAGTAGCCTCAAAACTACCTAGTTAATCAAACTAGAAACTTGGAAGTTACCCAGACTGCTTGTCTTGTTCACATTCATTCAGGGACAAGTCCCATCTAATTTGCCTCCTGGACATTTCTGGGACCAGCCGTCCTCTTGTTTCCAAGGTTTTATCTTTTGTCTTAGTTCACTAATCCACCATGCAGGCTTTGGGCCTCCAGTCTTGCCCCCTTCACATTGCAAAGTGATGTATCTAAAATGAAGATCTGAAGGCACCTGGGTGGCTCAGTCGGTTGAGCGCCTGACGCTTGATTTCGGCTCAGGTCATGATGGTTGTGAGTTTGAGCCCTGCGTTGGGCTTTGAGCCGAATATGGAGCTTGCTTGGCTCTCAATCTCAATCAATCTCTCTCTCTCTCTCTCTCTCTCCCTCTCTCCCTCTCTCTCAAAATAAGTAAATATTTAAGTAAATAAAGTGAAAATCTGATTTTGCTGTACTTTGTTCAAACTGTGCCCTCCATGGCCTGGCTCTCTCGTACCCCTTCCCATGTCTCTCCCGGTCTCTCCCTTGCCTTTAACCATCCATAAGACGGGCTGGGTTAGAGTGTCCCCATATCTTGCTTTAGTTGTCTCTTTCCAGAGTAGAGCTACAGTCTTCCTTCCTCTCCCCCAACACCCTGTCCCTTATTCTGGCCCATTTTTGGAGAATACAGTCATAGAATCAGCCTTCAAAGCCTGAGACTTGGACAAAAAAATCTCCACAGAGGGTAGTTGTAGCTCATCCATGAGTTCCTATAGCCGAGTCCTTCTCCAGCACCACCCGCTCACCAGCCTCTGGGATCCTGAAATCAGCACTGGTTTAAAAAGAAACAAAACAAAACGAAACAAAAAATACCCTGAGGAAACTGGCTATGGGTGAAAAGCAATTAGCAAAAAACAAGCAGATGCGAGCAGATATACACAACACATGGACAAAAACCACAGAATCTGGCTGCTTTGGTTGCTGGGGGCAGTGGACCCCTAACAAAGGCTGCCTTTGGGTTTACCTCTTCCCTGCCCCTGTGTCAAGAACCCCCATCGTGTATTCTGTGCTGCTTTCTTCAGTGTCTGTTCATCATAG